>NC_133355.1:21503855-22103855 GCF_030506205.2 Paramisgurnus dabryanus | reverse complement strand
AAGGTGGTCTTGAGTTACTTGAGGCTTTGTTCCCCCACAAATCAGGGATCTCATTGTCTTCAAACTTAATTCTCAACAGGCTTCATGTTAAACAAATAGTCGTATTTCCTTATTTCGCTTTGTTTTAATTTTATGTTTATGTATTTTAAAGTTTTATCTTATACTTATTCTTACCGCGGCCTCTCAATTGCACAAGACAGTTGACATTTGCACTCAATAAAAAAAAATACACAAATATATACATCGCTTTGAAACCTCACAGTGCAGTCTATAATATATACACTCGGACATGTTATGTCTCTTATTTAATGCGCAACTGTTTGCCAGTAACTAACTGTAGATTTAAATTTATGTTATTTTGTGGCAACTGTTTGTTCAAAGTTAAATGAACATTAACAAGGATTATCTTTACAGATTAAAACTAAAATAACCGCCTCATGCAAAGCATTCTGGGAACCACAATCTGAAGGAAAAAGCAGAAAAAGGTTGATGAGTTCCCAGAATGCTTTGCATTAGGCTGTTTATTTATACGGGTAAAGATAAAGACTGCAGAAATTTACTCCAAATGCAAAAGTGCAAACATACAGTATACACTACACTGTAAAATATTTTGCTGTAGAAGAGAAAGACTGAAAATGTTTAATGTTCATATAACATTTTTTTCTGACATCACAGTATTATATTTAAAGGTCGAGAATACAAAACAAATTTGTACACTGTAAAATTATGTCGAAATTACAGTATTACTGGCTGTTTGCCAGTAACTTACTGTAGATTTTACATTTATGTTATTTAACAATTAGCAACAATTTGTACAAAGTTAAATGAACATGAACCATTTTCAGTCTTTATTCTTTACAGTAAGTAACTGGCAACCAGCTGAATAATTACAGCAAATTTTTTTACAGTGTACATTTAAATCTACAGTAAGTTACTGGGAAACAGCTGCATAACTACAGCAAAATATTTTACAGTGTAGTCGTGTATACTGTGTGTTTGCACTTTTGCATTTGCAGTAAATTTCTGCAGCACTCATGCCAATATAGAATTGGCAAGATCTGTTAACACGCAGAAGTTTTTACAGGATTTGTGAAGCCAAGACTGCATAAGCCGCATAAGTGCTACATTTTGTTTCAAACAAAGGTGAAATTGATCGGTAAATCGTCTGCTCCACCTATCCACCTTATTTTTGACATAAATGTGGGCGCCATATTTGAGCTCCTTTGTGTAAGACTTCCAGTGAGCCACTACAGCTAATGATAGTCTAGTGGTAGTAGTAGTTTAATATGTTTATTATAGTTCGTTCAAAAAACTTAAAATGTGTTGAATTGGAAAGATGCTGCTGACTGTCAGACCGTGTGAAGCTTGATGTGTCGCCATAAAAACTCGACAACGAAATCGATTAAAAATTGCCGTAAAAAAAAAACTCACACCAGAGGGACAGTTGTGACATTTAAACTATTGCCTGAAAAGGTTAAAAACACGATTTCTGAGTATATTCCATGTACAAACACTCGACTGACTTTCCCATTGTACATTGAAAATAAGGTGGATACATAATTGTAGAAACTGGTGCATAAAAACTGCATGTTGCAGATGCATTTCAGAAATCTCTATAAAGTTGGAAATAGGATGCTTTGTTGTCTTACATCTTCCACACATTCGTATTAAAGTAAAAAAATGTTTACTTGTTCTGTGACTTTGAAACTGTTTTTGATAATTCAGTAAAATTATTTTTATTTGTTTTTTTTTACTGAGCCTTCTGAAATATTGCACCCATGAATAATTTTTAATAAATTATAATTATTATAACGATAATATTCTTACAATTTCATATATAGGAATTCCCATGAGATCAGGCTGCTTAAGCTGAGGTCAAAATAATGCAGCAGAGACTCTAAAGGCTGCTAAAAGCCATGAAAGAAAGTCAGTAAAGGACAAACCACAGTGTGTGTGTGTTTTCCCTCGGTGGATTGCAATGCTCTTTTGTGTTACCGCAACTGTCTTGCACTAGGCATGAAGCGGGAGGAAATTGCACAGACGCAACACTGAATTTTCTTCTAAGAACTTGTTAAAGTGTGGTTTATGCGATGCTGTTTTCTGCCTTCTCAAAACTGTATAGGCTGTATATATACATACAGTATGTATATATCTTCAGGCCTGTGGTTTCCCTCTGTCTGTTTAGCTTTTGCTTTTATAGGAAGTTGTGTCATATTGTGTCTCATTCTGTGTCTATTGTGTTTTTCATGAGAAAAGGAGAACACAATTGAATGTGCCACATGTAAAGTATATTTAGCCAGATGTAGATGGTGAGTTAGTGAAGTTTACTAAGTAAGGACTCGCTATCATTTTAGTCATGCTAAAAGCTCACATAACACATGCTTATCTCATGTTAATCTTGAGTACCTATAGAGTAGTATTTCATCTTTCATATATCCAAAGAGTCTTTAGTTTGATTAGATTTATAAAAGACAGATAAGCTTTAACCGATTCATTCAGAATAAACCAGAGCTCTTGGAGGCGTACCGCGGGTGGAGCGAGTCACAATCAAGCAATACACACAAAACATTATCCTGCTATCTCTGGATAACTTATGATTCACTAAATGTTCGTGTCATTTACATTACACACACTTACACGCCGATTGCCAACAATTCTCATTCTGGCATAATAATCAAAAACTTTGCTGCTGTAACATTGATACTACGTATCGCCTGAAAATAGTGCCCTGCTATTGAAAGTAACCAAGGGGACTATTTTCGGCCAGTGCCTAATATCACTACGCCTGCTGCAGCCATGTTACAGCAGCAAAGTCCTTGATTATTATGCCAGAATGAGAGTATAGTTCCTAGCCATATCTGCCTAGAAAATCACAACTTTTAATTTTCTGTCGGTCTTAGTACAAAGTGTAACTACAGAAGAATTAAATAGGAAAAATATTGAAACTCTTTGGTTATTTTTTTAGCGCGATGCTAATGGTCTAATCAGATTCAATGTATTATGCTAAGCTATGCTAAAAGTGGTACAGTTAGACCGGGGAATCGGCTGAGTGGATTCCAAAACGATAAAAAATCAAATGTTTAACTCTAGGGGAGCTGGAAAATGAGCATATTTTAAAAAATAGTGGAGTGTCCCTTTAAGATTATGGATTTCAATAAACATGATACTTTAGAATTATACTGTTTGTGCTATGGATATCAACGATGATTCAAATGATTGTTTCCACCTGAAAGATGATAAAACGGGCGAGAAATGGAAACTGGGCCATACTTTGCGACCAGAATTTATGATTGTGAATAAGCAACACCGTTGCACAGATCTAGAAAATGTAGAAATCTAACTTTCATTCTTAATGTTTTTGTATTAAAGACTCCCTCGAGCTGTAGTTTAGGGCTCGTTTGCAATGTTCATTACCAAACAAAATGAGGCACTCATTAATTCAATTTGAAATGGTATTAGAAACATAAGTCCAAGTTCAAGAGCATAAGCTCATACAGAAGTTTTAAAAAGTGTGCTAAAGGTAACTGTGTGTGCGTGAGAGGTTCAGTCTGGCGCGTGAAGTCAATAGTCTGAGTCTGTAAGTCTGGTTAATGAATACCGGCCCCTCAGGGCGATCCCTTCATGTAAACACTTCATCACAGCAGGAGTAAGAGACTGCATAGCTCCCAGGGGCACGGACACTCACCGCCCATGACTTTACAGCCTATCAATATCTCCCATCCTCAGCTAAACACACACAAACCAGAAACTCAAATTTGTCTGGAATTGCTTTTCTTCAATACCTTGTGTCTATTGTATAGTATTAGTCATAGTCCTATTAGAGAGAGACAGAGAGATGGCTAATGAGGATTACACTGAAGCTCCTCTAATCAAACCTAATCACAACTGTTTCCTATTTGTCTTTAGATAACTGCTTTGGTTCTTGTTTGACTTAGTTTTGCATAGCCAAACTTTTGATGGAACGACCTTGGATCTTATTTTGACCGAGAACCACCCACTTAGATGAGAAGACACCATCTGACATGAAAGTAACCAACCACAGCTGTTTTTTCTACATTTAGGGTTTATCTAATTGTTGATAAGTTTATACCACAAAAGTACGAAAACCTAGATAAAGTCATACTGTTTCTTAAAAAAAACATCCTACATAATGTCAAAAATATTCTCGGAAAATATAACCTTGATATAACATTGAAGGAGTAAGGTCATGTCAAAGATTAAAATCAATGTGAAATCAATAATTCAAATACAACTTTATGCTCCTAATCTCATCATTAGATTTTAAGACTTTAGCCTGGATTTCACAGGAAGGGTCGCATTTGTTCATGTAATATCAAAACAGTGTCACTTGTTGACTGTTTGTACAGAAAACACCATAGGTTTAATGGAAATGTGTGTAGACTTTTTGTTTGAAATTTCTGTAACGTTTAAAATTCATATTTTTACAGACAACTCAAAGACATATCAGAATATACACATCTAGTTTGGATACTGTTCCCGACTCCTGAAATTTTGTGGAAATCTAAGCAATCAAATTTAATTAAATTAAACATTTTTGGGTCATTGAATAGACTGTGGTCAGTTTGTGGGCGGCAGTTCAGGGCTCTAACATTATAAGCCCTTTCACACAAAGATTACGGAAAATAAACGGAAAATGCATCCAGGATTTTTCCGGGTCGTTTGATTTTTGGTTGCTTCACACTGCCAATGAATGCGTGAATTCAGACACAAACCGTTAAGATCTTGTAAAGACACGTGACGTATTTTCCACAGCATCTAAAGTTTGCTAATTATCCATGATTTCTCTTTTGGGAAACCATAACCGTGCATTTCAGTTTAGGACAAGATCATAAGGAGTACGCGATGCGCTGTTCTGTCATGCTGGTGAATGATCTCGGCGTCAGCGTGGATATTGAAGAGCTCCTGATCTCTGCTTCAGTCCAGTTTGCTGACATTTCTCAATGTAAATGTTGATCTGCGTTTAAATTCCTGTGTCAAAGAGCTGAACCATAACTTCTGGTTGTGATGACACGGGCGTCCTTACTACAGCAGGCCCCTTACGGCATTGTTTCGGAGTCTTGTTCACACAGAACGCTTTTCCTGAATGTTACGGCAATGTTACTAGGTCCTCTTTATGGGAGCGATCAAAGAACATTTACGGGACGTGTTTGTGTTCACACAGAAGCCTTTCTGCCAATTTTACGGAAATTGTCTGCAATTGTTATGTTTCGCTAGACTTCTGGGGCCAGATTTCTAAAAATGGCCTCATAACTACACTGAAAAAAATAATAAGCTGGGTTTACTAAAATAATTAAAATACAGTGCATCATTTTTGCATCCACTTTTTTAAGTAAGGTTTACATGAAATTTTTTGCAATTTAAGCAATTGCTTTAAATTCCATGTAAAATTTACTTTAAAAAGTGGATGCAAAAATTATGCACTACATTTTTAAGTAAATATAGCCTATTATTTTTGTATTCCACTGCCTACTTAGTAATATTTACCAAAATAATTCAAGTAGTTTCAACCAAAAATTATAAATTACATTTCCTTCTTACAAATTTTACATGAGAAAATTTTGTTGAATTTACTAAATAATTTGTTAATTTACTCACATTTTTGTGTTAATTTTTACAAAAATTTGGTTGAAACATAAGAATAAATTTTTTATAGAATTTACTCCATTTTATTTAGTTAAATTTACTAAGCCCCAAATTATTTTTTACAGTGCAACCTCCCAAAATCTACCTGCTTTGTCTCCTGCCGAATGCTTCCGAGATTTTCCACTGTTACTCTTTAGAAAAATGTTACAGATCAGCAATATTCTTGAGATGTCTGGTGTGAAACGCTCTCTTGAGGCCACACGGTAAATTCACTGGATCAGTCAGAACCCTGATTTTTCTTTTGTTAAAGCCATTTTGCTGTTTATTTACTCACCGTTGCTCACCGAACTACTGCTGAGCTTTAGTTGGTGGACACGTTGTCTTGCATTCTCCGGCAAATTTTCTGAAAAACGTAACAATGCACTTTTTCATCAGTGATCGTAAGCTGTCCTTGAGACAAAACGATGTTGTTGTACTGTGCCTTTCCATAGCGTTTCCATACCCACACACAGCATTGTGTGTTTTTTCCAAGCAAGTCAACTTTGGTTTCATCAGCACATAATGTTTTTCCAGTATTGAAGTGGCATATCCAGGTGGTCTTTTGTGAAGTTCAGACATATGCAGCATTGTGTTTTGATGGCAGTGAGTCCTCTAATTTACAATAATCTGGTGTTTGAGACGTCAGAGATGTAAAGTAGATTACTGTAAAGTCTGTATCTTTGCAAATAGGATGCATACTCATAGAAACTGTGCTAAACTTTATGGGCCCTATCTTGCACCCAGCGCAATTGACTTTGTCAGTGACGCATCATTCTTATTTTGCACCAGCGCACAGCGGGTTTTTCCCTCCACAGACGCACGTCGGCAAACTAGGGAATGAACTTGCAAAAAAGGTTCGGTGTGTCCCTACCCTAACTCCAATCAACCATCTAAATTAAGGGCTGTGTCCGAAATAGCCCCCTATAGCCTTAAATAGTGCACTATTTGAGGGAACATCCATTTTTAGTGGTGTTTTTGAAATCATAGTGGACATCATTGAGTGCACACAATCAACTCCACAATGCAGCGCAATAATGAGTGGATTAATGAGTAATCCTTTGAGTGAACTATATTAGTGGACTAATGCAGGGAATAGTAAATGAGGGTATAGGGGGCTATTTCGGACCCACCCGAGGGATCACTTAAAAATCACAGGCAGTAGGAGCTGGATTTGATTTAAACTGCAGGATTATTTCAGATGTATCCAGATGAATGTGGATGTAGCCTAAATGTATGTGTATGTTTGTCTGTGTGTTGTGATCCTGCCTACATTTTCGTATTCTTGTCTTATTGTCCAGACAGTGCAGTGGTTGGTCTGTCAGTGTATCCAGGGTGATGTTGATCTCTGCTGATGTGGTGGCTGATGGCAGTGTGATTTAGACTTGCACCTGAGCAATCACAGGTGGTGTAACAGAGCCAGACTGATGTGTCTGCGTCTCAGCCGTTAGGAGTTTCGCTTCTGAGAACAGACGCTGTGACTCATTCCAAAAGACACTGGAGAAGATTGAAATGAGTTTGTGGTGTGAGATGATGTTATGAGAAGGCTTGATATTAGATATTCGGAAACTCTAAAATCTGTACCATGTTATTTCAGATTTCCTTGCATTTTCATTTAAGTCTTTGACTTTTGTGTTTGTTTCCTAAGGTAAATGTCATTACCGTTGGTTTTATGGTGGGTAAGCGATTTAGACAAACCTCTTCCTTTGGTGAATTTATGATTATCGACATGAATGATACCTCAAATCATGTGACTTATTACAGAGCTGTTTGCTATATACAGACTTTACAGTGATCAGATTTACTTCTAACATGGTCCTTATTGTTTAGTTTGGGGTCTTGGTTGTTTGGATTGTTTACAAGTTGCCTGTTATTTTGAATTAATAATTCTGGATTAACTTTACATTAAATTTTGCATTTGGATCCTCAATATGTCACTCTCATTTTTGTAACACTTATGTTTGGACCAGTATATGTATCTGGCTTATTGTTTTGCCCATCTTTATCAAACTTAACTACATTCCCTGGGTTTCGAACCCACATTTTTTTGTGTGCTGCTAACGCAATGGTGTACCACTGAGCTATAGCAACATGTATGGTGTACAAATGCAGTATTAAAGTAGATATGTTATTTAAATGGTATAAATATTGTGGTACATTACCTTTTCTTTCATTCCTCTTAAGATTTAAATGCAAAGGCTGTATACTGGTATAAACTTATCTCTATGACCTTATCATGACCGGTTTGTGGGAGAAAACTAGTCTCACTGCGGATTTCTTCTCGTTGTAAATGTGCTTTTAACTCCGTCTGGAACACTTTAAACTATCACACCATCAGTGAGAGGTCACAGGAGAAAGTAGAACACAAACACAGGTCACTCTGTCCATTTTCAAAGCAATGCAGGGGTGCAATGACACCAGACGCCACCGGAGGGCGCAACTGCAAGAGTTAAATAGTTTAAAAGAGTTTTTTTCTGTTTTTATTTTTAAAACGTAAACATTTTGTTTTGTTTTGTCTATTCTAGTAGATAGTTTACACTAGGTTACATTACTGTAGTAGACCATTAACCAGTGATGTTTGGTTAAATATCACAGATTTTTTCATTCTTGTATTTACAGTAAATGTATTATGCTTCTATAGTATATAAAAACGAATACAATGTTGTGCATACTTAAAAATGTGAAGTATGATCTGAGAAATTCAGAAAATGTACTTTCAGATTTTAAATTAAATATAATTAGTTTTTGAAGCCAAGTATATTTAAGTATTTCTTTCTTAGGAATATGGGATACATTATACACTCAAACCACACTTAAAATGTCTATTGCATTAGTTAACAAGAATTCTACCAAATGGCATTTCTGGGAAAGACAGCATAATAGACCTTAGGAAAACATTTAACAAAATGTTTCTAATTCTAAAAAATAAAATATACTGTTTAGAAAAATTACATTTGAGTTAAATCAACAAAAATCACTTAATAAAGCCCTAGCCAATTTACATGACCCTGTAACAATGCATTTGTTAACATTAATAAATGCTTTAGCTTACATGAACTAACAATGAGCAATGTAGTTCTTCAGCATTTATTAATATTAGGTAATATTTAGTTAATGCCAACACATTAGTTCATGTTTGCTAATGCATTAACTATTGTAACTGTATGACCATAATTTGATTTTTCGATTTATTAAACTATTATTACACTTACACATTTTAAATCGGACTCAAATGTCAACTGTAGCTGCAGTGTTTGCACAAACTGAGTTTACTTCACTTTGGCCACTCAGCCGGACATTCCCCACACCAAACCGTCCCGGATATATTTATAGACCGCAGACAGTTTGGGAAAGAAGGGGGGTGTCTGACACATCTGCTGAATATCTGCTAGACTGTGGGGTCAGCCCAAGGTTAAAGCCTCTTCAATGCCTGCCTTGATTGCTCGTGGCTGGCACTAATGAGTGTGTGTGTGCGTGCGTGTGTGTAATTCTAACCGCGCGCGCACACGCGCAGTCTCTCTCTCTCCCTCTCTCTCTCTCACGCGCACACACCACTGCCATTGTCAGCGCCAGTCTCCCCTCCCACAGCTCCTGAGTCCTGTCTGTCTGTCTGGATCTGCTCCCCTCTCGGAGGAGGAGGAGGAGGCAGGCGCGGGAGGAGGTGGGGTGTGAGCCTGAGACCGTCACAGTCACAGAAAGCCATTCTTCTGAATGAAAGCGACTGGAAAACACCGTCAAGATGCCGGGAACGTATTTACCGTAGTCCAACAGCGCTAAACGTGTCGGAAAACCGAGGGGCTATGGCATGAAACGCGAGCGAACCGAGAGGCCGACACTGTCAGCGGGCCGCTGCTGTGAAAGTGTCCGTCAGTTCGCGTGAGGGCCGCAGCCGGCGGCGGCTCTCTTGCCCCCCGTCCCGTCACTTTCCCGAGCCTCCATGCGAAACATCACGGCACCGGACAGCAGCTCCAGCAACAACAACGCCAACTCCAATGACACATGCTCCTGCAACTGCACCCTATCCCAGCCACAGGGAATGGATATATGTAAGTAGGGCGGGTTTGGTGGGATTTTTCCTAAACGTTTTCGAATTCGCTACTAATTTGAAGCGGTATTGCACGCGCGCGAATGAAACGAATCGTTGAAACGGTCGCGTTTGATTCGCGCGTGCCCGCGAATAGATTAATTAAAGCGTTTGGTTTTATTTCCAACGCGTTTTGATAATATTCCTGTTTTGAAGTCTTTATGCTTTTTATGACAAACGAGACGTCTACACGTATGTATATATATATAACATTCCCACGCTGAATTATTAAAATATTTGACCGTTATTTGTCAGTATCTCACTTGCACACCCAATTTGTCTGTGGCGTATTAAAGTATTCGTCAAGCTCCCCCAAAAATGTGATTTATTTGTTAAAAACGCATGCGTTCTCGCTGTATTTAAAAGACTTGGTCGATTAAATAAAATAATAATAATGCGCGTAAATTCTTATGATGGCTTTGAAACACAACTCTATGCATTAGTTGAATTTTGCTGGTTGTTGTGGGGGCTGCGCACATTTTTCCTCAACTCTGCCTTTTCTGCTGTATTCCCAGACAAACACACCTCTATAGTTGATCAGATGCACTCATTCCCACCGTTAAAACACAATTTGATCACATTTTACATTAGTGTCATGTTACATGAGAACTAGACTTAATGCGCCCTTACTTTGGACCTGCTTGCGATTACGTATTGTTGTTAGACTGAACTGTAACCGAAGATCTCAAAGCTCTATATAGCCATGTCTTGCTGGAAATGGGTCTACTGCAGTCTGGAGTACAGGCAGCCAGTCAGTCAACCCTTCCCTCACATCAGACCAGACTGTCTTACTCAAGTCCAGCCTAGACCTGGAGCTGTCTGAATCTATGGAGGACAAAAGGGCCTGTCATAATAAGCACTGGGCTATTTCTGCTCCAAATGGGATGAATTATTAAAAGTAAACCCTTTATACGAAGAGCCGACCTCTTTTCTGAAAGGCCCCTGGTAGTCGATGCTGATGTCCTGGCCCAGAAACTTTTCTTATGCCCATGAACTTGAATTGCTTTTTGTATTGCATGACGTGTGATGCATAGGTCCTGTAGCTAGTGAATCCTACATAAATGAGAATTTGAGAAAAGAGTTAAATGTAAAATGGATATTAAAAGGGTTCTGTGTAGATGCAGGGGTCTCATGAAAACATGCGGGTCACATTTAAGCTCAATATCATACAAAACAAGGAAATAGTATTTTTCTGTATAAAAACATGACAAATAGGACCAATTTGATTTTAGTGGGGGGATTTTGAGTCACTTTAAATGCATTTAAATGCATTAGCTAACATTTATTATTCTTCGGTCATGTTATTTTCAGCATTTACTAATACATAGTAATAAATCGAAAGTTGTAACTGGTAACATTAGTTAATGCACCATGAACTAACACGAATAACTGTATTAGCATTAACAAAGATGAAATGTTGAAAAATGGTATTTCTTATTGCTTCATGTTAGCTAATGCATTAAGTAATGTCAACAAGTACAATCTTACTGTAAAGTGCACATTTTAATGCCAAATTTGTATTACTGCAACATGTTAAGATTTTTTAAAATTCCATTTATTCTCAACAGTGAATACATCATTATTACTACAATACAGTAAAAAGTATTGCAATACAATTAATTAAAACAAGCATGGGACAGTATACCAACCTCTATAAATATTATCACATTACTGTAATTGAATATCATTTAATTCTCATGAAAATTATGTTTTTGCAAAGCAAAGTCCTTAAAATAAGCAGAATAAAAATGTCTTACTTTGATTTTTGGATGAAATTTGACATTGACATGCTTTCGATGGTTGTGTGTGAGTTTGTGGGTTTTTGTGTCTGTGCCGTGGTGTTCAGGACGGGACGTGCAGACAGTGGAATGCCTAGTGACTTGGCACTCACATTTTACTGCAGTGCTGGCTGTGTTCAGGGCCCGTGATCCAGCAAGGATTAGAAACTGGGGGAGTCGGTGACACAGCAGACACTCACAAAGGACACACATCTTCCAAAACCCACCAACATAATCAGCGTCGTATAAGCATCAGCATTGGCTTACCTCAAGTGGACACATTATCTTGCAGTTCCATGAGTGTGCATGTTAGGTCTCCTCCATTGTTCCCCTTTTCCCGATCTAGCCTCATCGTCCTGTCTGATGTTTTAGGCACGCTCTAGATCTGAGGTTTTGCAATCTAAAGGCTCCTTATCTTATCGGCTTCAACGCATACGGCCATTTAAAACAGAACTCTGCTATTATTAGGGTGCCGTGTGGAACAGCACCATGGTTTACTGTGCTGCATGCAAGAAGAAATACACGACTATTGCATCTTCGGTCTGCACACTGGGTTAGTGTAATCCATTTCCGACGGGGCAGCGGCCAAAGTCAAGCACCAGAATGGGGAAACAGGATATTATACTGGCATTCAGCACACCAGTGCGCTGTAACAAATACGCGAGGGACAAAAACACCATCCTCGTCAATATCTGATCTCTGCATCAATTTGGCACCTTTTTTATTTTCCACTGGCGGCCCGAAGCTTGGCACGGGCTGCAGGGTGAGGCCTGAGACGGGACACAGGAGTCGAGTGTTTATTGTCGGAGGCCAGAGGTCCTGTCTGTGCGGTTAACTATTTATTGCAAATAACGCCTCTATAAACTTGCTATATAAAGTTTTTAGCATGGGAGGATGTTATTTTTGAATATCTTTATTCTTTGTTTTTGTAGGGTTGGAGCAGTCGTTTTCAGTTTGTTATGTTTTATGTAAGAATAGTATAAAGTGGTAGGGAGAAGCTAGATAACTATGGTAGTTTTGAAACCGGAGTACCGTTTGACCAGATAGTATTGTGTCTGACTAATGCTGATAACGTGGGCTTGCATTTATTTTTCTTACATTTATTATTACAGTCAGTTATTAGCTAAGTGACGTTGCTGGAAATGCGGTACTGATTCACATTGTTGTGCATAAGTGTTTGTGCGACGAGCACTTTGTGAAGTGCGCGAACGCATCGGAGGCATCCGTAATTGCCTTGTTAGAGAGGTGTCAGTCAAACAGCCCTTTGGGCCCTAGCACTCGATCCAATAGAATTTGCATGCACTGCTCGACTCTTCCTCTCACGCACTGCTCCAGGGTTGCCTCAAGGTCACTCTCCTGCCCCTGTAACCCCAGGCAAGGCAATCAAAGTTGGACTTTACAGGCCCACCCCGGCCATAACTGAGCTCCTTGAAATAATGAAATGCACCAAATATATGAGCTCACAGGGGAGGGGGGATTTGTGTGCACGTCTGCGAGTGAGTGTGATGAGGTCATGCCGGAGGTCAGCTGTCACCCCCCCTGCTAATTTTCGTACGGCCTGCTCCCACACCGAATAGGGGGTGTGTGCGCTGGGTGTAAAGTCAAAGGGGTTTTAAGACTCATGGGGGAGGTCAGCCTGCGGAAGGGAAACCAGATTTATCATTTACAATGCTACTAAAATGAAACGCGCTAATACCATTCCATTTGCGTCCAATTATTAAAGGTCTCAAAGATCCACTTCACCAAGATAATGACAGTCTGTTAATGCAATGTGTCCACTTAAAAATGTCTGTCTCTGCGACTGCCGATGTTGGGTTACAAGCTACTCATTATTAAAGTAGTTTAACTACAAAGTACCACAAAGTAGTAAGCAAGACAAGAAGCTATCAACAAAAAGTAGCTAGCTACACTGAAAGGGTTTAACGGGTGATCTTTTATATTGCAATTTAATTAGCTCTAAATTCAACAAAAATAGGATACAGTAATTTGTATAACTAATATCGAAACAGCAGTGTTTTAAGCTTGGTGTATAGTCAGTTTTTTACGTGTACGCAAACTTAGAGCACGCAAACGTACGTGCACGCAAACGTACGTGCACCAAACGTACGTGCACAATCTAACGCACAGCCTTGCAAAGCATAGTATAGTATATATCGTACGTGTACTGTACTTTTAAAGCCGCATTCAGACAGCCAGCGATGTTATT
Organism: Paramisgurnus dabryanus; assembly: GCF_030506205.2. Classification (NCBI taxonomy): domain Eukaryota; kingdom Metazoa; phylum Chordata; class Actinopteri; order Cypriniformes; family Cobitidae; genus Paramisgurnus; species Paramisgurnus dabryanus. Next base: position 22,090,147 of record NC_133355.1, on the reverse strand, counting down.
GCCGTGTGTCGCCCGTCTCTTTCAATGAGGCGTTTCTAAATCTGCGTGTCATAAACAAGTGAGTACCATCCACGCCAGTAACTGACGAGAGAAGGATGACGTGAACTCCACTGCTTCGTTCTCATTGGTAGTCGCTCCTGAAATTCGCTGGACACTTGCATAAAGTTAAACTTTTCTTATCTTTCTCGCGTCGCTGGACACGCACATATGGTCGCCAACGGTCACTTCCGCTCACGCCCCGGTTTCCATTGAAATGAATGAGAATGCGTCGCTCTGCTACTACTGGTCGCTGGCTGTCTGAATGGGGTGTGAGTGTACCTCGTACGTGTACACCGACGTTTGACGCATGAGCATTGCGAGAAAATGCGATGCATCTGCTGGGCTACTATTCTAATGACGAAATTTGTGTCATACACTGTATGTGGAACCTTGTGAATACGTAAAACGGGACTATACTTGTACCTTAACTAAAATGTTTGTCTAAAAATGAAAATACCAAGAAGACACGTGAATCGTTTCTTTAATGTGAACGTGAATTAAAATAAATACCATTTTACAGCGCTTTAGGGCACTGTAATGTAGCCTTTTGTTGCCATAAAATGCTACCTGCTGAAAAAAGGAATAGTTAATATAAGCCAAAACATCTAATGTACTGTCACTATATCATTGCTACTTTTAGCTACTTTTACTCCCCAACAGTGACTGGATAGCCAAGAACCCACCCTTCTTGCGTTTTAGTGGTGTTGGGTTGTTTCGCCATGGTATTCTTGGGTGTCTTTGGAAGCCAGAAAGAAGGGAGCAGCCTGTGGGGTGGAGTGCCACCCTTTACCCCTGCCAGCGATAAGCTTTGCCCTCTGACAGCAGCAGCTGAGCCTCACCCCGCAGCAGTCAGCCAGCCTTGACATTGGCCATGGTCCGTTCCTTTGTGTCTGGGCCCCCCACCCTCTCCCTGGGATTCACCAATGGCCCCCAGGGACCCATCTCAGAGGAGATCGGTAGTCACGTCGGAAGGTTGCGTGCCCTGCGGGGAGTTGTGTGTTTGTATGGGTCTGGCCAAGTCGTATCTGGACAAACTTATGTATGTATTTATGCCGTCTGATGGGGATGTCTCTCGTCTGTGTTTGGCTTTTGTGAAACAAGAGAACCAGGCTTGTGTCTAATGTCAGGTTTTGTTTTAAAAGGCTGTTTCTTGTAGTATGGCACACAACTCTGTGATCAATAATGAGCAAACATTACAATTCAGTGCTAATGCACAAAAATAGGTTTTTACTTAAATCTAACAGTCACAAAACAAAGCAACAAATGTATGCTGTTATAATAAACTGTAAGTTGTAACATTCAATGTTAATGTAAAAAATGTTTTTCACCAAAATGTATTTAGTTTGTTTCACATTAGTTATATGGATGTCCGTTAGCTGTAAGGAGAATACCTAAGAATAGCGTTGTATGAAGTTTATAGAGAAAAAAACATAGACAGGGATGTATAAAAATCCTCCTTGTGGTTTTCAAAACAGTCTCAGCAGATTGCAGACACATCTACAGCAGTGTCACTGTTTAGTTTTTACCCAGGAATGTAAACGATTTTTCTGTATAACACACAGTGTCTGGTCTCCCTTCCGCTGTTTTTGTTGTTGTTGCAAAATGGTGCATTGGTGCTCTGATCGAGAGAGACGGTCGAGCAGACAGCAGACGCAACAGAGTCAGATCAGACGTGATGTTATCAGACTGTGTGTCTCACACCCATCCCCTCTCATCAGGCGTGTATGCACTGGGTTCTGCTCCCAGACATCACCCCTCCTGCCCCCTGCTTTATTCTCTCGGGGTTCAAAGGTCAGAAAGTCGTCGCGGTAACCCTTAGCCCCGCTCTTATTCATTGTGTCTGTCCATGTGGAGTGCAGTCTGCCTGATTTAAATATAAAAACAATCTTCTTTGTTCTGGCTTTTTACTTAGAATAAACCTTGCTTTTCAGCTGGGACTCTGATGTAATTTATAGCCTCAACAACACAAAGAAACATTTAAATAATTTTAAATATGTGGGGTATATATTACACAGTGCACAATAAGAAGTGTTTACAAAATTAACATTGTTCATTATAAATCTTGTTTTGACTCATGGGAGCCTAACATTACTATCTTAAAATTGTTTAAATGTATGTATGTATTGATATTATTTTTATACTTTAAGTCAGATGATTGAAAAATCAATCATAAAGTCAGTCACAAAAAAAAGGCATCAGGATATCATCAGGACATAGTCAGGTATCAAAAAGAGCAGGGTGGTATTCCAGAAAGCTGGTTATGTGACATACATTTGTTGGAAATTAAAAACGTCTTTATATATTCTCCATTTGCGTGCATTAACGCTACCAGTTAAACTAGCCAAGCTGCTTCTTCATTGACGGTCGCGCTGCTACTTTGGTTACTACCAGCGGTTTGCGCGTGTGTTTGCACTCGACGCGGACGACGACGCAGAAGTATATATGAAAACTGACGCGTATCCTACAACGGTCGCCGTGATTTCACCAAGTAAAAATTTTACGTTTTAATCAAAGATACCCCAACTTACCCTTAACTCAAACCCTAACCACTTTTAAACCCTCAAATTAGTGTGAAATAATAGTTTGAGGAGTATTTCTTAAAAGCCTCTAACCCAATACAAAACCTAAATCTAACACACACAAATACTAATCCTGCTATCTGATTGGTTAATGAAAATGTTGATCCAGGACCAACAATGCTGTTGATCCAGGATCACATCCTACTTGGTAAAATCACATTCACCATCCTACAACATTGCGCGTACGGTGTAGGACGCTTAACTTCCATCAGGTGCCCATAGAACCGATATGATCAGGGTAAGCAGGTTTTAGGTTAATCAACCGCAATTTAGAGTTTCGCTGATGCCAAGTTAACCCCGCTTTCTGGAATACACCACAGACGTAGTACAGATCAACACAGAGCATGAATATACATGGATAGACATAAGTGATAATACACGGTGTGATGGTTAGTGGGAGGGAATTCTAGCCTGGCTCCGCCCTCCTACGTGCTTCCGCTTATTTTTCATTTCGCTTCAGCAGTACGTCTGGGATGGCTCTATAGAGTTTCGTTTTCTCCTGCAAAAATCTGCAGGACCAATCAGCGAACAGATGGGGGTTGCTAAGAACGATGACGTTGAGGTCGTGCGTCAGTTTGAGTTGTAGTTCAGTAATGGCAGCGGAGAAAGACGTGAGAAAAGCTATTCGGTGCGTTGTTGCAAAACTGCCGAATATACAGAAGTTAAAGCCGGAGCAAGAACCAGGTTTGCTAACTTTTGTTTGTCTGATTATTCTGACTTGTTGTATCCGGACGGTTTCGGTGCATGATATACGTCACGACCACATGTTAGCGATTGGCTTTGGCAGATCCTGAGTGACTCTGGGCAGATCCAATAGTTTTAAACTTCAACAATGGACCCTCCTTAACGGAAGTGACGCTTTGCAATGGAGCGTGGCCAGACTCTCTGTACAAATGAAATGAATGTACGAGAGTCTGGTTATACCAGGCTAAGGGAATTCAGTGCCACAGTTTTAAATGATCTACCGCCCATAGGTCCTCTTTATGGGAGCGATCCCAGAACATTTATATGATGTGTTTGAGTAAGCATGACCCCATTAATGAGTAAACTTTGTAAGGGGCTTTTTAAAATAGGTGATGAACTAACTACTATGACCTACGTTTTATCAGTATTCATTTTTAAGGAATTGTTGTGCAACCAGCTTTTAATTTCAATTTTTTTAATTTTTAATACATGTGTTTAATGATTGAAGAGGAAGTGCAGAGAGAATGTGCTATACACATCTTTTTTGAAAATACACAGCTGCACAACATGCAATCTGGTTGGAAAGCTTACGTCTGACCTCAGTCTACATTTCTGGCAAAGCTTCTGTTGTAATGGAGGAAGATCATATTAGACCATACAGATATAGACGGTGTTGTCTCATCCCGTATCCCAATGGGAAAAAATACTGATATATTACCAATACTCTATATACCGCCCAGACCTAGAAACAATATTGTTCAAATGCACTACTATGACAACATATTACATGGGTATTAAATAAATGAAAACTTTTTAAGCATGTAAATAAACAACCATGCAGGAACTTGGAACTTTTTTGGATTATGATGCATAATGCAAAGTTTTAAACTAATTTACTGAAATGAACAGTTTGAACTGATTAATGTAATGAATCAAACTTAACAACTCTGTAGTTTCAACCAGAGACGTTTGCTCTCTTGCTAATTTAAGTCGCGAACAAGTACAACTAAATGTTTGGATAATTAATGGCCAAATTAAAAAGTCCATTAAACTCATTTTGTTATTCATGATGTTGCTTCATTTTATAACCAAATCTCATGTAGGAACTCTTCTAGATGTTGGCACAAACTAAGAGCTTAAATTAGCATTTTCATTTTATGTCATAATAAGCTTTGTTGTTGTGTGGCTGGTGTCTGATATTGGGGGAGGGATGTGACATGACCCTGATTTAAAAGTCTGTCAAAGTGAGACCAGATTATGGTGGTCGCCCCTTTTTGCACCTGACCCCAAACCAAGAGAGTGGGGGAGGATTGTTTTATTAGTATGTAGACAGCAGCTGGTCTGTTTGAAGATATTACGCCTGTAAATAAAGTTACCAAATGTTTGAAATATGCATGTGTTAGCTGTGTTGTTGGAGGTAGAAATCAAATTTGTGCTCGCTGCATTGCAGACACTGAGTCAGTCACAAGAGACTGTATTACATGTGGTGCTGGTTGTTTTATAATAGATATTAGATTTATCTATAAGCCGTGTCTGAAGTAAACACTCTGCAATTGCTTAATACGAGTAAAACTCACCTCTAGTACGTAATATGTCGGTCATAAGAGCAATGGTCTGACCTTAATGTTAGGAATGTTAGTCATATACACAGTTCAATTCAAAGGGATACAGTCCTATTAAGAAAAACATCTCTTGCTCATGAAAATGTATCATGTTTTATGTAAAGACTATATTGTGAATGTAGTGAATGCTTTAAAGCAATGTTATTCACACTGCTCACAGGAGCAACAGTAGTACCAAATATAATTATATAATATATATGGGTAATTGTCACGAAATCACGATTTAGAAGGTATCCAGCATTAGTAAAATAAAAAAAAAATTTTTGTTGCATATATAAGATTAAGGTCTGAATTTACTATAACCATTATTTTTAGAGGATTTAAAAAATATTTCCTATAAAATTATTTACTTATTTTATAGGGATGCACCGATACCGATACTGGTATCGGGTATCGGCCTCGATACCACATTAACTAAAGTACTCGTACTCGTTAAAAGTCCCCCGATACCTGGAATCGATACCACGGTCTGAGAAATGTCTATGTTTGAGCGGCGTGTAAGGGGTTAATGCCTCTTGTGTTGTCCAAAGAGGCAGAGTTTACATCAAACTGGAAAAGTAGTCCTTTGTTTTTTTGTTAAATTATATGACTAAAGCTGTTACCTGTAAATTTAAATCATGTTTTTTTATTAAGTACTCGGTATCGGTATCGGCAAGTACTGAAATGCAAGTACTCGTACTCGTACTCGTATTCCAAAAAAGTGGTATCGGTGCATCCCTATTATTTTAGATTATCATTATCAAAAATTGTCATTACCATAACATGATATTACATTAAATATATGCATTTACATACATGTTTCGGTAATGAGAACTAAAAAGTTGTCTAGGTACTATGACAAACACAATTTCTACTTTTATCTGGAGAGAAAAAATAAGAACTGCTTACCTGGTAGCCATCTTGAGTGTCACAGTCAATTATGTCCCTTCCAACATTTTTTTTTTTTTTTGAAAATGTTAGTTCCTTGAGGGCTTAACAATGATTAAAAATTGTTGCGGAGGATGAGAAAATTGGTCTTGAACACATTTATATTCTGTAGTATTGTCTCCTCATTTACCAATGATCACCAAATACCACATGTTTCTTTACTGTAAATGTTTATAGTATAACATGCACTGAAGCTTTGTATTTTTTAGATTTTTTTTATTATAAATTTCCATGTCAAAGAAGAACTCAAATCCAGTCATGGACACATTGCGGTAATGACATTTTTCACCTTAAATGTTGAAAAAACAACAAAATTGGTTTGAATGATGTCATTTGAAATCATTTGCAAAATAGTACACGAAGAGATGTTTGTAACTGTCTGCTTCTTATTTTGATACTCTTACTTTGCATTTACATTTTTTATCAAAATGTTTTAAGTCTAATTTCACAAGAATCACCCATATGCCATACGTGTGTGTGTGTGTGGCCTATATAATACATTTTCCTCCTTATAATATACCCTGCAGAAGTCTTAGGCCACCACCACCAGCTTTGTTTTTTTTTAGCAAAGTTTTAAAAACAAATCTAATGGTTGCATGGTGGCCTAAGACTTTGTAAATATTCATAGTACTACGTGTGTGTGTGTGTGTGTGTGTGTGTGTGTGTGTGTGTGTGTGTGTGTGTGTGTGTGTGTGTGTGTGTGTGTGTGTGTGTGTGTGTGTGTGTGTGTGTTGGTACTGCAAACACTAGCACGTTTTGTTCTTGTCTTTTTTCTTTTCTTGTTTTCTGTTTTTTTGTTCCATTTATTAACCACTTACATGTACGGCACTGTGTCATTTGTGTAGATGATGCACTAGAGGTTGTGTGTTCCTCAGGGCGAGGTTTTTTGTGTGTGTCAATTTAGTGAGTCAGTTTTCAAAGGATACCTTTATCTTCACTTGTACTGCAATCACCGAAGCCTCATGCTTAAATCATAGACATAATCATAGTGATGTTGACATGATGTTCTCTGTTATCCCAGCACTATGTTTAGATGTTTCTTCTGCCTAGTCCAAAGCTAGCAAGACTAATCAATCTTTCTTTATGGTTTCCCACTGCGATAATTTCCATTATCTCTTTGGAAATGTAGAGTTTGTCTGGTGTTTGGCGGGTTGACACGTGTTTGAGACTGAGCTATTTGCTCTGCGCCACTTGCGTCTGTTGTAAAAGCCACTGAAACATTTGCTGTCCCACCATTCATGTTGTTTGGATCATAGAGCAAAAGCACAAAATGGAGGAAAATTGAGGTTTAAAAAAAAGGAGGTGACTAGACTTGAATTTTTTTTATCCAAAATTGATAGTTTGGGCTGTTGTTGTTCTGCTATTTGGTTGGCTGCCTTATTTGAGTCTCTGTTTTTTTTCTCCAACGAGACACAACATGGCACAATTTCCATATTTTGCATGATTTTGTCACTTTCTGCTAGTAGCTTTGACAATGGATGTGTGAATAAGTTGTAATTGGAAGTTTGTATTTTCTTAACTCTTTCCTTAAACTTATTTAGTTGCCTAACCGTGCATTGCAAACAAGAACATCGGGTCTTGTTTAGGGTGTGTAACAAACCAAAATGGTATTCAGTTGCCCCTACAAAAAAGGGGTAATGCACTAATGTACAAATACAAGTTATTTGCAATCTCAGAATGTAGACTGTAGAAAGCAAAGCATCCCTTTAGAATCAAGCTTTTGTCTCTATGGTTGTTTGTAACTTATTATAATAGTACGGATGAACAGTAGTGATGCTAAAAAAGCTCTGATGTGCTCAGTCGGAACCGTGTGAGATGCTCCTCTCCTCATCCCCTCAGGATATGGGTTGAGATGAGTTGTTTTGAGATGTGGTATCCCAGCATGCCTCAGTGTGAGGTCCCCACATGCCTTCAAGGGTCTCCCTGTGGACAAGAGACCACCAGTGAGAAACTGCTTGACTATAAAACAACATTGATTATGGGGATGAAACGGGATTATGAGGATGAACGATGGATCTAAAGCTTTGATAAAATGTTCTGTGTATGTTTGAGCATGCATACCAAGCATACAAGATTTGTAGAGAAAGATCTATATTGCAAAGTGCCTGCTATGCTATGTTAGCTGTCCGAAATACTGAGAGAACATAATGTACCAAACGCTGCATGATGAAGAACTAAACCTTGGGCTGGGTCCTGTTTCAAGGGGATATGACTCAATCTGCCTGGATTGAGAGGTGGAGGAGGGATGCAGAGGGGTGTAAGACAATATTCGTGGTAAGTTGGTGTCACCAGTGGGACGTGATGAGCTGTAGGTAGTAGGGGGTGGACGTAGGGGGACTCTATAGCAGGTGGTGTCTAGGCTCAGGCAAAGCTTAACCATTACAGTCTTACCAGGAGGTTTTAAATAATTAAAGAAAAGTGGGTGTTATGGCATGAGGAGTCTAGACGTATGGGGCTTCTTTTTAATACGAGCACTTTATCTCAGATTAGAGAGCGAGGTCAGTGGCTTGCGCCCTGCTTAGGTGACAGTGCCGCTTTTGCCAGCGAAGCACAGATGAATTGCTTCTGCTCCTGGCACGATTAAATGCGCCCTAGTTCTCTAACTGCACTTCCTGCTATCTCTACCATTTTGAAAAGCTGTGGGTTCAATGGCAGCCTTCGTTTTTACTAAGCTTTTTATTGAATATGATGTGCATTAGGTCCATGGTGTTGGTCCTTTTTTTGGGTTGTTCACTGATCTCATTTGTTCCATGAGACTCAGTTTATTGGACTGTCTTTTCTTTCCTTCCCTCTGTCTCTCTCTCTCACATTTTCTCTCTCTTGCACTTGCATTTTTTCATACACCTTGTGCGTGAATGGAAAATGTCTGTCACACCAGGAAAGAGCTGCTGTTGGTGAGAGACTCTGTGTGGCAAGTCTTTTCCTCATTTTCCCAAAAACAGAGCTATTACACAATGCGTGGATGTGTTTTTCTTTTATTCGTGTTTTTGCATGCTTTCCTTTCTTTGCCCCTTCCACAGCCTCTCATAAAGTGACTCATAGTATGTTGCTAGGGAATGTTCTAGAAAGGGGCATTTACTGCAGCAGTGAGATACAATTCTGTTCTGCCTTATCATTGTGTCTTTCTTTCAAGTCTCCAGCCCACATGGGCGTCTGGCATGGCCCTATCCCTTTTGTCTGGCATTCTGATGGGACAACTCAGATAACACCGAAGAAGGGGGGCAATGCCTCCCCTCTCAAGTTCCCATAATGCCTTTGTTGTCTGGTGTTTGGTCTGACGTGGGTGAAAGGATGCTTAACTAGATTTCGGCTTGTGCTCGATTAAACTGTGCTGTTGTCATTTTTTTTTTTTTTTTTCTTACAACCCAACTGTTAAGAGGACCAAGATGAATGGCTGATAGCTTTTGATCAGCTATATCCAACCTGATTGCAGATACTCATTTTCAAATGTTGTTTCAATGGGTGGATGCAAAAAAATTCATTGTTTTTCTCTGGTCCTCACTGTCTTGCCATGCCGATGAAGTCACTTGGAAACTAGTTATTCACACACACACACACACACACACAAAACTCTTTGCTGTGGAAATCTGTTGTGTAATGTGTGCTTTGGTATGAAGTCAAAGCCCAGTCTAAGGAGTTTTCCTTGTGACCGTGAGCCCTACTGTTGAATCTGGCATGACGTATCCGTGTCTTGTGCCCGACTCCATGAGAATTGTACTGTACTGGGAAGACATTTGGAGATGAAGCACAGATGGCTCCCCATTCTCCAGCCTTTCCCCCACCTCCTCCACCCTCTCCTTTTCTTTCTTCCTAAATCGTGAGAGCACAGCTGTTTTCCTTCTGTTATGAAACTGCGGAGAAGAGGAAACAGGAAATGGCTTCATGAAATATAAATCTGGTGGCCAGACTCGGTTGTCTTTTGAGCATGTTATAAAAAAGGGAAGCAAGCAAGCAAGCAAGAGGGGAAAAAGTTTTGGATAAGCTTATGTAATGCCTCCTCCTTTTCCTTGCTCAGAAACAGATTGGTCTCCACAAAAGACAACAGACCTGCAGTTTCTACAACGTGTCTGCGCGGGAAGACTTTCTGACCTTAGAGATGTGGTAGAGACGGTTACTTGCAGAGTTTGAACAGTTTAGCTAAGAGCCTGTTATAGGCTTGGTGACAGGTGTTGGCACATATCTCTTAGCTAACGACACAATGGAGCAGCATACATGGCAGTAAGAGGATTGAGCTGTCTGATCTCAAGAAGTCCACATGAGGCTAACCCGAATTAGCCCAGCTGCCTCTCTCCTTCGCTTTAAGGCTCGATGTTGTGCAGTTGTCGTTACATTATCGCAGTCTGTTTACATTTCTGGCCCATTGCAAACAGGCTGACGACGGTTTGTTGTGTCTGCTCTGTCTGAGGTTTACGCCGGTAATCATAACACATTAACAGATCTACTGACATGCCCTCACGTCTGACTTGAGGACTTGAGTCCTCCGATTAGCCCCAGATAGGTTAAACAAGGTTTTGATAAATATGATTTTATGTAAGGATTATGAGTTTATGTAACTTGTCTTGCACTGTTAGCCAAGCAATAAAATGAAATAAGGCTAATAACTTGGAGCTAAGTCTGGTGCTCAACATTGTATCCAAGTGAGGGCTGATAAAGCTCAGGAGTTTAGGATGAAGTCCCTCACTGACTTTCCTGTGACACTGGACAAAAATTGACCAGCGTGGATTCACCCGGGCCTGTGCTGTGAACCACATTGTAACTAAGCGGTCTGATGGTTGTCTGTTGACTAGGTTTGTCTTAACTCTAAAGAACCAAAGCAGAAATACTCAGTTTCTACTTTTTTGATGCAATTTTTGAGGGGCATTTTTGCATTTATTTGGCATACAGTATTGTAAGGAGACAGAAAAGTACATGGTGAAGAGAGGGGAACAGGATTGGCAAAAGACCAGGAGTTGGTACTTAAACTTGAGTCACTGAAAGCATATCGGAGGTACGTGTTGGAGCACTACCCACTATACCAGCAGCTCCAACCTTCAGTTAAAGGTGACACAGAATGATTGAATGGGGTATTTATCCTTGTTCTGTGATGTGTAGGCCTGTCGCGATAAACGATAAATCGATTAATCGCACGGTAAATAAAATGAGCTCGATCATTTTTTTCGGCCGCAATAATTCACATTTGCATGCTTGTTTGTTTTCCTTGTCTTTCTCTCTCTCTACCAAAGAGACTGGATGACCGCTCCGTGCAACGAGTGACAAGAAGTGAACACTCGTCAGTCATTTGTCAGTCGCATGATCTGTGTGGGGAGGGGGGACTCCTGGCGTAGCCTATCACAGTAGGCGTACTGAGGAGGATGAGCGCCGCGTGAGGAGTGTAGCAGGAGAAAACACTAGTTGAGACGAGAGTTGGAGAAAAAGATGGATTTACTAGAGGCTGTTTACACTTGTCATTAACATGCGTTTTCATCGATCGGATCACAATGTTTTACGTCTTTTCTGACTTTTCTGACACAAGGTGAACAGTGCTATTTTTAGCCTTTCATTGATAAACTAAAGCGGGTGATCTCCGCACGCAGTTTCATTTTGCAAGCGTGTGAAAGTTGCGCAATCTTATTTCTCGTCCACTTGTGATCTGATCAAAAACACATCTTAATACCAAGTGTAAACAGCCAAGTTTCAAAACCAAACGCTACAGCTGCAGTGTGGGAGTACTTTGGATTTAAACCTAATGACCGAGGTGAACCACTAAACCTGAACGAGCTGTTATGTCGCATTTGTGGTAAAAACGTAGCACTTAAAAGTGGCAACACGACAAACATGCATATGCACCTAAAACGCAATCATCCTGTTATTTTGTTCATTTCTTGTGGATATTTAAAATGTCTTCCAGTTCCAGTATTACTTATTGTTTAGAAATAAAAGTTTATAGATCTTTGAAAAGGTGTATCTGCATTATTATAATGGTCCCGGAGCATCAATGTTATCGCCTATCGCGATAAATTCCGAGGCAATTTATCGCCTAGCAAAATTTGTTATCGTGACAGGCCTAGTGATGTGACATGTATACAAAAACATTTTTGTTTGGGTCTATAATGCCTTAGAAGCTTCCTAAAAACCTCTCTCAGATAGTTCTATTAGGGTGGGGGATTTTAAACAAGTGGTTTTGCACCTATTTGGCTCCCCCTACTGGCTTAACTTGCAATCTCATTACTGATTGGCTGACTTTGCTGCCACTCAAAAAATGTAGCCAATTATTTTAAAGTGGAGGGGGCAGTTAGATGCCTGTGATGTCATAAGCATCAGTTTTTCAGATTGGGCCGTTTTCTGGCTGACATTTCTAAAAGAGGAATTTCTATGAGACTGAGATGTTTAGCATGTCTAGCACTTTTTGTATGTTCGTGAATGTGGGTAGACTACCATTATTCAACAAAGACAAGGTAAAAATGGTTTTTCATTTCTTTGTCCCCTTTCAGGGATAGAAGTAGTTTGTTCAAAGAATCGTACTGTTACTTGGTGTCAACCATTCAGGCGATCAACAATAAAATAAATTACGGTTTTAGAAAATCCAGTAAACAAAGAACTCCGGACAACACATGTTGTGAGAATTAGATGTTACTTAAAGCAACACTATGTAGCTTCCATGTAAAAATGACTTACAGCTCCCCCATGTGGTTGAAAAGCGCAACAGTGCCTGGTGTCAGACACTCTTTTGCAGGCAGGGGGAGGGGCGGGGCTGTGTGCTCTACCCTCCACCGGCACTTTCAGAGTGTGCTTGTAGCAGCTAGGAGGCCGCTCATGTTGCAGCAACAGTACAATTTGTCCAGTTAAAAGTTGTTCTATCACTGAAATAATTTTAGAGACATTATTTAAAGGTAAAAAACTACATAGTGTCGCTTTAAGACATTATGACAGGTAAACCTAACAAACGGACAATACTTTTGTCAGAATGTCCACCCTTGGCCAGTTTCCTCACAATAAACTCAAGCCTCTCTTGTTTTGTGTATTGTGTAGGTCAGAACCATTTCGAAGCAGGACAGGGTGAAGCTACTTGATAAAATTAGTTTTCCTGGCCACTAAGACGAAACTGTTACAGCATATTACAACTGCAGTGGATGGTCCTGGATAAGGAGCTTCCAGATTAGTTGATAACAGAACTGTCGAGTCTCTGAGTTGGAGACTTTTTTGCCCCCTCTCCCCTCCACAATCTACCACCAGTTGTCTGAGTTGAGCTGGTCCAGGCTATAATCCGGTTAGGGGTGGCAGATTTAAGCCGTTTTATCTCCTGTGCTGGGTTAACTCCTGTTATACGTCTAGTCTCTGGTCCTTTCCTCCAAGCCCTTAACAGATGGGGCCTTGTCTCGCAAGCACTCTCTCCAATGGAGCCATGGCACAGTGCCATTTTTAATGATGTCACTACGCAGCCCAGCTGCATTCTGGGTATGTTCTGTAAGTGAGAGAGTGGCCATGATGGGAAGGTCAGAAACATTCGCAAGAACAAGACCGCTCATAATAAGAAACTACGGGTGGTTATGTGAAACTAGCCATTGCAACACGATGGGGCCGTTTCCCGGACAGGGATTAGCTTAAGCCGGGACTAGGCCTTAGTTTAATTAGGATATTTAACTTGTTTTAACAAACTACATTAATAAAAACATTACTGGCGTGCATTTTGAGGCAAAACAAAGGGCACTGATGTGTTTTAGGATATGTCAGTGTAAGTGGTTTTCAGTTTGGACAGCTCTTACATTTATTTTAGTCTAGGACTAGTCTGATCCCTGTCTGGGAACCACCCCTAGAATGTGTTATTTTTAAATGTCTGCGTATACAAACAACAACTGGACATGATGATTTTTATTAGTAAGCAACACACAAACATGTATGACAGGTAAAAATAAAGCCTTTAAATGAAAATATTTTTTAAAAACTATTTTTTTGTTATATATACAGTACTGTGCGCAGAAGTCTTAGGCCACCATTCCAGAATTTGATTTTTTGTTTATGCAATGTTATGGTGATAAAATATAATTATTTCTCAGTCTATTTAATAGAATACATCCAGAAAATACAGGAAATGTTTATATAGTATTAAAAACTGTATAAAAATGTGAACTGATGTGTCAAGTTTTTAGGGTAAACTCCCCTTCCACTTGAGCAATAGAAGGAAACTGCAGGATCTCTGAAATCTAAATAAAATTAAATCCTAGTTTCTTATTTAAAAAAAAGGAGTGTTTTTACTTCATTCTGCTCAAAAACGCTCAAGATGTGTTTAGTGCCAAGAGAGGTCACACTAAACACTGACAATGTCTAAAGAAGACATTTAGTCCTGAAAATTAAATTTTTATTTTTGTACATATTTCCTGAATTTTCTGTTTGTATCTTAATAAAGAAGATTGAAAAAGAAATGTGGATGGACATTAAAACTTCTAAAACAAGTCTGGTGGTGGTGGCCTAAGACTTTTGCACAATACTAATATATATATATATATAGAATCTGAATGGTTTTATAAAGGTCATATAAATGTATTTTAAACAACCCACCACAAATATGATTTTGGAAATGTGTAGTTTTGCACATCTTTAACTTTAAGCCGTAACATTTATTGTAGATTCACACATTAGAGGATATAAAGTCAGACTGTGGTCCTAAAATCCAGTGTGTTGCTGATGTCATGTACATACTTTACGGCAGTGTAGATTGTGTTAAAACAGCTGGGTTTACTTTAACAGCTTAGCAGCAGATTTTCCATTGTCTCATAAACTTTAGTGTGTTGAGTGAAATTGTGAACGTTCCTGAGATTTCTCTAAATGTATGTGTGGCACATTTCTATTTGACTTGGAAACAAGAGCCTATTGACTTGGACCTGTCTTTGAGCGATTGCGTGTTGGGAAGGGTAGGGTGTATGCAACAAGGGCCTGGATAAAACACATCCTATGCAGTGGCTTTTTTAGATTGCTAGAGAAGTGAACCAAAATGAAAAATAAAGTGTCGAGCTTCATGTTCATTCACACTTGCCTGCTCTTAAGAAAAAGAGGAATGGCTAGATTGGGAAACAATCCGCTCCTTCATTCGATTGGGAAAGATCTACCTATGATAGACATGAAACTATCCAAGTGTGGGGTAAAAGAGTTATTATCCTGTTGAAGTTGTTACCAATTGAGGTCTACAGTTCATTTGGACAATGTGATTTTGAATCCAGCTCACATCATATCTCCCTTTAACTGACATTAACTGAAATGTCCTGTGAAAATAGAAAAATGCCAAATTTTATTTGCAAATATGAAGCATTCTTTAGTCTGATTTTGGACAGTATTCCACACCCAATCTCAAAACCTTCAGATTTGTCATATTTACTGCCCCCTCCTGGTAAAAATAAAGAACATCTTATGACATTACTTGCACATTCATATGACTATAAAGCTTTATTCATTTCACCTAAGTGACATGGTGGATGTTAAAATAAACAAAACAAGTTCTTATAAACTTAAAGCCATATCAAAAATGCTCTTACTTTAACATGTGAAATGTGTAAATGAATGAACAATAATGATTTTCTCTCTGTTTTCTTGTCTTTCAGCTGAACTGGAGTTTGTTCAGATAATAATCATAATTGTGGTGATGACTGTAATGGTAGTTGTGATCATCTGTTTGCTAAACCACTATCGTCTGTCGGCCTGGGCCTTCCTCACACGCCACAGCCAGGCACGTCGCAGAGAAGAGGGCATGCAACCGGTAAGTGCATCTTTCCAGATGTTGTCGAACGCAAGCTCACGTGTGAGCTCCACCACCTCACATTTGTTTGTATCTGTTTATGGAGTCACCATGTGTGTACTGTCTGAGCCGAGTGGGTGTCGAGTTCCTGTTGTGTCGCTTGATCGCCACATGTGTGACTTTTTGACCGTGTTCACGCGGGACTCGTGTGCGCCCACTTCTGAGTCTTTGTGGCAGTGCTGGTAAACCCACGCCTGCGTGTTATACTTCCTCGTGTCTGATTTACATCCTGTAGTTTGGAGTGCTGAGTCTCGCTCGCTTGTCTAGACTGCCATCCATTTCACCTCACAGCGAGTCGTAAAATGATAGGATAATGTTGTACAAGCTCATAAATTTGAAACGGCATTGGCGAGACTTACCAGCTGACTTAAAGATGCGTGATATTCATTTATTTTCCTATTGACTCAAACTTCTTTCTATCTTGTCTTTAGGATGGCTGTGCATGGCCAACAGATAGTTTGGTGACGCAACAAGGAGCCACTGAGGTTAGTTGAGTCAACTGACATGACTTGTTACTTAACCGCACTGCTAAATATACTTGCTGGATAAAATAGATCAAATTGTGTACTTTAAGACAGGATTCAGTGTTTAACTAATACTAAGATGTGCTCAAAATTTCCTGTCAATCTTCTTCATACTCAGGCGATGTATGGGCCACGAGGCGGAGAGCGCTTCAACGCACCGTCATTTATGCAAAGGGACCGATTCAGCCGCTTCCAGCCCACCTACCCGTACCTGCAGCAGGACATCCACTTGCCACCCACCATCTGTCTATCAGATGGAGAGGAGCTGCCGCCCTACAAGGGCCCCTGTACCCTGCAGCTCAGAGACCCCGAGCAACAGCTCGAGCTTAGCCGCGCGTCCGTGCGCGCACCCCCCAACCGGACCATTTTCGACAGCGACCTGATAGACGTTTACGTGCACGGAGGCGGGCCACGGCCCCCAAGCAGCAACTCTGGCAAGAGTGCCTCGAACTCGCACGTGGAGGGACCGCCACCCACCTACAGCGAGGTGATGGGTCAGACGTATCCGGGCTCCGCCTCCTTTATGCACCAGCACAGCAATAACGCACCACCCTCCAATCAGAGGACAGCCGGCCGCTCCACCCAACCTGGCGCAAGCACAACCCCGTTCGTCAAGGTCAAGGAAGGCCGGCGTGACAAGCCCGTGTGACTAGAAGACTCGGAGCACCCGATCCGTCGCCCGTGCTCTCTGGTACCGCCTCCTGGATCTCGAAGAGGTAGTGGCGTTACTCGTGGCACACTCCCCTTGCACAATTTAAATAGAAAATTAAGGAACCAAGCTTACAAAGTTTATTATTTTTTTTACATTTTCATTTTTGCTAGAACTTTGGGGCCTTGTATGGATGTTCGTGCCCTCTATCTTCAGTTTTGTACGCTTTCCTGTATTTAAAGAAAAGCGCGTGTCGGCACAGATCGTTTGCGTCAGAGACCACATCGGTCATAGGATTGAGAAATTTACCATTTGTTTGTGCATTTCCAGGACCTGTGCACAAAAAACACGAACAACCGAAACCCAAATCGAGTGCCATGATGAAAACGTTTTTACGTTGCACTTATTCTTTAACCAGTATATATATGGCTACCCTTAGTTACTTTTTATATGCACAGGTATGCTGTCTTTGATGGTACCTGGAAATAGTTTTTCGGAGACTCTGATCCAGCCTAAAACCTCTACGAAGAAACTGCATCGTGGCACTGACCTAAAAAAAAGGGGGTTTAAAAAAACTGTTTGAATTCCAGATCATTTTCCACTGACCAAGCGAGAGATATTGGCACGGATATCTGCGGATGGAAGTAACGACACATACGCCGCTTTCATCCTGTCGAGTAGCACTTTAAACTTACGTCACTTCAGCATTGTCATGGGGTCCAAGTGCAAGGGAATCATGGGAACTCTAGTCTTATGCACATCCTCTTTTGAATGAGCGTGTCATATCTCATGCTACATGTTTACCATTTTCATCTAAAAAGCATGCATATAGTTTTCCAGTTATCCATGATATACTTTAGTTGACAATCATATACAGATGTCATATTTTATCTCTTATTGTCCTCTGCCATTTTATTCCATGGCACGGGAACACTGTTTTTTTTTTTTGTTAGTTTATCTGTCACCAGTATTTATTCTTTGCTCATTACCGGATTTCCACCCTGGTGTACCAGGTACATCCACATTTGCGCCGATTTTGGTTTCGATCATCACACATTTCAGGCACGCCGATTTTCATTCATTCGAAATTTCCTTAAGAAGGTCCCATAGAAAACCTATCAGGGCTGAGGCTATTTATTTATCAACTAGCTATTTATTAAAGTTATCACATTACTTCATGCGGGTGGAAAAATACCACCCTCTTCGTTAAATGTTTCCTATGATCAAACGTTATTGAAAATGTCATCCTGCTTTGGCTTTGAAATGAGCTCTTGTCATTGGCTCTGCTTCCCATCACTCATTCTGAGCACACAGTTTGAGTTTGTACTGTACTGCTGCTGCTGTTGCTGCTGCTGCTACGCGCTGCTATTTCTGCTGCTGCTGTTTGTTTTTTCTGTATGTTCGCTTCTCCTTTATATTTGCTTATCAACCGTGACATAATAATTGTTTTTTTATTTTAGTTTGTTAACAATCGTAACTTTCTGCTGTCATATTCACACTAGGAATCCAAATGTATTATTATTTCCGTTGGCAGCATGTTTTTTATTTACACGAGCAAATTCGGTGCCTGACGGTGATGTTTAAGCAGACATAGAAACCCACTTGCACTCAAAAGTCCCCACCTTTGTTGTGCCTCACTTCCTATGGTGCTTCTTTCAGTAGTCGAACTCTGTTTATTTGTACGGTGCTGTATATAACTTGAATATATTATGCACATATCCTACCCAATGGGTAGACAACAACAAGAAAGCATTGTTAATACTGTAATATAATGTATAGATAATATTAAAAAGAGAAATTTAACAAGGTGGCATCGAGTTTTGTGAATGCCTTCAATTGTGCTTTGTCTTTTTTGTAAAACAGAGTAAAGTTTGCAAAGAGAAATGCTACAGTATGGCCATATAAATACGAAAAGACTTCTTATATTTTTTTCCTATACAGTAAATGCAAATCTGTTATGTGATGAAACACGAATATTCTGGGTTATATACAGGATAACTAGCTGCTGCTTTTGTAGCTTCCAGAGAAAGGATTATAAACGCCAGCGCTTGTCGTTTTATTTATTTGAATTTGATTTTGTGACTGCTAGCTCTTTGGACTTGTAATAATAACCATGCTCAGTCGATCGCAGAAAATAACCTGACATAACATAATTGTATCGTAGTTAACGAAAATAAACACAGAAGGTTTACTTGAGTGAAAGCCACTCAGGTTGAGGCTGTATTGTGTTGGTTTTATACCTGACAACAATGGGATGCATTTTGAATAACATTTTATACACAGTCAAGTGTGTGGGATATCAGATGCACACGGGGAAATCCAGCCCATAGCTGATTGTTACTGCATGTTCATTTTGTTGTTTTTCTCGGCATGGCGGTCTCGGCACCGAAAGGTTCCTCTCCAGAAACACACTGTGTGTTCACTGTACGTGCTTGAACGAATAAACGAGTGAATGGCTGATAAATTGTGTGGGTCAGTTCATCTTGTTCCATGGATCTGGAATTTCGATTACTCAGAAATCCACAGCAATGTTCGTCATTGGCCTTGAGCGAGATCACATCACAGGACCGTTTGACCTGTTGTGGACTACAAACTGTTTTGCATTTTTTTTAAGAGTTATGTGAGTGAGGAACGCTGCTGTCCTTGCGCCTTTTTATTTTTATTCTTCTATTTAAGTCATTGTGATGTCAGCGGTTTTCAGTTTGAGGTCTGTTAATTGCAATACTTTTACAGGAAAAAGTGACTAAAAATCTTAAAAAAAAAAAAACAATAAATACATAAAACAATAAAACTATTGCTTAAAGATACTGTTGTAGCCCATCATGAAACAATTCCACGCTTGTTCTTTCACTGTCATTAAATGGCCAGAGAGAGCAATTAAAGTTGAGGAAAAAACTCACTGTCTTATTTGTGCCTGTGTCATCCTGTTATTCTCTTTAAATTGAAATCAACCATAAGCAAATCACATGTCTCCTGTAAAGTATCAGGAAGTGTTTTTTTTCTTTCTCATTTTAAATAAAGCTGCTAGGAAAATTACAAGTATGATAACAGGATACCCTCATACCACAGTGGCAGAATAATGTACATAAATTGTCACTGGGAGGGTACTCTTTAAAAAGGTCCTTATATGTAATTTAGGTATAGCAATGTACCTCTGAGGTACTAATTTGCACTATTTAGGTACAAAGGTGCTCTTTATATAAAGGGTACATTAGGGGTGCACCGATGCTTGCTCTGCTTCTCAATGAATTACTGTGAAATGCCGCTACATCCGAACGCCAGAGGGCGCTCTCGTGCAGAAACTCAACATGCGCTGCAGACGAAGAACCATAAACACACGCAGCTCCAGGAAATGGCTTAAGGATACATTTATATCGCTGTTCTTCACACCTTTTCAGGTATTTTCACGATAATAAAGAATATCTATAATGATTAACTTATATTTGATTTGACGAGTGTTGCTTTTTCAAATGCATGTTATAAACGACTCAAACTAACAGTGATTTCAGATCGATAAGGACTTACTAATCAGAAGCCGTAATGTTAGTAAGTTACATGAAATAGCTGTCGATTCAGAATAGTTATCGGACACGTATTATTAGTGTATATCTGTGTATATCTATCTATCTATCAAGCTTAAAACATATGTTTGAAAAGAAATATAGTAACAAACATCTGAATGGTTGATAATGTAGCAGAAGTGATTTGTGGGCATATGTTTAAACATGAAGACACATCTCAAAAAAGATGCAATGTAAGAAGAATTAAAGGAGCACGGTAAGAGTTTGAAAGATCCTCTTACACTTCCCACATTATAAAATACTGTAGTATAGTGTATTTACTGTACACAATACAGTAGCAAAATGGTCCCAAACTGGCACTTTTTGAAAAGGTCTTAATATGTAATATTTAGGTATAGCCTATATACTCGTCGAAAGTGTACCCCAGTGAAAGCTAGGGACCATTATTTGACCATTTTTTTCTGACGGTGTAGTATACCCCATATGGCAAAAAATACATTTCTCCGGCCAGAAATATATTTTAAATATATGCGAAATCTATTTTGTAGAATGTTATGCTCAATTAAATATATTTTTGAATTTGGAAATATATTTAGGTTTAACCTTCATATATCAACATATTGTATATTTCAAAATGTATTTCAAGGGTGGCAAGCAAATACATTTCTAATTTTACATCCCATATAGCAAAAAAAGTATTCATTGCCAAAATATATTTAAAATATATGCTAAATTCAAGTTCACTGAATAAAGTATATTTAGAAGTTGAAAATATATTTAATATTTTTAAAACGGTTACATTTACATGTTTGTAACATAAACAAAGTAGATATAGTAGGCTAGATATATTTTAATGCTTTAAAATTTGGCAAAAAAAAATATATTAGTGAAAAATGAATTTTTGTAAACATATTCCATAATATATTTCAGCAAATATTTATATTTTTGGCGATTTTTTTGTATATTTTGAAATATATTTAAAAGTTATAGGGACACTATGATGCTCAGTATTAATGTCATAGGGTCCCCACATTAGTGTCAATGGGAGATAGGAAGGCTCCTATTTCTTTCCAAAAAGTGTTTATTTGCTCCCAGGGAAGAGGTAGCAAATACATAAAGGTGCAAAGATAAACAAAACTTGAAGCATTTTGTCTCCACTTTAATAAAGAAAACCTAAACTTTCAAAAGCATGCCCACTCCTCTTCCCCCCCAAGCTTCTATATATAAACTGGCTTAAATAGCCAGTGTCAGTAATTGACAGGTCCTATATTGCAGGAGTCCCAGTAAATGGATCTTTAAAATGTCAAACATATGATTGATCTCCAGAGGAATAAAGTTAATACCTATTATACATACATGACATTCACAATATCCTGCACTCTATTAACAGCATTAAAGAAGCATCTTGGCATGCGCGCACACACATACACAAGGTTATTGCCTCAAGTTGTAAAAAAAATTGAAATAACTATATCTCATGTGAGGCTGAAGTGAAAATTAACACAGAGACTTGTATTTTGGTCTTTTCAAGAAGGCCGCCTGACCTCCTGCACAAGGTCTGAAAAACTTTGGTCAAACATAAAAACAAATCACACCAATTCTGAAACATCCAGTTCTGGGAAATTCAACTCTTATCACAATTAGTTAACCTTGCAGAGAAAACAACTTGATAGAAAGACACAAATTTTTATAGCACTTATTAAAAACCATCCAACCTTGTTTACTATATTTTTGTCTATAACACCCCACCACCAATTTTACATCCCATATGGCAAAAGAAGTATTCTTTGCACAAATATATTTAAAATATAAGATAAATTCAAGTTTAATGTATAAAGTATATTTATAAGTTGAAAATATATTTAATTTGAATCTTTTTAAAACAGTTATGTTTACAGGTTTGTAACATAAACAAAGTAGATATAGTAGGCTAGATATATTTTTAATGCTTTTAAAATTTTATTAGTGAAAAATGCATTTTTGTAAACATATTCCAAAATATATTTCAGCAAATATATTTTTTTGGCTATTGTTTGTATATTTTGAAATATATTTAAAAATATTTTTTTGGTGTATGGGATACTATAATGCTGTTTATAGTATTAATGTCGTAGGGCCCCCAAATTAGGGTCAATGGGAGATATTGGGACAAATTAAAGCACTTATTAAAACCCATCCATTTTCATAACACCCAACCACCAGAAAAATTGACAGCTATTTTGCACCCTCTCCGAGGTTGTGTTAGTAGGTATTGCACAGATTTAATAATCAATAAACAATTGATTAGTATTACTTAGGGATGCTTAACGATTAATCGTGATTAATCGATAGCAGAATAAACGTTTTTTTTTTACATCATATATGTGTGTGAACTGTGTATAATAATTATGTATATATAAATATGCACACATGCATGTATAATTATAAGAAAAATAATATTTATATATTAGGTATTTATATTTATATATAATATAAATTATAAATAAATATACAAATGTATATACACATGTAAACATTTCTTAAATATATACATGCATGTGTGTGCATTTATTTATACAAAGTTATTATATACAGTTCCCACATATATATGATGTAAACAAAAACTTTTATTCTGCTATCGATTAATCGTGATTAATCGTTAAGCATCCCTAGTATTACTAATATTATATAATTATAGATAACTGATATTAATCAATGCTGTTAAAATATATTGCCTATTGTTAATGTTAGCTAATGAATTAGTTAATGAACAAAACCTTGTAAAGTATTACCGAATAAATCTTATATGCACAGCTTTGTTATCTTTTTGGGTGTATTTGTAATTACATACATACAAATTGTTATTCAAACACTTAATTTTACCATGTCTTTGTTACATTTAATTATTATCGTAATAACAGTAAATTATGTATAATTACATGAAACTAACCCTAAACCCAACAACATACCCAATAATGTTGTTAATCATTATTACTCCATATTAAATTAATAATTACACTGTAATAAGGAGACCATAAAATAAAGTGTAACTAAATATTGTTTAAATCCATTTTAATGAGTATAATATGTAGTCAAGCACAGTAATGTCAATTGACACATCACTTCTAGTAATACAGTAATCTGCTGTAGCCGCATACTCTGTAATGTAATGGGGGGGGGGTTATGGGACCAATAAGCAAAAATGCTAGGGGCCTGCCCTAAATAAAACAACAGAATGCTGTGTAAATGTTTTATTGTAAGTGTACAGCCAGGTGTCATCACATCATGATGTAGGTGTCTCCAAAAAAGTGCTTGACCAGAACATTTGCTGATTATAAAATCTATGTTGCAAAATATAACATTAAAGCAAAAAGATGACTTAATGCATGACAGTGCACATACCGTAAAGAAAGAAAACAGTATGTTAATATGAGCTCACACAATGATAAAAACAGGACATCACAAATTCAGTGTACAGTATAGAGAATTTAAAAGATGCAGGTTTTCTACTTCATCTTCCGTACGCTAAACGTATGACAACTCTGGGCTGTTTACAAATCTTAGCTTAATAATATAATTATTAATAAGAAGGACTGAGGCAGAGTTACGGAGTATTACACAGACCTAACATGTGGACACATAACAGTAGACTCGTCTACTTTTATTTTTTTATTTTTTTTAGAAAATAAAAACATGTACATATTCTTGTAAATATACTACAAGAATCTAACAATTTTCTTGCCTTCAATGTGCAATAATATTTTTATATCTACGACTTTATTATTTTGTAACAGCTTAGCATACTTTGTGAACAATAAGTATAGAATGAGCAGCCTACATTAGATTTTGCATATGTGTTTTTCCTTTAACTCTATTATTTTGTCAAATAACATCAAGTGAATCATTATACCGTTATTGGGAGACATCAGATCAAAGCTTTAGTGCATTGCCCCTGTTCACATACTGTGTAGACACATAAATCTACACCTAAAAACTCCCTTCATGAGCCATTATAAACCTACTCCTTTTTCTTTCGGAAAGACACTTTGTCTTTGGTTTCTTGAAGTTTTTCACTGAATTTGTCCTTTCGCTCAGATAAACGATCCTTGGTCTCTTCCATTTTGCCAGAGATTCTCCCTTTGGTCTCCTCCATCTTCTCCTGGAGATATTCCTTCACAGGTGGAGGAGTGGACATGTAGCCGTGCCTCCTCAGGTACTTCACAGACAGTGACGTTCCTCCTAAAGTGACCGTGTACCTTGCAGGTGTGGCAATCTTTAGAAAATTGGAGAAAATTGTTTGCATAGATAGATAGATAGATAGATAGATAGATAGATAGATAGATAGATAGATAGATAGATAGATAGATAGATAGAACAAATGAGTGGGTATATGAAGTAAAGTCCTACCTTGTACATGGCATATGCTGTTAGTGCATAGCCACTCTGAGAGTTCTCCAGGAGTTTAACAACCTTATCAGGAAATCCAACATATTCAAGAAATGGCACCAGATTCACTCCTCTAAGAGAAAGAATAAAGAATTTCCGTGTTTGTGCCAATATTTTCATATCGACTTATCAAATTATTCAATGCAAGACATTTTAGGACACCTTAAATAATTTTAAAAGACCCACAGACAGTGCAAAGACGAATGCTATGGAAGTGAAATGACTGGAACAAAATACCATGTTAAATTTTAGCTATAAACTGTAGCTGTGGGCATCTGGTGAGGCAAATAATCTGATAACTCAGACATTTGGGACAAGTGAGGTCATGGCGAATGAAACAGCCCATTATTGAGCATCCATTACCACTTCCCACATTTCTGAAACGTCTAGACAGTGGTGACCCACATTCAGCCAGATATATTGCAGAGTAAACATTCCAACGTGCCATTTACCTCGATTCACCACCAGCCATAAAGAGACTTTTTGCTTGGTCATTGTAACGCACGTACCAATATGCAAGCACTTTGTTAACCGATTACCACCTGACTCTTGTAATGCATGTGCACTTCAACTACAAATTCCTTTTTTATCGGGTTAAATCTACAATAGTAGGGAATAAATTACGCCTAAATAAACCAGTAGGAAATATGACTTGACTACTAAGGCTAATCCAAGTACCATAACAAAACTCATCTACACTGCTAATGTCTGCACATGTGCAAAAAATAGGAAGCAAGGGCCTGTGCAATTTCCTTCAGGGTGTATTTGCAATTGATTGTATTTTGTCATATTGATTATATTTTATTTACTAACAAGCAGGACATACAGTAAGTACATCTATGCCAGTGTTAACTGGGTCTCCAGTATTTATTTAAACTGACAAAAATGTCTTAACCTCCTTAACAAACCCACATAATTATTAGGGATGCATCGATAAATCGTCCGATGATGCTTACTACGCTTCTCAAAGAATTACGGTGAAATGCCGCTACATCCAAAAGCCAGAGGGCGCCCTCGTGCAGAAACTCAATTATGCGCTGCAGACGAAGAACCATAAACACACGCAGCTCCAGGAAAAGGCTTAAGGATATATTTATATTGCTGTTCTTCAAACCTTTGCAGGTATTTTCATGATAATAAAGAATATGTATAATGATTATGTTTGATGAGTGTTGCTTTTTCAAATGCATGTTATAAATGACTCAAACTAACATTGATTTCATATTGATATGTTCTTACGGATCAAAAGACGTAACGTTAGTACATGAAATAGCTGTGAATAATATCGGCTGTGTGATTCAGAAAAGTTATCGGCCAGGTATTTTTAGTGTATATCGGCATTTATCGGTGCACCCCTGATAATTAATAATCACTAACGTACTACTTACTTCATTGCAGCATAATAAAATGTGCCGAACCACACTGTGGACGTCACCAAGTGCACAGGGATCATGACTTTCCCATACTGCTTAAAGGTCCTTTTGAATCGCTGCATGAGGCCCATCGATTGGTCCTGCAGAGGGTCGGGCTCATCCTGTCCTGGTACTGCACTGACTGGACGATCTCTGGTGGAGTTACTCTGAGGAGACGGACAGAAAGACACAGTAGATGTGCTGAGCCATCGTGGGCTGGAGCTCAGGTGTTTCCAGCATCCGTGTTCTGTGGGTACCGGTGACTGTGTAGTACAATTTAAAAAAGATGGAGGTCTGATCTGCAGCAGAGCATCAGTCTGCCTGAAGACTCGAATGCATAGAAATCTTTGCATCTCACACAAGCTTTGTCTTATAATCTGTCGACACAAAAACCAGCAGACAGTTAGACTGTGTGTGCATATATTTGCTATTAAAATGGCTCGATGGATGCACTTTTCTTTCTGGTGTTCAAATGTTCAATGCTAACACAAACAGTTTAAAGACTGAACTTTTTTCCAAGTTTTCAACTTTAATAAGTATAACATAAAATGAAATAACTGGTACATTTAGCATATGCTTTCACTTTGAATTACTTGTAAACGGTAAAAGTTTACATGCATCACATGAAAATACTTTAACATGTATACATTGGTGAGTGCACTCATTTAACAGAATAATGACAGAATTTTTTTTTATCAATTTTTTATCTAAGAAAACGTCCCTACCTTTATCCTTTAACAGTGATTGTGGTTTAACGGCTGAAATAATACAGAAAACAACATTAGAACATTACATTCACATCGACAATGAAATAAAGACGAATCTCGTTATGATAATAAACTTATTTCAATAAACATGAGTATTTTATAACAGTTATCATACGTGCGAAGTTCGCTAGCATTAATAATGTTAGCAAATATCTAATATTTGACCTGTTAAACTAAATCAAATGGCCCTCATACTGCCGTAAAACGATTATCGGGCTACATACATAGATAGCTTTAACGGGGATGATGCCATTTTTCCACCGAAACCACATTTTATTTATTTTACGTATCTTCTGTCATTCAGCGTGAGACAGCACCATAGGACAGCACCGACATTGCACATGATGATGACCACAGCCGCAATGCAGGGTGGGAATTGTAGTGAAGTCTTAACAGAGGCGCGCAGCAGAAACTGTGTTAAACTACATTTCCCACAATGCATCGCAAAGACCTGAACTATTGGTTTATTTAATGTACGTTTATGTACTGCATTTTCTTTAGAAGTATTCACAATATATCTCCGAAAAGCTCCTAAAAGTTTTAAAATATGAAACTGATAAAATGATAAAAAAAAAAAAAAAAAACGTTGGCTTACATAAACTACATTTGGTTTCAAATCAGCTGTACTGAAGTATATATCTCAATGTTTCAATGTTTCGAAAGGAAAGGAGAAAAGTAATGTTATGTAGTATTATATAGTATGTATTGTTAAAAAGTATTTATTCAGGAAATGAATTCAGGAAGTGAAAAAAAAGTGTAAAAAAACATATATTTTAGCAAACATTAGATGAGCTGCCTTGTAGAATATTCCTGAAATAAATCATAAAAATAACAAAAAAATAAACAAATTTACTTTGGATAAATTTAACTTAACTTTGTTATTTTCGTCGTAGCGTACAAAAGTTTTATACACGCCAGTCCTGTAGGTGGCGCTAAGCTTCTGCACTGCACACAATATTACTCCAGTGAACAATCGTGAACACTGTTGGTGCGGGATACATGATGGCGCAAAACTCAAGTGAGTATACAGCAACATTCATTCAGTCTTCAGCAGTCAACTTTGATGCCGCTGTTCACCATTCAAATCTAAATATGTTTTGTAAGGTTTCGATAGTGCAAAAGCATCGATCTGTTTTTGTACGTTACACATGAAGCACGTGCTTGACATGGAAGTTGCGTTCATGTTTTAATATTAAAAACAACACAGTGCATTACGAAATTATACAATGTTAATGTCATTATAAACCTGTTAGCATTTCACATGTTTGTATAATATGCATCTGATCTCCCTAAAACATATATACACTAATACACTGTTTGTTGACAGGATTGTTAGAGACAGAGAGTAAATACACCGATCCAGAGGTCGAGTGTAGGAGAGATACTGCACAGACTTCATCTTCATTTCTGAAGAGACCAAGAGATGTCGATGAGGATGATAAAGATGATTCTCCCAAAAAGAAGCTGGTAAGATAATCACATACTCGCCTGAACCCTCTATGATTGGTTTATGTTAAGTTACACATTTTTCTCAAAATGTCTGTATAAGGCACATACCATACCTTTAGATTTATGCATTTGGCAGATGCTTTTATAAAGTCCAGTCAGGGTAGACATTTTATTAAAATGTGTGTTCCCTGGGAATTAGACCCACAACCCTTTCATTGCAAACACAATGCTCTGCCAGCGGAACTACAGGAATTAGTACTTATCTGCTTGTCTTGTAGGACAGGGGGTTCTCAAAGTGGGGTCCTGGGATCCTTGGTAGTCCTCAATGCTCAGCCAGGGGGCCGTGAAATCATTTGTAATAAATTATATATTTGCATTGTTTTAAGAAGGGGTTATATACATCTAAGAACCATGTCTGTCTTGCTACTGTTGATTTTATGATAGCTTTGTGATCGACAGGTCCGCAGAGTCCAAATGGAATTGAAACAAAACTTAGTAACTATGCTTAGTAACTGTTACAATTTTAAGAGGATCCTTAAATGTTTCTCTCTTGCAAGGTTTCCTGACCGCAAAAAGTTTGAGAACCTCTGTTGTAGGTGACAAGACTATATGTATGTGCCTTTATAGATATAAAAATGTAAAACAAAAGCTGATGTATAGTGTAGGCAAAGTCATTTTAGGTGAGTGAGATGTGTGGCATAACTCAACTTTTGTGTGCTTTTCAGGTCAAAGAGGAATCACTTCACAGTCAAAAAGTGGCCACACATTATAACAAACTTCAGGAGTGTGGTCTGGCAGAGCGCAATAAAAGCAGGATTGTCCACTTGCGCAACTTCAACAACTGGTTGAAGAGTGTGCTCATTGGTAAGAAACACTGCATGGCATGGTTACCAAATAATGAAATGCTTGTGTTGTTGCATGCAAACTTTAGATCCCTTTAGTAGTAGTTCAATAGACTTTGCACTTGTGTTCTTCGTAATTCTCATCTGATCTTGTTGATGTTGTGGCTTTTTAATCTCAGTGATTTAAATAGCCAGTAAATAAGAGTAATCATAGGTAATTAGAAACTGTTTTGAGGTCAGTATGTTGCTCTTCTTAGCTGAGATCTTGGATAACGTGAGGAAGAGGACGAGAGATGTTGCTGTGTTAGATCTGGGCTGTGGGAAAGGAGGAGATCTTCTCAAATGGAAAAAAGGACGGATCGACAAACTGGTCTGTGCAGGTAACCACAGAATTTCTTTCATGTTTGGCCAGCGTCGTATAATCAAGATGCAAGATTTTTGTGTGACGTACATAGATATGCATTTACAACCTATAGTTAAATGTAAATCTGGTATACTCTATAGACTGTACAGCCAAAAATGTAAAAAGTTAGGGATTTTTTTTATTACATTCAGAAATTAAATCAGAGACCAGCTTTAAACGTGTTACTTCTATCTAATACCAGCAAGCAACCAGCTTAGGGTTCTAGACTCTTTCATCATATCATAATTTATCCAAAGGTCCAAATTTCAACTTCATTTATTTATATAGCACATTTAAGTGCACATATGTTGCCCAAAGTGCTTCACAAATTAAAATCCTGCAGAGGAACAGAAATATGGTACACATAAACCGATAATAAAAATACATAAAACAAGTGTACACAAAAGCCACATAATGAAAGATACCCACATCAAACTGTCCCTGCCTCAAAGGCCAGATTGAAGAAATATGTTTTCAGCTGGAACTTAAAAACCTCTACTGAAAGACTTTAGGGGCCCTATTTTAACGATCTGAAACGCAAGTGCGAAGCGCAATGCACAAGTGACTTTGTGGGCGGATCTTGGGCGCTGTTGCTATTTTCTCGGCAGGAAAAATAACTCTTGCGCCAGGCGCAAATCAATAAGGGGTTGGTCTGAAGTAGGTTCATTATTCATAGGTGTGGTTTGGGCGTAACGTCAAATAAACCAATCAGAACGTCATCCAACATTCCCTTTAAACGCAAGGGCGCAAGTTCCATGGCGGGTTGCTATTATTATGACGGATTTACCAGGCGCACTGGTAAATTTTCTTATGAAAATATTTTAATCGTTATTTGCATGAGAATTTTTTAACGCAGCCACACAATAAATAAAAACTATCACCACAATGCTCACCACTATGATTCCCCTTATCTCATGTGTTAATATTTTTTATTGTAACAATTTATGATTTGCAAAAATAACTGTTGCATTTGTGTAGATTAGATAAGCAAAGTGTGTGCGCGTTGTGCACGCTATACATTATGGTCAAGCACGTGCCCTTAAAATAGCATAATGAACAACGCGCCACTGACTTTAGACTAGTTTTTTTTGGTCAGTGGCGCAATTGTTTTTTGAAACTGCAAAATAGCATCAGGGATGGTTTGCGCCGGAACACGCCTCCTTTTTTGCGCTGAACCGCCCAGGGAGCGCAAGTTCATTCCCTAGTTTGCCGACGTGCGTCTGTGGAGGGAAAAACCCGCTGTGCGCCGGTGCAAAATACGAATAATACATGCGTCACTGACAAAGTCAACTGCGCTTGGTGCAAGATAGGGCCCTAGATGTTTCTTGCATATAAGAAAGGAAGCTTTCACGGGATGGCACGAAGGTAAGTAAATTATAAGATAATTTTTTATATTTGTGACCCTGGACCACAAAACCAGTTATAAGGGTCAATCTCAAAATTGAGATTTATACATAATAAATAAATAAATAAATAATATAATATTTATAAAAAAAATTAGCTTTCCATTGAAGCATGGTTTGTCAGGATAGGATAATATTTTGTAATAAGTTTTTTCAATACTTAGCTTTTGTTTGAAATTTGAGATTCCAGATTTTTAAATAGTTGTGTATCAGCCAAATATCCTATCCTGACAAACTATGCTTCAATGGAAAGCTTTTGTTATTTTATTTATTTATTTATAATGTATACATCTCAATTACAAAATATAGCTGTAGACAGCGATACGGGGCCAAGCAACAATGGTCCTGCAACACGCAACGAAGCTGAAAGGACATGCAATTGAAGAATGCAATGTAGCAGATATGTATGGGAACTATCAGCACACAGGACTCAGAGATGAGAATGAACATAATGAAAAAATAAAAATTTTGAAGTATAATATTTATGTGCATGTGGAAAGAAGGACCGATTAGTCCAATGCTGACCTAGAAAACAATTGAACCACTAAAGCATCATACATGTTACACATGAGACTTAAACCAAAAGAGCACAAACGAAATAATACCTGTTAAAATAATAAAGTAAAATACAAATAATGAATTGAAGCTTTTGACTCTAAAGTAAGAGACTTCAATTGCTGCCCTAGCCAGGATTTGAACCCATGATCTCCAGGTGTCATGCCTGTCACTCATCTGGTTGAGCTACAGGGGAGACATACGTACAGACAGCTGCTTAAGTTAGATTGCTGAAGTGACAATGTGTATGTTCAAGTTTGGAGAGATTTTTCTCAAGAAGAGAATATTTTTTAAAACCCCTGTAGGTAGTCAAACCTATTCGAACATTTGACTCTACATGAACCATTTTGATTGCCGCCGTATGGTGGATTTGAACCCGCAACCTCTGGATTTCATGCCCATCACGCATTTGGTTGAGCTACTGGGAAGGCATAGATTACCCCATCAAATATTCTCCATAGAAGTTTAGTTGATTAAATGGTTTAAAAGTTATTCCTGTTGACAAATGTATTACTTTTGAACAAAGATAAATATCAAAATTATGTTTGGTCATTTCTATGTGGCTCGGTCCAAAGATAATCTGAGCCAAATTGTGTAACAATTCAACAAACACTGCAAAAGTAGTAGCAAAAAAACTGAATACTGTACTTTTCAAAATGGCCGCTACTGCATATTTGAACTGGTGATGATGCTTGGCCACCAAATTACTGCAAGCCGTGCAGAACATGGAAAACAGACTGGTTGAGAATAATAGGTGAGAATAAACTCAAAACAAATATTAATAGAAAAACATAACACATGCATCAGACGGGATTCGAACCCTCAACCTCTGAGTTTTGATGCATGCGTTTAATAGACTGCGCTACACAGGCAGTGTAGCTAGCCAAGGTTTTTAGAGCTGCAAACATTCAAATGGCCCAATCAAGGAAGGTGCAGACATGACATTGCAGAGCAGAAATAACAAAATTACAATTTATATGAGAATCAGATAGTTTAAGTGAGAACAGTTAAAGTTTAAGTCAAGAAAAACATGTTGTATAGGAATGCACAACATGTTATAATACAGTCATAATAATTTTAATGAGACAATGTCACAGGGACAGTCAACTTTGGAGAGGTATTTCTCGGGAATGGCAGAGAATATCAAAAATGTGTTTGGTCATTTCTGTGCGGATTGCTCCAAAGTTTATGTGAGCAGAGCCTGGCATAAAATAGACTTAATTTGCAAAAGTAGTAGCGAAAAAACTACTTCACATATGCTATGAAATAAGACATGAACAGAATGTTGAAAATTGACAAATGAGATATCGTTGCAATCGACATAAACCAGTGAATAAAAATTCACAAAGAAAATGAATATCAGACAAAGTTTTCAGAAGTTATGGGCTGTTTTATATAGTTTATGAACCCTAGGTGGCGCTGTCTTCAGATTTCCCAGGTACCTTCAGGACATCATACCAATGCTTCCTACCGATTTTTGTGCCGATACATTATATAGAATAATAGTTATCCCAATTTAAAACAAAATTCAAAATAGTGTACAGGCGGTTTGGTAATTTCTGGCATAATATATATCGACAGATTTGTCATGAGCCAAGGAATCCATAGACACCAAGATCATAATTTTCTATCAAACATTTCAATAGTTATGGGCAAAAATAGCCATTTTTCATATCTCATGACCCATAGGTGGCGCTGTCCTCAAATTTGGCATGGTACCCCAGTTCATGGTCCTTATGAAGGGTACCAAGTTTCATTTCAATTGATCAAAGAATGACCGAGATAATGACTCAGAACGAATTTTGGGTCGACATCGTTAAATGTACGCATTTATAACTTTTGAACAAAGATAAAAATCAAAATTCTGTTCGGTCATTTCTCTGCGGCTCCGTCCAAAGAAAATTTGAGCCAAATTGTGTAACAATTCAAGAAACACTGCAAAAGTAGTAGCAAAAAAACTGAATACTGTACTTTTCAAAATGGCTGCTACTGCATTTTTGAAATGGTGGTGGCGATTGGCAACCAAATTATGACAAGCAGTGCAGAACATGGAAAACAGACTGGTTAAGAATAATGGGTGAGAATTAACTCAAAACAAAATCTTATTAGTAAAACATAACACATGCATCAGGTGGGATTCGAACCCTCAACCTCTGAGTTTTGATGCATGCGTTTAGTAGACTGCGCTACACAGGCAGTGTAGCTAGCCAAGGTTTTCAGAGCTGCAAACATTCAAATGGCACAATCAAGGAAGATGCAGACATGACATTGCAGAGCAGAAATAACAAAATTACAATTTATATGAGAATCAGATAGTTTAAGTGAGAACAGTTAAAGTTTAAGTCAAGAAAAACATGTTGTATAGGAATGTACAACATGTTATAATACAGTCATAATAATTTAATATGACAAAGAGACAATGTCACAGGGACAGTCAACTTTGGAGAGGTATTTCTCGGGAATGGCAGAGAATATAAAAAATGTGTTTGGTCATTTCTATGCGGATTGCTCTAAGGTTTATGTGAGCAGAGCCCGGCATAAAATAGACTTAATTTGCAAAAGTAGTAGCGAAAAAACTACTTCACATATGCTATGTAATAAAATATTAACAGAATGTTGGAAACTGACAAATGAGATATCGTTGCAATCGACAGAAACCAGTGAATAAAAATTCACAAAGAAAATGAATATCGGACAAAGTTTTTAGAAGTTATAGGCTGTTTTATATAGTTTATAAACCCTAGGTGGCGCTGTTTTCAGATTTCCCAGGTACCTTCAGGACATCATACCGATGCTCCCTACCGATTTTTGTGCCGATACATTATATCGAATAATAGTTATCACAATATATGACAAAATTCAAAATGGTGGACAGGCGGTTTGGTAATTTCTGGCATAATATATATCGACAGATTTGTCATGAGCCAAGGAATCCATAGACACCAAGAGCATAATTTTCTATCAAACATTTCAAAAGTTATGGGCAAAAATAGCCATTTTTCATATCTCATGACCCATAGGTGGCGCTGTCCTCAAATTTGACATGGTACCCCAGTTCATGGTCCTTATGAAGGGTACCAAGTTTTATTTCAATTGATCAAAGAATGACCGAGATAATGACTCAGAACGAATTTTGGGTCGACATCGATAAATGTACGCATTTATAACTTTTGAACAAAGATAAAAATCAAAATTCTGTTCGGTCATTTCTCTGCACCTCGGTCCAAAGATTATCTGTGCCAAATTGCGTAACAATGCAATGAACGCTGCAAAAGTAGTAGCGAAAAAACAAAATACTGTACTTTTCAAAATGGCCGCTACTGTAATGGGTGGAGTCTTAATGTAAGGTGTTCATTGTAATGAGCGTGAGGAGAGCAATCAGATGTACTAAGTAGAATTTTTGTTGATCAAATTATTCTAGAGTTATAACCATTTGAATATTGAATTTTTGAAGTGTTGGTGGCGCTATAGAGTTAATGCTAGAGACCCCATATTTGGTCACATAACTATTTAGGACCACCACTACAAGTGTGGCAAATTTTTTTCATTTTCCTATGTACGGTTCATAGGGCTGCCATAGACTCCCATTGGGGAAGAAGAAATATAATAATAATAATAATAATAATAATAATAAATATAGCTGCAAGCAGCGATACGGGGTCAAGCACCTTCAGCGCAATGAGCACCCAAAGCACAGCAAAAACGGCACGACGCAGCAAATGCGCAAAGCGCAGAAAGCGCGCAATACAGAGCCCGAACCCGAAGTAAAGCAAATGCAGAGCAGAACCACTGCAGTGCGGAGCAACAACAGTAAAGATGGCAAAAATATAACACGTGTGGAAAACCAGACAGGTCGAGAAGAACGTGTTAAAGGGAACAAAAAAGGAAATCTCAATAAGTGAAAGTAAGAGCTGGAATTCGAACCCATGACCTCAGGTTCCCAAAGCAACGCATTAAACGCATGCGCCACTGAGTAAACGATTAAACCACTGAGTTGGTGTGTCCAAGCTATAGAATAGAGATTTAGAACTGTAAACATTGATATCCAGCAATTACCAAACGTACAGAAATGACAACAGAGAGCACAAATAACTGAAATACAATGTATTGTATGAAAATCACAAAACTTAAGTGAGAAAAAAAGTTAAGACAAAAACCACTGCACATGGGATTCGAACCCATGAACTCGGGTTCCAAAAGCACAGCAGTTACCGCATGCGCCACTGAGTAAACGATTAAACCACTGAGTTGGTGTGTCCAAGCTATAGAATAGAGATTTAGAGCTGTAAACATTGATATCCAGCAATTACCAAACGTGCAGAAATGACAACAGAGAGCACAAATAACTGAAATACAATGTATTGTATGAAAATCACAAAACTTAAGTGAGAAAAAAGTTAAGACAAAAGATCACAGCCCATGGGATTCAAACCCATGACCTCAGAATCTCATGGCATGTGGTTAACCAGATGCGCAACTCAGTTAACACAGCTCAAAGGGCAGCAATAAACAGCTTAGGTGCTGCAAGGATTGACATATGCCAATCAACACAGATGCAGAACTGACAGTGCAGAGCAGAACTAACAGAAATACAATGTATATGAGAATCAAAAAGCTCAAGTGAGATTGAAGACAAGAAGATCATTCTGTATAGTAATGCTATACAATGTAATATACAGTAACATTAATTTACTATGACAAATAGACAACGTCACAGGCACGGTCAACTTTGGAGTGGTATTTCTAAGAAAAAGAAAACAGAATATCAAAAATCTGTTCAGTCATTTCTGTGCGGATTGCTCCAAACATTATACGAGCAGTACCTGGCATAAAATAAACAAAATTTGTAAAAAGAGTAGCGAAAAAATCATCTACCATATGCTTTACAATAACACATGAACAGAATGTTGGAAAATGACAAACGAGGTATCGTTGCAATCGGCATAAACCAGTGAATACAATTTCACAAAGAAATTAATATCAGACAAAGTATTCAGAAGTTATAAGCAGTTCCATAAGAACTGTTATAGTTTATAACCCATAGGTGGCGCTATACTCTGACTTCCAAGGTACCTTCAAGACATCATGCTGAATCTCCCTACTGATTTTTGCACGGATATGTCCAATAGTTCAAAAGATATAACAATTTATGACAAATTTCAAAATGTCGGACAGATGTGTGTGGTCAAACCCGGCATAATACACATCGACAGATGCGGCATGAGGTAAGCAATCCATAGACATCAAGATCATAATTTTCTGACAAACAGTTCAGAAGTTATGGGCAAAAATAGCCTATTTTATTATCTCATGACCCATAGGTGGCGCTGTCACCAAATTTGGCATGGACCCCAAGTTCATGGTCCACATGAAGTGTACCAAATTTAATTTCAATTGATCAAAGAATGACTGAGCTACAGCTTCAGAACCATTTTTGCGTCAACCTCGTTAAGTTTGCGCATTTATTACTTTTGAACAAAGATAAATATCAAAATTCTGTTCAGTCATTTCTATGCGGCTTACTCCAAAGATCATCTGTGCCAAATCTCATAAGAATTGAACAACATTTGAAGGAGGAGTAGCGAAAAAATGGAATACTGTACATTTCAAAATGGCCGCTACTGTAATGGGTGGAGTTTTACTGTAAGGTATTAAAAGCAACAAGCATGAGGAGAGCAATCACGTGTACTAAGTAGAATTTTCATAGATCAAGCGGATCAGAAGTTATAACCCTTTGAACATTGAATTTTTGCACTGCTGGTGGCGCTATAGAGTTAGTACTAGAGACCCCATTTTTGGTCACATGACTTTTTAAGACCACCACTACAACTGTGCCAAATTTCATCATTTTCCTATGTACGGTTCATAGGGCTGCCATAGACGCCTATGGCTAAGAAGAAGAAGCAGAATAATAATAATAATAATAATAATACTAACAATTACAATAGGTGTCTCAGCACCTTCGGTGCTTGACCCCTAATAATAAGAAAACCATCAATTGCAATAGTGGCCTACCGCCCTGCGGGCTTGGCCCCTAAAAATGTACCTTATAACTGGTCTTGTGGTCACAAATATGAAAATTATCTCATAATTTACTCACCCTCATGCCATCCCAGATGTTTATGACTTTCCTTACTTAGGTTGTTTTCACATATATTGGTGCGCACCGTGGTGCTGCCTCGGAGCGCACCAAAATACATTGTATCATTTTTCAGTTAGTGCGGTCCGTGTTCACATATATATATTTTTTACTTTACTCGAAATGCCGCACCGTACACCATGTGACAACGGTCAGCACTGTCATTGGTCTCTGACAGCTCTTACCGTCTCATGACCACCCCCACGTTTCCACGACAACCAGCTTGACAGAGAGAGCGCAGCTATCAAGATGTGGAGATAAACGATGCACGTCTTTGGGAAGTTTCTTTGCTTTAACGCGAAATTGCGTAGCTGTTCTATTAAAGCCTTTCTCACGGAGCCGTTTGCTAAAAGCCCGTAATGTCACTATTTGTGTGTGAAGGACAGCTATGCATTTATAAAATCATCAGCTCAAACGTAAAGGAGACAGCGAATCTCTATGCAACGGACCAGGATTGGCTTGTTTGTTGTTAACCCACAATATAACACCAGGCTCACGTCACAACGAAAGCCCAGGGGCTCAAACATGTGGAGAACTTCCTGTATTTGGTTCGGCCCGAGGTACAGCAGTGTTCACACCACAGGTGGGTCGCCCCAGAGTTCGGCAACAGCCGCTCCGAGACCACCTGTTTAGAGCGGTCTCGGAGCGGTCGTTTAGTGCGCACCCGAGTGCGGCTGTTGTGTTCACACTGACCCAAACGCACCGTACTCGGAGCGACACGTCATTTGGGCCGACCTAAACAGTGTATATGTGAAAACACCCTTACTTATATGTAAGAAACATCAAGAGTCTTTCAGTTTCTTTAGTTAATGGAACACATTTAATGAAACAACACATTTTTATTTATATTAATATGCCATCATGGTATTTTTTTATATTGGGCTCAAATTGGAGAAGCTTCAAAAATTAAATACAAACCAGTTGACTTAATTGGTGTAATATTTGTCTTCTGAAGCGAAACTGTATGTGACCACATTTTAATATAATATGTTTGTGTTTAAAAAATGAAAGAAGTCATGTTTATCTGGCATAACATGAGGCTGAGTTTTCATTATTTGGGTGAACAATTCCTATAACTAGAGAACAACATAAGCCAAAAAAGTAGCACAGCTCATGGTTTTGCATAAGTTTTGTAAGTGCTTGACTGTACTGTTATTTGTATGTTATAGATATTGCAGCTGTGTCCATTGAACAGTGTCAGCAGCGTTATAATGACATGAGACGGAGAGGACACCCAAATGATCGCACATACTCAGCCGAGTTTATAACTGCAGATTGCAGCAGGGTATGTGCTTGTCATTTTTCTTTTTTTTTTGGAAAAACAGATTTACAGTTTACCTATAACCCTACACCAGTTATAAGATCTGCATTAGATGTGCTCATGTAACTGCATTAGAAACACTGACAGAAGTTTGTATAGGGTACACTGTTTGTACAGGTAAAATCTTTATAAATTATTAGGTTTAGACACCTAACATTAAATAAGAACAGATTTTAGTGTCCTCTTATAATATACTGTTTCAACGGTTTTAATACTTTGCCCCATTGCAAAGTGGAGTAATTTGTAATTTGTAAGACTTTCCGAAGAATACAGAACCACTTTTAAAACATTGTTCTGTGTGAGCTGTCTG
Organism: Paramisgurnus dabryanus; assembly: GCF_030506205.2. Classification (NCBI taxonomy): domain Eukaryota; kingdom Metazoa; phylum Chordata; class Actinopteri; order Cypriniformes; family Cobitidae; genus Paramisgurnus; species Paramisgurnus dabryanus. Next base: position 22,050,810 of record NC_133355.1, on the reverse strand, counting down.
ACATTTTTATCTTCAACAAATTTTTTGAGTTTGGCCCGTAAACCTATTCAGATATTTCAGCTAACCGGTTCATTTTTTTAAATTTTTTTTAGTTTAACGTCAGTAGTTAAACACTGCACTTTTTAAAAGCTTGTTTCATTTGTGCAAAGCACATCTTCATGTTGAAATCTTCAGGGGTTCTCAGTTTTATTCTCCAAAGGAAGAAGCATAAAATAAAGTCTTTGAGCATCAACGCATGACAGTACAATGTCACATGCTCTCTTTCTTTCTGTATCAGGAGTTGCTGTCTGAAAAGTTGCGAGATCCTGAGTTGCAGTTTGACGTGTGCAGCTGTCAGTTTGTGTATCATTATTCCTTTGAGAGCGAACAGCAGGCTGACACCATGTTGAGAAACGCCTGTGACAGACTGCGACCTGGAGGATTCTTTATTGGGACAACACCAGATGCATATGAGCTGGTGTAAGCACGCACGCACACACGCACGCACGCACGCACGCACGCACACACACACACACACACACACACACACACACACTTATTGTCATACTTATGTCTAATTAAAGGGGACAGAGAATGAAAAGCATTTTTACCTTGTCTTTGTTGAATAATGGTAGTCTACCCGCATTCACAAACATACAAAAAGTGCTAAACATGCTAAACATCTCAGTCTCATAGAAATTCCTCTTTTAGAAATGTCAGCCAGAAAACGGCCCAATCTGAAAAACTGATGCTTATGACATAAAAGGCATCTCACTGCCCCTCCACTTTAAAATAATTGGCTACATTTTTTGAGTGGCAGCAAAGTCAGCCAATCAGTAATGAGATTGCAAGTTAAGCCAGTAGGGGGAGTCAAATAGGTGCAAAACCACTTGTTTAAAATCCCCCACCCTAATACAGCTATCTGAGAGAGGTTTTTAGGAAGCTTCTAAGGCATTACAGACCCAAACAAAAATATTTTTGTCTACATGTCACATCACAGAACAAGGATAAATACTCCGTTCAATCATTCTATGTCACCTTTAAAGGGATAGTTCGGCCAAAAACGATATTAAACCCATGATTTACTCACCCCCAAGCTGTCCGAGTTGCATATGTCCATCGTTTTTCAGACAAATACATTTTCGGATATTTTAGAAAATATTTTAGATCTTTCAGTTAATTAAATGTAATGTTACGGGGTCCACCCATAGTCCACGACCTTCAAGTCCAAAAAAAGTGCGTCCATCCTTCACAAATTAAATCCAAACGGCTCCAGGATGATAAACAAAGGTCTTCTGAGGGTAATCCACGCGGTGTTGTTGTAGAAATATCCATATTTAAAGTTTTATTAACGTATAACTACCTTCCGGTAGCGCCGCCATCTTAGTCGCGTCTGCATTCAGCATGAGAGCTTACGCAGCCTACGGAGGCTATGGGTGGACCCCGTAACATTACATTTAATCAACTGAAAGATCTAAAATATTTTCTAAAATATCTGAAAATGTGTTTGTCTGAAAACGATGGACATATGCAACTCGGACAGCTTGGGGGTGAGTAAATCATGGGTTTAATATCATTTTTGGCCGAACTATCCCTTTAAGCAATAAGCTATGAGAAGCTGTGAATTATTATAAATATAGTCTTGATTGGAAGGTGTTATTGGGCACAATGTTTTTTTTCAGCATTAATAATCGAAAATATAAGGACACAAATGTTTATTAAAATGTTATTTTGTATCATCACTAAATGTGGTGCTTTATTTAACTGTATAGCCCCTGATTTATGCACAGTAACGCAATGCAATTATTAAGATGCATGAGGTGCTAAACCCCACCTACGTCAATAAAAAAAAAAATGATATTAACCGTATGCTATTATATGTTCATCAAATACTTAACTTTAAAAAAAATTGCAAACTACTGTCTGTCGCTGTATGTACTGAGTCTGAGCTGTTTTCACTTCAGTTTGTATTTTAATATTTTTGGTCTTGGTCCACAGGAAGCGCTTGGAGGAGTCGGACTCCAACAGCTTTGGAAATGAAGTTTACTCTGTAAACTTCCAGAAGAAAGGCGACTATCCTCTTTTCGGCTGTCAGTATGATTTCAGCCTGGAGGGAGTTGTAAATGTCCCAGAGTTTCTGGTGTATTTCCCTCTGTTTGAGGAGTAAGTATTGCATATTGTTTTTTTTGCAGCTGTAATATCATGATTTGCCAACAGAGGGCACAGGCGACTCATAAATCTCCCGCTAAACATCTGTAGTTTCTGAGATACTAATGATGTCATACTTTCATGTGATTGTCTGGCTCTAGGAAATGTTTGACAGATAGGTTAGATGGATAGAATAACAAGTTTATTTTATTGATTATGGGATTATTATTTAAAACCTGCTCTTTTTGATTTGATTGAAAATAGAGCAACTGTGTTTAAAGGAATATTTCACCTTAAAATGAAGATTCTCTCATAATTTACCCGGCCTTATGCCATCACAGATGTATACTCAGAGATATGAAGTTTCAGGGCTTAACAAAAAGATTTTTTATAATTGTTCAGGTTTTTAATTGCCCAGCCAATTTTTTTTACTGGCCCCAACAACAAAGATTTCAGTTTTACGTATTTAGAATAATAATTATGAAATTAAAAAGCTGATTGCAAATAATTGCATTGTTTCTTTCGTCATGTTTTACCCAAGTACCATATTTTCCAGAGTATAAGTCGCTCCGGAGTGTAAGTCGAATCAGTCAAAAATGCATTTTGAAGAGGAAAAAACATATATAAGTTGCACTGGACTCCACGTCACATTTATTTAGAAAATGATTTCACAAAATCCAAGCCGAAGAACAGACATTTAATCTGGCAAGGCAAGTTATTCAACTAAACAATGGCACACAGAACAGCAAGCTGAATAGGTGTCTGTACATGTTAACGTAACATTACCATTTATTCACCGAACACAATAGCATATTGAACATACCTTGGAGGCTGAATAGGCTAAATTAACACGACAAGCCAAATCAAGTTCAAAAAGGTCCTGAAGTCACTGAATCCATTGAATTACATAAATACAGAAGCAGCATAGAGCGGACTCTCGCGGCTGTAGACGGTAATGGTTTCTGTTGGTTCATATGACTTAATATTGACATATAAGTTGCACCTGACTAGAAGTCGCAGGACCAGCCAAACTGTGAAAAAAGTGTGACTTCTGTTCCGGAAAATACTGTAAATGTCTGCGTCAAAGATGTTAAATAATTACATTTTCGTTTGGCCTCGTAATTCGAGGGCGGCGGCGCCATCTTAACATCTCTTTGCTCTACCAGCTGACATAACACGCGAAGTGCCCACAACAACCAATAAGGTAGGAAAAACCTTTTGACATCGCTGAGAAGTTAAAGCTTGTGACGCTTAAAATGGTCTCATGGTAACATTGCATAAGAATACATGCATACAAATGACCACAGAAAATATATTTTAGTGACTGAGGAGGGCAAAGCACTGGCCCAATCTGGCCAGTGACAATACTGTTTACTGGCCTGAGCGTCTCTCACGCTGGCCTCGGGCCATCGGGCAGTCCCTGAATATGCTTCAGAATGCATTTATTAACTCACTGGAGTCTTCTGGATTACTTTAATGATGACATTTATGACAGATAGATGTGCTTTTAGGAGTTTTAACTTTTTGGCACCTTTATATATTATGCACATTTGAGCATTTATCCAATAGTGATTTTTATAGATTTGGTATGGCATGAGGATGAGTTAATTATGGTAGACTTTTCATTTTTGTGTGAAGTATTCCTCTAATATTCACTCATTGGTTTGTGCTAAAAAAAGGTAAATTCTTTTTTTTCTTTATTCTATCCAGGATGGCAAAAAAGTACAACATGCGTCTGGTCTATAAGAAAACGTTCAAAGAATTCTTTGAGGAGAAAGTTAAAGATGAGAAAAACAAAGTTCTCATGCAGTGGATGCAGGCACTAGAGGTTTGTGTGCTCTGTTCCTTTTTTCGACATTATATCTTTTTTTTTTACTACTAATTCCAGCTCTTGCACCCTTCCCTCCAAGAATACTTGAGATTTCTCCGTATAACCTCATTCACACAGCACTTTGGTCCCAGAAAATATCTGTAAAATTGGCAAGAGCGATTTGGGAATAGAGGACTCCGTATGCTTTCACATCGCTCTCACACTACCACATGAAGTTAAGCAAGCCTTTCATGGGAGAGGGTTGATGAGGTGAATCAGGTGTTTTATTTAGGGAGACATCGGGGGATAGAGAAACACTGCATTAAGTGATAATATTACAGATGGGAATATTAATATAAAATGTCTGTTTTTACGACACACACTGGGCTTGGTGTTATATTGAAAATTTCTACATGTCTTGAATGATTTTGTTAGGAAATTAGGATCGCCATGTAGACACAGTAACGATTTGGTGACTGTAATTTTACCAAATATGCCTATTATTTTGTAATAGTAGGGGGCTACAAAATAAGGGGGCGTGCACACCACAACTTTTAAACGTGCCTGGAAATGCCTGGAGGACACCGAATGCCAGCTGTTTTCTTCAGCTGAGCGCTTTGGTAGCTTTGATATTTGAGAGGTGAGCTGGTTGCTTGTTGTGATATTTGTCCCGCCCTCCTTCACTGTGATTGGACGTCCATGTGAGAACTGACATTAAAATCGGTGCTCAGTGCTGGGTGCAGAAAAAACGCTAGTTGCTGGCTTTTTTGAAAAACGTCGAGCTTCCATTGGAAAACAATTGAAAACATACGCCGGCTGTGGGCATATTAGCTTTGTTGTGCACGTCTGCTTAAAGGGGACATTTCACAAGTCTTTTTTAAATAGTCAAATAAATCTTTGGTGTCTCCAGACTAGAGTACGTATGTAAAGTTTTACCTCAAAATATCATACAGATAATCCATTACAGCTTGTTAAAATTGCCACTTTGTAGGTGTGAGCAAAAATATGGTTTTGGGGTGTGTCCCGTTAAATGCAAATGAGCTGAACTCTGCATTAAATAGCAGTGTTGTGGTTGGATAGTGGATCTGTGTAACCCCCCTCTGACATCACAAGGGGAGCCCAATTTGAATGACCTATTTTTTCAGATACCATTTGCAGAGAATGGTTTACCAAAACTAAGTTACTGGGTTGATCTTTTTAACATTTTCTAGCACTGGGGACCCAGCTATAGCACTTTACATAGAAATATGCATATGCATATCGCAACGGTTTGTAATAAATAAATTATTTTATTTTTATACTTTAAAAAGTAACATATGGTTGATGAGATAATAATATATTTTTCAGGCATGTCGATTTTAGTTGGGATATGCGTGCGTGTGCGATACTGTGCATGATAGCGGTAAAATGTATTTTGTTTATTAATTGTTTGTTTACATTATTGAAGAATGTGATTTGTTTTATGCAAAAATAAAACATGGATGTTCACTTTCAGAAGTTGTTTTGATGGTGAGATATAAAAAATATGTTGTTAATATCATTTCATTTTGATTTTGGAAAAAGAAATATGGCATAGATTAGAGAATAGCGCATTATTTAGCATGCTATCATATATTGCATTTTCTGTAAATATCACACGGCCCTACTCCAGGCCTCTTGGCAGTTCGAGAAATGCCTTTGTAATCCTTTAGCTTCTCAGGTAGCAATGTGAAGATATTTGCTGCATTAGACTGGATGTTACGGCACATTTCATCCTCTGGTTACCTCCGTGAGTCCGATCTATCTGTGGATAATGATGTCTGTTTATCTGCCCCATCTTATCTTTACTTCAGCAGAATCAAACAGTTGTCTTTCTTCTTGTTGTCATAGCAATACCCTCCGGATGAGAGAGGCCGGCTGGCGTCCGATTTACCGGGAGAGTATGACCACGCCAAGACGTTATCTGAAAATCCTGCTGTTAGGCTTCCGCTGGTGAGCATTAAACATCATTTTTCATCTAGTGAAATCATTTTATTCCCCTTTTTAATAATTCTGTTTTAATACTAAGCCCTCTTTCTCCACAGGGAACCTTGAGCAAGTCTGAGTGGGAGGCTACAAGTATGTAGTGATGTGCACTTTCTGTTTAAATCAGATTATTTTATTGAGTGTCTTTTGAAATATCACGTTGTGACAAAAAGATGCTTTATGTTACTCAAATACTACCTCAGCTAATTTTCTTAAAGGCTTTAGCTGTTGTACCAAACACGACAATGGTAGTAACTGTTAACGAAGCTGTTTAAAAAAAACATTAATTATTTGCCCTCATGCCATCCCAGATGTATTTGAATCCCTTACTTCAGTCACAAACAAACAAATATATTAAAATGCAGTACTTTTTTTACACAGGACTCAATGTTAAAGCCAAAAAGCACATAGATTTATTAGTACAGTAAGCCATTTCCATTGTGTTAAGAAGTCTTTTGAAGCAAAACACTACTTTTGTGAAAGAAAATATCTATTTGCAGTGATGATGCTTTAATGATTTTTCTTTATTAACTTTGGTTTTACTGTAAGCAAGAAATAACATATACATCTTGGAAGCAGTGAGCGTTATTACATTTTTCTGGTAAAATTTTATTTTAAACACAGAGCATAACATCTATAAAGGGCTTGTCTGTATTGAAAGGTATCTCAGCTCACACCAAAGTCAAATAAGACCACAGCACCTCTGTGGGAACTCTCTTCTTAAATTACATATTTTATCATTTGGATGAACCCCTCTGCTATAGCACACCATGTGGGTCTTTTCATCTAAATGTAATTTATTTGCACTTAAAATAAGTTTAAGGGGGTTACTTGACCTTCCTCCTTACTAACCAAAACTATATTGTACCCAACATTCAATCATGCACTATAGTTATTCAATGGTATTATTATTTGGTTTATTACATTGCATTATACCCCTTACAAAAATTAACCGTTGTTTTAATACAGTAAAGAAACATGGTTACTGTAATAAAACCATGGTAACCACGAAATAAGCATGGGTTTGAAAACCATAGATAAACCATGGTTTTGCTAATAGTTATCAATACACCAAAAAAACATGGTTAATTTTTCATAAGGGACATTTAGAGTTCTTAAACGCATAGACAAAGTCTTTAATTTAACTATTTTGTACCAGATAATCTATTATGTCAAGTTAATGAACATTCTGACTGACACTGACAACAGAATATGCATGTATCAAAATGATGCATTTCAGTTTATATGATTTGTCTTGTATGCTACCAGAAATATATACCTATTATAACACCGTAGTACCATAAAGACAGACAAAAATCAGCTCAACTTACTCTGTAAACAACAGTGAGCTTATACTTTTCCAAATCTGAGGTATTTCTATTACACCATATTTAAATCTTCAAAAGTTTTAGCCTTCTTTTGACAAGCAGCACAAAATCGGATTTGAAAAAACCCCCAAATGATGAAATACTTCCACTTAAAGGATTAGTCCATTTTCTTTAAAAAAAATCCATATAATTTACTCACCACCATGTCATCCAAAATGTTGATGTCTTTCTTTGTTCAGTCAAGAAGAAATTATGTTTTATGATGAAAACTCTCCACGATTTTTCTCATTTTAATGGACCCCAACACTTAACAGTTTCAGTGCAGTTTAAAATTGTTTCAACGGAGTTTCAAAGGACTCCTGAACGAGGCATAAGCGTCTTATCTAGCAAAATGATTGTCATTTTTGACAAGAAAAATTCAAAATATGCACTTTTAAAGCACAACTTCTCGTCTATCTCTGGTCCTGCGGCACGCCAATGCGACCTCACGTAATTGCGTAATGCCGTGGAAGGTCACGTGTTACATATATGAAACGCACATTTGTGGACCATTTTATACAATAATCTGACATAAAGACATTAATTAGTATCAGTTGACATACAACAACGTCGGATCGGTCCTCTTTCTCCACACTTGTAAACACTGGGGCGTAGTTTCGCATACATCATCCGTGACCTCTTGACGTGATGACATATTACGTGAAGTCTCGCTGGTGCATCACAGGACCAGAGATAGATGAGAAGTTGTGGTTTAAAAGTGCATCTTTTTTCTTGTCAAAAATGACAATCGTTTCTCTAGATAAGACCCTTATGCCTCGTTTGGGATCATTTTGAGTCCTTTGAAACTCTGCATTAAAATTGTTAAATGTTGGGGTCCATTAAAGTCCATTAAAATGAGAAAAATCTAGGGATGCACCGATACTGGTATCAGGTATCGGCCTCGATACCACATTTTCTAAAGTACTCGTACTCGTTGAAAGTCCCTCGATACCTGGAATCGATACCACGGTCTGAGAAATGTCTATGTTTGAGCGGCGTGTAAGGGGTTAATGCCTCTTGTGTTGTCCAAAGAGGCAGAGTTTACAACAAACTGGAAAATTAGTCCCTTGTTTTCTTGTTAAATTATATGACTTTAGCTGTTACCTGTAAATTTAAATCATGTTTTTTATTAAGTACTCGGTATCGGTATCGGCAAGTACTGAAATGCAAGTACTCGTACTCGTATTCCAAAAAAGTGGTATCGGTGCATCCCTAGAAAAATCCTGGAATGTTTTCCTCAAAAAACATAATTTCTTCTTGACTGAACAAAGAAAGACATGAACATCTTGGATGACATGGTGGTAAGTAAATTATATGGATTTTTTAAAGAAATTTGACTAATCCTTTTTGTCTTATTCACCTTCTGACTCAATCAGAAGTGCAGACTCGATCACCTGCTGAAAAGGTCTACGCTTATTTACTAATGCAGATTATTAAGGGTTGCCTTATGTTTGTTTTTGTGAGTTTTCTTTAAGGTGATAGTTCACCCAAAAATGAAAATTGTACCATCATTTACTCACCCTCATGTTGTTACAAGCATGTATACATTTCTTTGTCGTGAAGAACACAAAAGAAGATATTTGTCAGAGGCCCCATTGACTTCCATAGTATTCTTTATTCCTACTATAAAAGTCAATTTTATATCTGATTTGTTTGGTTGGAAAAATTCATTAAAATTAAGAAAATGATATGGGTTTGAAACAACATAAGAGAGTAAATGATGACAGAAGTTTTGGGTGAACTATCCCTGTAATTTAAACTTTCGCAAAATACGGGAGAGCATGCAAATGAATTAAATTGCATCCGTGAAGTCATTTAACGGTCTTGAAAGTCGTCGTAGCCAGAAAAGTAGTAGCAAATCAATATGACTGCAAAGCGAGTTTTAATTAGATTTTCGCTATGCACCGTTCCCCACATTGTGAAAACATTACATTTTTAGAATGGAGAATACACTGTAAAAAATTGTGCCGTTAAATAACAGTAATCAACTGGCAGCTTGGTTGCCAGCAAGATAATGTTATTTTACGGTTCTGCCTCTGTTAAAATACAGTTCTACTTCCGTTAATTTACAGCTCTCCTATTTTAACAGTATGTTAATTTTATAATGCCCTGAAAGCAACTCATTTCATTTAGGAAACCAATTGCCTGATCCATTCAAGTTTATAAATATATATATTTACATGGTGGTGTTAGTATTGTGAACTTAATTAATTTGAGTCCACTGAAAACAAATATTACTTCTAAAATTGAACTGCAAACATTTAAACTTTCACACAAATCTCATGTAGTTCACCATAAGCAAACTACACAGTTCCTGCTTTAAAATAAAACAACAGGCAGCATAACGTCAATGATCTACTGCCCATCCTTGACCTAAACAACCACACTACTCTTCAGCACAATGGTAACCCAAAAACTGAGCCAAATCCTAACAAAACAAAACATTAAACACTAAGAGATCTCTCACATTATCATCTTGTGTAAATCCCCTGATCAGTTTTTAAGTTCACATGATTTAAAAAACAAAATACAAGGACTTTTCTCTAATGTCTGTGTGAAATAAACATATTTCTGTATGCAAATTTGACTGTTAAGCTTTCTGTTTTTTAACAGCACATTCTGTTAAATAACAGTAATCAACTGGCAGCTTGGTTGCCAGCAAGATAATGTTTTTTTACGGTCTCCTTCGGACTGTTAAAAAACATTAGCATTCTGTGTTTTTATATCTTACATATTTAACCCTTTAAACCCCATCGCAAAATCCTTGGTGTCAAAAGAACACTGCTTAATGTGTCCACACTACAAAGAGTAAAAGAAACAGAGCCAATGTTGAAGTTAATGAGATAATGAAGTGATGATTGAGTTAATTATGAACAGCTGCTGTTAACAAACACAATCACTGAATAAAAGATGAACAAGAACCAAGTAAAAGAGAAAACAAGCAGAAACTCAACTTACAGACTTAGAAGAGACTCAAACTTACTCAGATTTTCTAAGATCTCACAAGAAGATCATCAAACAACTCCACAAACAGCATTACCATCTTCACTTATTACAAACCAGTTAGATTTTATTTTATATGTACATTAGCTCTTACTGAGAAATAAATCATACGGTGGGGTTTCCTAAACAGGTATTATCTTAAACCAGGAATAGTTTAATTAGGAAATATAACAAGTTTTAACAAACATGCCTAACTAAAAACATTACTTGTGCATTTTCAGGCGAAACAAAGGGCACTGATGTATTTTAAAATATGTCAGTGCAAGTTGTTTTGAGTTTGGACAGCTCTAGTCTAATAGTCTAATCCCTAAATAATAGTTACCATTCTCGTGATCAGTGTTTACTTTACTAGGACTCTTGATCCTTGGGTTTACCCTTTGGTGTTATATTTATTCATGCTTATCAATGTGATTTGAAAGACATTGAATATGGCAAAAAAGTATAAATAAAGTATTATCACTAACTAATGACTGTTATGGTGTAAGTCTCATGAGTCAAAAGTAATTTACTGATTTATACAGAAGCTCATAACTGATTAGATGGGTGGCAACCCCTTATAGTAGTCTTATAATGTGACAGAAACTGAGTGTTGAGGTAGCCAGAGGAATCTTAAAAACATTGGGATTAAATGAAATTAAAAAACGCGAGCAAACTACACACACAGACATCAAGAATCAGGCTACGAATCTCAACAATGGTGACTATCAAATGAAAAGCTTCATGCTGCAATGCATGCTGGGTATCAGCATAGTACAAAACTCATTAGGCCGATGAACTGTTTTTCCATTTTCTTTTGTCACCCTAGTTGAGAATCATAGGCTGATTCTTGATGTCTGTGAGTGTCAGCTGAGGACTGTTTTCAAGTTTGCAAAAATACATTTGTAGGCAACTCTGTCAAGCTATCAGATTACTGTTTTACTAATAATTCATGTAATGATTCTGATTCAAATATGTAAATACTTATTCATAAACATTCCTAAGAACTACTAATTTTTATGATTAAGCTTCATAAGGCTGGTAAGACAAACTACTGATCAATAATCAGACATCCAACCTCACAAGAGTCTATCATCTCTTGGTTTTCTTTGCCATAACAAACATGCATCATAAAGCCACAGTTATAGCAACCAGACTGTAAACCAAGTCAAGAGCCCAACTAATGAAACCAGTGATCACCATAATGGTGACTTTAAAGAAAATGCTTGTAAAGTCTAGTAAAGCCCTGTTTGTTCTCAGTAAGAACTTTTGTAGATGTATAACAGAAATAAAGTCAAAGTGGTTTATAGTGAAGATGGTAATGGTGTTTGTGTAAATGTTTAATTCTCATCTGGTGATATATGGAGAGATTTAATGTCTTGTGTTATTTTCAGTTGATGTTCATCTAAGTCTTTGTGTCTGTAAATGTTTCTGCTCATCTCTTCTCTTTTTTTGTTTATCTTTTCTTCAGTGATTCTGTTTATTAGCAGCAGGTGTCCATCATTAATGCTTCAGTATCTGAACTCATTGACTTGATTTCAGGTGGATCATTAGGAAACTAATGTAGGGAATAGTGAATGAGGGTGTATGGTGTGATTTGGGACGCAGTCTTTAACAGTGGACTCTCAGGGCTGTAAATTCACATTATTCTGAAAACTGTTTTTTTACAGAATGCAGAATTTAACAGTATACTTCTGTTTTTGTTAAAAAACAGAATCATACTGTTAAATTTGGCTGTTTTTTAACAGCAGTTTTTTACAGTGTACAGCATACATTTTAATTGCTGACATTAATATATTATAATGAGATTTATTAATATGACATTAAATGAATTCTTATGGATAATTGTATATTTAACTAAGGTAACAATTGAAATTAATATTTATTTATATTCAAAGAAAATATGCAGCATACTGTTAAATTCCAAAGAATAACTGATAGTTTGTGGCCTTTTTAAACAGTTAAGTCTCTCTTGTGCCCGTCTTGCCCACGTTAAACCCTGAAAGATTGTGCAGACACTTTTTTTGGTGTTAAACCGCAACAAATAGCTTTTTCTTATGGTGTCAATCCATGGTACGATAGTTTAAATGTAAAAATAGTACCACATTTTCGTTTTGTGATTTATAAGTGGTTAAAAGTGTGAATTAGTTTAACCCATTTTAACCCTGCCGATTATTTTTAGTAAATCTAGACTTGTTTTACATATATATATATTTTTTTTAAATACATGTGTGGGTGAGGTACAGCTTTTGTATCAGTAGAGTCCCAGACACGACTAAGCTTATTTAGAATTTATTTCTGTTTTTGATCCTCCTACTCACAATACATTAGATTTCATGACAATCAAGTGTGTGATAAAACTCCAGATTACTATTTGTTTTATGGTTAAAGGAGATACTTGACATTAGCCCTTAAGTTTCAATTGAAGCATCAAATTTCATTTATACAGTAAATCTGATAAAACCAAAACAGCATTTCCATCCATTTGCTCAAGATAACAAAAATTTCCTCAGGGAAACAGGCACGAAATGGAAATGTTTGCAGCCACTTGAGAAACCAGCATGCTGTTTATGTAATAAATTGCATGGGACATGCAGAGAAAAAGCTCTGAGCTTCATATTTGTGCGAGTGAACTTCATAAAAGATTATTCACATCTTGTTAAACATACATTATATGATTCAACAAATTGCAATTTGTTCAAATCTTCTTTTTGTCCACCTCAATCAAGATGATGATGATGAGGTTTTTATGCACTTTTTGTAAATTTTATTCCCATCTTAGTTTTCATCCCAAAATGTGCATAAAAATAAGTGGATGGAAGCCTGTTTTAGATGTCAGAAATACGTTTCTCTGTACTAGAGCCGGACCGATAAAGGATTTTGAAGGCTGATACCTATACAAATGTTTGTTGGTTTTAAAAATCTGATATTCCGATATTATTTGTAGTTATTTATGAGTTTTAACTAAAAAAATGTGATAATGCATTTTAAAAAGAAACTTGTTTCTTTTATTGTCACAACAGAACAGAGGAACATCAAAATATATTAAAGTTCTGATAAATAAAATGTATAAAAATACAAACTTAAGATATGAAACGTAAAGCCCTTTGGAACAAAAACACAAAAACAACAACAACCAAATCAAAGTTACCAGTTTTAAAAGACTTGGTTTATAAATATAACTTTGAATAGGACTGGAGACAAATTCTGTTAAGTTCTGATAAATAACAACAACAGCAAAATACTACTGGATCAGAGCGCTCTGTCAAAAACGCCAACAGTGAGGAAATCTAATGAAGGCTGTTTCGTCCGTTTTTTTTTTTTAAATATTCATTTATCGGCCATTATGAACGCCGATACCAATAGTTTGGAAAATGCCTAATATCGGTCTGCCGGTATATCGGTCAGGCTCTACTCTGTACTCTCTGAAGAGACAGTGAAGCAAGAATTAAAGTGATGCATTGGGAGGGAGGTTTGAAAATGAATAAATATAATCAAATTGTCCTCACATCTTTTTAAGCACAGTGCAAAGATAGCAACAAGGCCTGTCTTTGTATCAAATGTTGAGTTTTTCAGGATTGTAGCGTCAGTCGGGACTCTGAAAGAGAATGATGCTATAGTTGACGCACCTAGCATACGATCACTTGGGTAATGTGCGCACTAATGCTACTGAAAACAAGAGACTGTTTGTTTCGGGTACGTCTGGGTTTATGCCGAAGTAACTGTTTGTGTGAAAGAACATCACAAGCTTGTCATTGCTCTGTAGTTTCCTTATGCACTTTTTTCATGTGCAGTTAGGTTTATTAGTATTGCATTGACAGGCTAGTTTGAAATGTCTCTTATTGCTAATAACTAACTAGCAATAATAATACAATAATTATGTCTATGTCTCGTTGTTTGTCTTCTGTTTTTCTTTTTCAGGCTTATACCTGGTGTTTGTGTTTGAGAAAATGTCATAAGTCGAAGGAATCGACCATGGTGCCGGGTGATTACCGCGGACGTGCAGTAGACGTCTCCTGTCCGATCGCTCAGCTTCTAGAAGCCTGCCGAGCACTTCAATTTCACAAAACATCAAATATTTTATACAGTCGGATCTTTCCGAGTGGGAGGCTGAAGAAAGAAATGGTGGTTTTGAGTATGTGTTAGGAAAAGACTGGCATGTGATAAATATTTAGCCGGATACTGTATTTATGTGTTTACTGGTAACCTTTGCTCACCTGGCACCCTTTCTCTTCAAGTCAGTCTATCTAACAAACAAGCAGGGTTTACAGTCCCTATGGGTTTTGTTTTGATCGGCAGACTCCGCTTTCTCCTTAGGCTTGACTTGAACACTTTGATTATCTAAAAAAACAGCCACCTCCAGGAAATCTCTTTTCTTTCTTCATTTCTTTCAACCAAAGCTCTGTTTGTCAGGCAAACTGTCTTGTCCAGCTGTGAAGTGTTAATTGGTTTGTTGTTTGATGTGTGACCAATGCATTTTCTGTAGGATGATGTGCCGTTGTTATGCACGAAAGGAGCCTTCACAGCAATCCATGTAAATGCAGGTTTAACTGGGTTCAGTATTTTTAGTCTTTAATTTAGTATCAATTGTAATTAATTAAGATTGTAATTCTTACTTTTTCTTTATCTGAAAATATAAAGTTTTGGATTTCATTGTTTGGTGTTGTGTCTGTAAATCTATTTTAGGTGATTTAAATATTCAATTACATTTTGTTTTAGTGACTTAAGGTTTGTGGTTATTAATTTCACCAATGTTGTTGACCCAGAACACTGCACATTTTCTCTGAAATCAAAATTGTAACGCTTGACTAGTGTGCGTCTGAATCCTACGTTTTCAATAAAACTACGCAAAAATACCCAGATGGTCTACTGATTTTATAGATTTTTCATTATTTTCTTATTGATGCTTTACTCTCATGCATGAGGCCACAGGAGCTTCAAAGGGTTAAAAATACAGTAAACATGGAAAGATGGGGCCTCATTTATATAGCGTGTGTACGCACAGATTTGATCGTAAAGTGTGCATACGCAAAAATTTCCATATTTATAAAAACGCTGTTCGAAAAATGCTGTTCGAAATCAGGCTTAAACATTGACAAGCGCTCTTTTATAGGTCAATGACATTAATAAGGCATTGTTTAAAGGCGGGGATCTGAAACTGCTTGGCTGCGCACAAGTTCAAGATCATTTGCGATTTATAAATATCGCATCTGAAAGAAAGCGGTTCGCACGTTTTCTGCGCGTACGTTCGGTTTATGAAACCCATGTACGCATTTTTGATAAATGATCGTAAGAATATCAAATGTAGGATGGTTTCTACGAAGCATTTTATAAATGAGGCCCCAGAGTTAGCTGACTATGTCTAAGGGATAAAAGAACATTTTAAATGAAAAAAAAATAGTACACATTTCTCATGGTTAAGGTGTAGCTGTTTACCAACACCTAAGTAAATGTTTTTGCGATTGTAAGTTACGTAAACAAACAAACCGATGTCAAATATATAGATGCACTTTCAGAAAGAAAATGTACTAGAAGGTACAAAAGTTTTTACTGGGGTGGTACCTTATTAAAAAGTACACTTTTGTACATAAAAGGTGCATACGTGTACATATAAAGACCTTAAAGGTACTGTCCCAGTGACAACTTTTGTACCTTTTTGTCTGAAAGTGTGAGCTCACATGTTAACATCCATCTGAATCTGCAAACTCTAAAAAAAAAAAATCGGAGGGATCATAAAATTGCAGTTGTTCAAAACCTGTATGAGTTTCTTAATTCTGCTGAATACAAAATATATTTTGATAAATGATGGTAACCACACAACTGACCTTAGTAGGAAAAACAAGCACTATGGAAGTCAAAGGGTACCGTCAACTGTGCTTAAGATCGTTTATGTTTTGTTTTCAACAAAATAAAGAAACTCAAAAATCTTTTTTTTGGGTGAACTATCCCTTTAAAGGGGTCATAGCATGAAAATCTGACTTCTTCCATGTTCTTCAACCTTGAAAATGTGAAAAAGAACAACCCAGTAACTTAGTTTTGGTAAGCCATTCTTTGCAAGCATGTGAAAAATTAGGTTGTTCAGATTTCGCCTGTTTTGTGAGGTAGATAGCAAGGCCAATTACATTAAGGGTGCGTCTCATTTCTCTGTCTTACCCCTTCCCCTTACCCCTTCCCCTCGGTTTTGCGCATTCATGTGAGGCGAAGTGGCATCTCAATTCTCAGTTTGATCAAGGGCTAGGGCCAAGGCGTAGGGATACATAGCCCTTGAAACGAAGTGTGATAATGACCACACTTGAAAGAGAGGGGTAAAGTTTAACGTAGGAATTTCTCAGGAGAGCCGGCATCAAGACGTTTTATTGATGAACGTCAAACTGTCAAGGAGTCGCAAAAATGAAAGTAACGTTATTTTCTGCAGTTTAATTGAGATTATATTATGACACTCATGTTTTATGATACTTTGAATAAAATGTTCAAGTGATTTTAATTGTAATGTTTTTGTTTTGAATCGCTAGTTAAGGCGCTAGCTATAGCCGCTAAGTTATGCGCTATTTGTTGAGCTCCGCTCACAACCTGAGACGACGGCATCTTCTTGTCAACGCTTGTCTGTTAACGTACCAGCCAGTTAGCGGCAAGGGAAGGTGATGCAAACGGTAATCGAGTGGTGTCTCATTTTTTAGACGAACGATCTGTCTTACCCATTTCCCTTCACTTGGTTTCGAAGACAAAGGGGAAGGGGTAAGACAGAGAAATGAGATTGGCCCTAATACCGCCCCTTATCTGCACTGTCCAATAAAGAAAGAAAGAAAAATAAATAATTGACAGCACAATTGAGTTTCAATTGCAACAAACCACCATCATTGCATTTCATCCACTTATTTGCATTTTAAAGTACATTTATGCTCAGGCCTATACAAAGTGGCTATAATAAATGATCGGTAGGGTATTTTGAACTAAAACTTCAAATACACACTCTGGGGACACCAAATACTTATTTTACATCTTAAAATAAATCTCATAAAATGACCATTTTAAACCAACTGTCAGAATAGTAAAGAAACGTGATCCAGACATGTAAGGCTTTTTAGTTTCGAAAACAATCCAGTGAGCAGCACAGCAGCTGCATGTGGACAAAAAAACCTTTCATATAGACGTATGTGAAGATGCTGTCAGAAAGAGAATAGTAACTGGGGTAAATTGACCATGAGCACTATTTCAGCTGTGCTTTCCAGATGAGCATCTCTGAAGACACATTCAGCCTGAAGGTGGGTGGTCACAGCAGATGGTAACATCAGGTTGCAGATATATAAAGCTGCAGTAGTCAGACTCATCCAAGCTAAAATGAAGGGAAATGTTGCCTGCTCATATGAATCTTGATTTCTGCTGTGACTTGCAGATGGTCGGTTCAGAACTGGGCATAAACAACACAACCCATTATAAATACCTGGGGACTAGTATTGATAACAGATTGTGTTTTGATGTAAACACAGAGTTACTATGCAAAAAGGGACAGCAGCACCTATATTGTCTGAGAAAATTGAGATCTTTTAATATAGACAAAACTCTGATGGAACTATTTTATAAATCTTATATTGAGTCAGTCTTGTCCTTTTCCATTAGTTGTTGGTTCGGTAACTTGAGTGTTAAACATAAAAATGCATTAAACAGAATAGTTATTTTGAGTGGGGAAAAAAGCAAAGAAGTTTATCATCTCTGTTTAACAGAGTTGTGCCAAATCTGTAGTCTTAGACCGTGAACATCCACAGTATCCAGAGTTTACAATGCTGCCCTCAGGTTTATGTTACAGACTTCCAATGATGAAATGTAACTGTTACAAATACTCGTTTGTCCCCTTTGCTATCCGGCTGTTAAATGACCATTGGGATACTTTTAAGAAACTTAATGTTTAAAGTTTACTGTCTTTTATACCTATTTTTATGTATTTTTTATTGTGATGTATGAGCTTGTTGTGTATTTTTCCTGTATTTTTGGACTACAGCTGTACCAAAAATTGCCCGTAAGGGAAGCTTGACCTTGACCATGCATCGTTTCAGCCTTGTGTCCTTTCAAACATTAAACTTTTTTTTGTTTCTTCTTTGTTCAAGAATGATCTGGATTTAATATAAATTACACCACATTTTCATCATCTTTGTTAAGCTGTCCATGACCACACATAATTAATAAAATGTAAAAAATCATGTTAAGTGCATCTACACCATTGTTTTTTATTTAAGGGGGTCCCACACCGGACGCACAGCACCAAGCCATGAATCTTAAAACAGAACACATTATTTTCTATGAATGTACACACACCGGCGGCGGCTGTCCGCTGTGACTCTGGACACTGCTCAAATACCTGTTGCGCCACAGAGCACCACTCACATAGTTTAACATTAAAGGAGTAGTCCACTTTAAAGATGGGGTCCATTGACTTTTTATAGTAGGAAAAAAATACTATGGTAAGTCAATGGGCCCCATCTACAGAGTGGACTACTCCTTTAAATAACATCATGAATTAAATGAATATATCTTTCAAAAACTGAAAATTATTCATAAGAAATAAACACAATAAAATGTCTAAAAAGAAATGAAAATAAAAATGCAATAAAAATAAACTGACTATAAATATCTTAGCCAATCCTACTAAGGTCATATTAATACTGGACCACGTCTGTAGTGGCTGCAAACAAATCAATTCCTTACAGACCCTTAAGAATAGCATCCTTCACTTCGCTAAATTTGGAATTGCTGTTTTTGAAATGTATGTTTTACCTGGCAGTTCATACTGCTTATCGAAGTTTTGCAGCATTTCTTTATATAGAGTTTTTTCCCACTGTATTGAATGGCTTTGCAATGTATCGCGTTACACTGTCAATCAAGGAGCACCATTAGATACTGTCTCATTTAGACAAGCGCTGCAGCTCCCCCTTGTGTTTTTTAAAAGATGTGCAATCATTGCGTTGCTCGATGCAAAGTTCGTCACAACATGCATGTAGCCCGTTATGTGTGTGGTTCCTTTGTTCAAAATATGTGTTCTGTGCATCGAGAGATCTTGTGTGCATCATATGTCTTGTCACAATAAGTGCCGGCTGCAGACGGGTTTATGTTAAAAGAGACGCTCTTTTCATGCGTAATCAGAGTTAACTGTTAAGTGAGTGTCTTGAGTGTATTTTGTGAACGTGATAACTCTGTTATCATAAACGGTTTTGACGCTTGTGCAGCAGGCACTTATTTTGACAAAACATGTGATACACATGGTTTACATGACGCAACAAACACATATTTTGAAAACGCAAGCAACACACATGACACTCCGAACACTTATTTAGAATGAGTGCCTCTCAGATAAGCAGTCACTAAATAAATTCCCCTCACAAACAACAACGGTGACATTAATTTCGTATTAGCTCTTGGTTGGTGTGTGTGCCTGTGCTATTCTGGTTAAAGTGCCCATATAAGGACTTCCACTGTACTTCCTGCATGGAAATTGCGCATAAAAGAAATAAAGCACAGAAATACTCTGTCATATGTTCAACTGCTTTTTGACACTTTTTATGTTTAGCATGATTATTTCAACTCTTAAACCGTGTTAATAAGTTTAAATAATTTTAACCCCCCCCCTTAACATTACTCTATTTAGAGTAATATTGTTGACAAACCGCATTCAAGCAGTAAATTTATGTCCTCTTCCTAAGCGTATTTGACACACAAAAAAAATCACTAGTTGACATCATTTAAGCTCATCAGCACTCTTAGGTTCAGTCGATTTTGTTTGGGCGACAGTGGGCATGTGAGGGCTGAAACAAACCTATAGTGAATCAATGAATTAAGGATACTACGTTCCTTTCTAAGCTGAAGGCAGACTGAACATACAAAAGTTACGGGTCATTTGTGGCACGGTAAGCGGTTATTTGGAAAAATGCATGCAATTTGGTTGACCAAATAGAAGTGAAAGTAATAGGTGTAAACAGTGGCAGGTCTTATTATCAGGGTTTAAATCCTGATCTTGTTTTCTGTCCATATACTGTACTTGCACTGCGGTATAATGATGAAGCTTGTTAAAATAGAAATGCAGCCCCGACAAGAGCTTCATTACAGACGTGTGGGATTTATTTTCTGTCTTGAATCCCAATGAACCCATGATCTATTATGAGGACAATGACATGCTGCCCCACCTGTTTATGCCCATAGGAATCGTTGATGACAGGACTTTGGTTGACACTTTCTGACTGCATCTGTACATTTTTTTGCTGGATGTATGCCTTTTTGACAGCTTCAACGTGATTTATTTGCACAATGTCCTAATATTGCGTCAGCTTGTGCACGATTTAGCAGTCATAATATGGGTTTATTTTAACTCCTCGTCTGGTACGTCAATAATTATTCATGTTTCATCGTCTTGAATGCTAATTGAGATAATTACCATCAAACTCTGTCATGAACAGGTGTTCACCCTTGGTTGTGAGAACAATTTGCAGTCCAAACCAGACCTCCAGGGCATGCTGTATTTTCTCCATGGCCATTAAATACTTGTTTTTTTGTAATAGTTGCTACCAATAAAAGACCTTTGCATTTTTATAATGCACATTTCTGGTTTAATCATATGATTTATTAGTACACATTATTATGTAGGAACATTTAGTTAATCTACATTGAAAAATATGATTCATTGAATTTAATATTTTTTTTAAGGTAAGTGGTTGCAATCAATTTATTTAAGCTACATTAAAACAAAAAAGATTAGTAAAGTAAAATAAAATATATAACATTTATTTTAATGTAGCTTAAATAAATTGATTGCAACCACTTACCTTAAATTTTTTTATTAAATTCAATGAATCATTTTTTTCAGTGTAATAAAAATGAATACATTTTTTTAAATTGCACAACCACTGAAGGTTGATGGTTTTATCGGATGCACGCGTGTTGTCACAGTTATGCACCTAAACCGAAGTAAACTACAATAGTGGTCCAATAGCTAAATCCTGTAGCTCACATCATCACATGAAAGATGTGTTAGCAATGCAAAAGTCATGGGTCCGACTCCGATCTCAAGCATACTGATCAAATGTATAACCTGAATGCATTATTGGCTAAGCGTGCTTGTTAAAAGGCCACATAAATGATTACTTTAAATGTCATTACAAATGGTTTGAGAAAGAAATTCCACACTTATTTGCTCACTTATTTTACTTGAACAGTAAAAGACAGGGTTTTTATATTTCTACAGTAACAATGCCATTATATTTGTTGACATTTAGGGAGAGACGTCGTGGATGAACTGTCCTCTGACAGTCATGTGCTGAAACTGGTGGCGTTTTATATCGGCACTGCATGAAATTTATTGAAATCCTGTCAAAATCAAAAGCCAATCGATCATGAAAAAACCCGGCTGATGTTGTGACAAAAGCTGCAGCAGGTGCTTGAAGTAGAATAGTGAATTTGAGGCTGAGGGCTTTTATGCAACATCACCTGCTGTCTGAGCGCGAGAGGCAGAGGAAGAGTCGCTAAACTGAGAGGTGTCATTATCTAAAAGGTCTCTGGAGGATAAACCAACAGCTCCTCTGAACCATGGCGTCACCGCTATGGGGAGAAACGAAGAGAAAGGTGAATACTAAAAGCCATCACAAATAAAGCTCTCTGTTAAGGTAACACATACTGTATGAGTACAGTGGGAAACCTAGTTTAAGTCAGCCTGTCATAATTTTTTTACCCTCATGTTGTTACAAACCTGTATAAATTTCGTTGTTCAAAATAAATGATGACAGAATTTTCATTTTTGGGTGAACTATCCCTTTAATATTTGTCTCCACATATCAATTTTTTGTTAGTGGTGGTGCATCACTTTTACTATTGCACAAAATGCCGAGATGTGGTAAGTTTGGGTAATTTTGTGACCATTAAAATAGACTGAAATAGAAACCTCCCGTGTGGGAAGATGTGATTTTTTTCTGCATGTCAGCATACATTTTGCACATGGCTAAAGAAAATGCCAAGTCATGAATTATTAAATAGAGCATTGTTTGTGAAAGGATAGCTGAGGTAAAGTAGCTAAGCTGTGCCAGTGGCTCAACTAGTAATAATTTTTTTGCAGTTTGAGGCAAAGGTTGCCATTTATAAAATTATGAACATTTTATAATTACATGTAGTTGTGCTGAATATTACAGATTTTGCTTTGTAAATGTTTAAGTAAAAACTCACAAATAGAATTGTGCATAATTAAGTAATTTTTCTTATAAATAATGTTCACTGCACACACAGCATCAGCCCTTTAAGCCTGGGATACACTGCATGATTATTGGCCAGCCTGATGTCACTAATTTACGTTGGATAGTCGCGGATCTCCGCATTTTTCCGTGGCCCTGCTACGGACTGTCTTTTTCCGTGGCATTCTCACGGATTGGTTACTCAACTGTTTTGTCCTATTTTCTTACCATTTTCGCTTTGGTTTAGGGTTAGATTTACATGAAATGACATCCCTACCTAAACCCAACTCTGACCCCAAACGCCAGGCGACAATTGTTTAAAGTTAAAAAACTATAAAAGAATAAAGCAGAAAAAAAATTGTATAAACCAATAGTTTAAGTGACATACTAACGCAAACACCAAATCTAACCCTAAAACGAAGCAAAAATGGTTATTACTCTAATTACTTAAGACCAATACAAAGAAAGGATTTTTAGAAATCTTGGCCAACTAAAAAGTATGAACATGAAAAGTATGAGCATGTACAGCACTCAATACTTAGTTGGGGCTCCATTAGCCTGAATTACTGCTGCAATGCGGCATGGCATGGGGTCGATCAGTCTGTGGCCTTGCTCAGGTGTTATGAGAGCCCAGGTTCTTCTGATAGTGGCCTTCAGCTCTTCTGCATTGTTGGGTCTGGCATATCGCATCTTCCTCACAATACCCAATAGATTTTCTATGGGGTTAAGGTCAGGTGAGTTTGCTGGCCAATTATGAAGGGAGGTACCATAGTCCTTAAATCAGGTACTGGTAGCTTTGCCACTGTGTGCAGGTGCCAAGTCCTGTTGGAAAATGAAATCTGCATCTCCATAAAGTTGGTCAGCAGCAGGAAGCATGAAGTGCTCTAAAACTTGCTGGTATACGGCTGTGTTGACATTGTACCTCAGAAAACACAGTGGACCAACATCAGCAGATGACATGGCACCTCAAACCATCACTGACTGTGAAAGCTTTACACTGAACCTCAAGCAACGTGGATTGTGTGTCTCTCCTCTCTTCCTCCAGACTCTGGGACCCTGATTTTCAAAGGAAAAGCTGAATTTACTTTCATCAGAGAACACAACTTTGGACCACTCAGCAGCAGTCCAGAAGCGAGACACTTTTGACGCTGTTTATTGTTCAAGAGTGGCTTGACACAAGGAATGCGACAGCTGAAACCCAGGTCTTGCATGCGTCTGTGCGTAGTGGTTCTTGAAGCACTGACACCAGCTGCAGTCCATTCTTTGTGAATCTCCCCCACATTTTGAATGGGTTTTGTTTCACAATCCTCTCCGGAGTGCAGTTATCCCTATTGTTTGTACACTTTTTTTACCACATCTTTTCCTTCCCTTCGCTGTTCTGTTAATGTGCTCGGACACAGAGCTCTGTGAACAGCCAGCCTCTTTTGCAATGATCTTTTGTGTCTTGTCTCCTTGTGCGAGGTGTCAATGGTTGTCTTTTGGACAACTGCAGTCAAGTCAGCAGTCTACCCCATGGTTTTGTAGCCTACAGAACTAGACTGAGAGATCATTTAAAGGCCTTTGCAGGTTTTTTGATTTAATTTAGCTGATTAGAGTGTGGCCTACTATGAGGTGTTTTGGGATTTTCCTTAGTTGTCAGTTATAATCATCAAAATAAATAAATATATAAACATTTGAAATCATTCTGTGTGTAAAGTGTTTCACTTTTTGAATGGAATTAGTGAAATAAATGAACGTTTTTACGATATTCTAATTATATGACCAGCATCTGTATAGTGGCCAAAAATTTAACCCAGACAAAAAAAAGTGGAAACTTTTAAAACTTTAAACTTAGCACAAGTTTAAGCATATTTCATTATGAAATATAAGACTGCAGTATAGGTTTTGCTGATATAATATGGTGTGTTCACCAAATGAATACACATTACTCAAGGCTTTTATCAAACCTCCAAATCAAAAAAACAGTCACTGGTATTTACAACCGCAGTCTGTGTTTTCCCATAAATGCCTGCTTTAATGAAATCATTTGATTTACTTCCGATGGAAAATAAGTTCAGAAACAATTACCTCGGTTTTCTTTTAAGGATGAAACAGATGTTCGTTCCGGACCGTTAGACGATCTTCTTTCTGATTTATTTGCAGAAGTTCTAAACTGCTTAAGTTCTCTAATCCTTTTGTCAGATGTTTTATACTTACATTTTATTTTTACATGCTTAAATTATTTTTATGCATCGCCAATTCAATCTGGAATAACATTTCTACTCTATCACTAAATAAAAGCATGCTGCACTATTGCTAAAAATATAAAACTATGCATTATTACACCAAGTAAAGCTTAGCGTTGACGTGAAATGTTCGATTAATTACAGTAAAATAGTCTTTGTACTCAAACACTCACCTTTTAGAAGATTTTTTTTTATTAAAAGCAACAACAATTTACTAATTGAAAAGGATGAAATGTCTTTTTAAAGGGAATATGCACAATTTCATAAGAAAGAAACAGTATAGATATTGTATAATTTTACAATAAGGTATTTTTCTGCATGTATGTACTGTAACAGCTGCCTAAAGGCCAGTTGAAGTGTCAGTCTCATGAACATGAAAAAGAATAAGAAGGCTGTAAGTATTAATGTGTGCATGTTAGGTACATTTCAATCTACTGTTGTATTATTACAATGACGTATTTGTGTATTTCAGATCAGCTTGATTGTGTAAATGTATTTACACGTACATTGCTGTGTAGGCCTACTTGACGTGGAGCTACAGTCGTGTATTGTGTACTGGGCACTAAATTACAGTCATGTAGTTTGTACTGGGTACTGAGCTGCTGGGCAACAAGCTATAGTCATAGGGTGACCATACATGCCATTCTTCCCGGACGCGTCCCGGGAAGAATATAACGTATGGTCACCCTATATAGTCATATTATTCCCAAAATGTGGAAGACATCACACACTGTAAAAAATACTTTGCTGCCTTAAAATTTTTTGTTAAATCAACTCAGTTTTACAAGTCATATCAACAGAGATGAGTTGTCACAACTTATAAAATATAGTTGAGAAAAGTCAACTTAATTTTATAAGTTATAACAATTTACCTGTAGTTATAACAACTGGTTACACTTTATTTTGATAGTCCACTTTAGACATTCTACTAACTATAAATAACTTTGCAACTACATGTCAACCAACTTTCGATAATTTGCAACTATACGTCAACTAACTGTCATTAGTGTATTAGCAGTCTGTAAGGGTTGGGGTTAGGTAGTTGATAAGTAGTTGCAAAGTTATTTATAATTAGTAAAACGTCTACAGTGGACTATCGAAATAAAGTGTTACCTAACAACTAATCTCTAGTCAAGATAAATAATAGTAAGTCAAAATGACTTGTAAATCCGAGTTGATTCAACAAAAAAATTTAAGGGAGCAAAGTATTTTTTACAGTGCATGTAATACCTCTGCAAATGAATGAAAAATCATCCTGTTGCCTTAACTCCTATATTATGAAAACCTTTTGTGGTAAAACAGCTTTTAAAGCCTGTAGTGGATAAATTGGATATGTATCAGTTTGCATATAAGTTAAATCGCACATGAAGTCTAATTTTGAAACGTCTGGAGAAGCCTAAAACTATGGCTTGGCCCGTTTTTAATTTTACCTCTGCATTTAACCACATAAAACCAGAGCTTCTACTAACAAAAATAATTAAAATGGAAATTAGTCCTTATCTGTTTCAAGGTATTATTAATTTTTGATAAAATACTGATTCAAAAATCCAATGTCACTTATTCAGGAGCACCTCAGGGCTGTGTTTGTTCCCCGTTCTCTTTACTTTGTATACAGATGAATGTAAAACTGACAATGTAAACACATATAAATCAAAGTTTTCAGATGATACTGTGTTGTTGTCTTTCTTGGGGATTTAAGATGAATACTAATGTTGTACAAATAGATTGGTGGAAAGTTGTTCACTTATTATAGATGAAAAAACAAAGGAAATGATCTTTTGTCAGAGTATATGCATCAAATAAAGTGACAGTAATAAACTAATTGAAATTATGTTACCTTATAAATATCTGGATGTCTATGTGGAGTGGATGCTACAAAAGTCTTTAAAAGAAAGTCGCATCACGGTGCCGTCATGTTTGCTAAAGCAAGACCCGTCCCTTCCCCAGATGATGTCATTCTTTAATGGTTGATAAGTGGCTTTTTTACTGTAAGTTTGGCCTAGAATGACCATGTTAATCATTGCGATCTCTCCCAGCAATAATAATTGTTTAAAAAATAAAACAAAATAATAATAATGTAAATATTGTTGAATGGCTGATAACCTGTTTGTGCGTGGGCTTCACTTTACAAGCAACTTCTTGTGCTTGTTGGATGTCACATGGTCTCAGATTTGACACATTGACCACAGAGGTTTAATTTTGTTTTCCTCCAACTGATATCAGCACAGATCTCTGACGATTTTCCTTTATCTAGTTTTTTTTTACAATACTGAAAAGTGCTTTATAAAGGTCAACGTTATGGTGCTCAGATGGACAATTTATTTGAATCTGATCACATTTTTACTTTATTCCTTATTTTTTCTGTATTCTCTTTACTTTAAAAGCCCCTCAATAAAATGGCTCAAGTCTGCAGTATCTGTATCTGTACATGAGAGAAGAGCTCAAGAAACCTTTATGAAAACATTATTTTTGCAATTGCATGTTATGGTAACTGCACAGAGATACATGTTGCACACTAGTAGGTGCAAATAATAGCTCATGGTCTTCACACTTTGCTCTCAGATCAGTTTCGATATCTTGAGTCATTTTCATCAATATAAAAACAGAAGACAGAGAAGAGCAGAAAGCTACACAGGAAGAACAATTATCTTTAGCACATATCCATTATGTTTAAGTGTAAAAGATCTGAAATATCTAAAGTTATTTATCACAATGTGCTCAAGACTCAGATTCAGGGTTTTGACAGAATGGAGATGATGGTGGACATCTATGAAGGTGAAAATGTCTATAGGACCCAGACAGACTCTGATACAAACAGACAACAACCACTTCAGTCTACAGGTAATGAATTTTATTTATTTGCCTAAAAACAAAACAAAAAAAGATACAATTCTGTCATCTGTTATCTTCAGGAAGTGAGCTTGTGAGGATAAGAAGTTACAGATCAGTTACAGTGTGTTTGGTGCTCTTCTGCGTTCTTCTACTGACTGCAGTCATAGTTCTGTGTGTCCTGATCGATACAAACAATCAACAGATTAACAACAAAAACCTCACAGAAGAGAACGACCAGCTGTTAACCAAATACACCAACCTCAAAGAAGAGAGAAAACAGCTTCTAACCAAATATACCAGCATGACAGATGAGAGAGATGAATTAATAGCCAAATACAATATTATTACTGAACAAAATGAACAACTGAATCAGGAGAAAAAAGAGCTGCGGAGACATTTTAATGGTAATAATACAACGGAACAACACAAATATTAAATATTAAAATAATCTACTAAATATATTTTGTATACTGAACAGCACTAAGTTAAGTAGTTCACTGTGGTCAAAAATAAAGATTTAGCTGTTTGTGTTTACAGGTGGATGGATTTACTATCAATCTACTTTGTACTACATTTCATCTGAGAAGAAGAGCTGGGATGAGAGCAGAAGATACTGTAGAGAGAGAGGAGCAGATCTGATCATCATTAACAATGGAGAGGAACATGTGAGTAAAAGATATTGTGTGCAGTGCTCGAATTGAGGGGGGGGATGCTAGGGGGATCCGGGATCCCCCATAAGGCATTAGGGACCCCCTATAAGAAGTAAAAATTATACTTCAGGGGGTCCCTCGGATATTTTTATTTTAGTAGAAATAATTTTGATAAACTCGTAAGGATGTAGTACATTTTGTGAATTAATTTTTTTACACTAATTTAAACAGGTGAATGTCCATTGCTAAGCGCGTGTTAGTTTTGTACTTGCTTAGCGCTGCTTCAGCCAAGTGCTGAAGGGGTGTGTCTAAAATAGCAAGAGGGGGCGACTTGAATGCATATAATTTCCCCAGCTAGAAAATACATATAGCTTTGGTACGTTAAGTTTTAACGCGCCTTAAACAAACATCTTGGTAATACAAACACAAAAACTGCAGCTATAGTGAGCATTGTACAGAGCTCTGAACAATCTTAATATATACAACAACAAAAAAACTAGGGGTGACCCTGAATGTCGAAGATTCCAATACTTCCACAGTCGAATCGTCGCAGATGTGTTATGAAATGAGGATTATTCAATTTTGGCTATATAAGGGTGCACATTATCTGATTTCACATATAAAAACTTTCTCCCAATATATTAATATACAGCCTATTATCATTATGATAATACTATACCAATAATATATAAAAACGGAACTTGTGATTTGCCGTTTTTATCATAAATACTCTGACGCGCAAAATTAAAAAAATTTGGGTTTGCTGCTGTCATGATGTGGATCCCCCATAAGACTTGATTCAATTCGAGCACTGTGTGTGTGTGTGTGGGGGGGGGGGATAGTATAAGTATGCAGTTGTTTCATCATTTTTCTTAGGATTTCTTTCAGAAAATGTCTGGTACAGAATATGTCTGGATTGGTTTGTCTGACAGTGATGAGGAGGGCAGATGGAAATGGGTTGATGGCAGCACACTGAACTCTAAGTAAGAAATCACTAAATGTAACGATTATTATCCAATAAATGATTCTCACAGTCAGTATTATATCACACAGCAAACAACACTGAAGATCTAATGATGATCTGTTGTTTCAGCTTCTGGCATACTGGAGACCCCAATGGTGGTAGAAAAGAGAACTGTGCCCTAAAACATTCATCACTTTGGGCTGATTACCCCTGCAATGATGCTTATAAATGCATCTGTGAAAAGAAATTTTTGATATAAGTTGTTAAATGAAATACATGTTAATTCAATAATCTGTGAACACACAAGAGCTTAACCAAGCTCATAACGTCGCTCCTGACTTAAGGACAGATAATTTGATGTATACCAATTAGTCAAATTTGGAATTTTAATTTTCAAAATTGCAGCAACCCAATTTGTTCATTAATCTGAGAAATACCCGTATACATATTCAAAAACTGCCGCCAGAAGTGGCGATTATACGTCATCTTTGACATGTGTCTCGTGAACGATTTCATCATTACGTTAGCTATGAAACTGAAGCCCTATTGGCTGTCGTGAGCGACTGCATCATGATCTATGTTCCAGTTTATATTTGAATGAGATCGGACCGTTTCCATCGCATTCATGAATTTTTACATATAAAGTGATCGTATGACTACAGTTCACAAGGTTTGCCACGCAAATAGTTTGTAATACTTTTATAATGCTGTTTTTTTGGTCAATTTATGCAATAAACACCTGTGACTGTACTTTTGCTAACGTGTTGGGTTTAGGGAAAGGGTGGGTTTAGATGCTCCAAAATATCTTTAAAACGATAAATGTTTATTTGTTTGTTCTTAATCATGGAATGCGCATATAGATTATATTTGCTTTATACCACTGTGACTGGGCTGTTGAATGCTTTATTTTGATTGGTTGAGAAATGTTCCATGGGTGTTGATTATTTTTCTGTAAACCGCACCCCTGGCCTGTCAAATGTCTTAAAATAACCACCAGAGCAATGTTGGGGGTAACCGTGGTATATTCAGTTTTGGGAAAGTTCACTCTCTACATGAACTAGTTCAGTTCACAGTTCACAAATTTTAAAATGAACTAGTTCAGTTCATAGTTGGTATTTCAAAATTCTAGTTCACAGTTCCAAAATTGAACTAATTTATAGTTATTTTTCCCCATATTATTATTTTTTAATTATTGCCATTATAGCCCATATAGAACCACAGACAGCAATTATTTTATCAGTTTCATCTTCATATCCAACTTTAAATCCTTATCCAACCAGAGTTTACATTAGCATTGACTGTCTTTTAATTTTTGTATTTGCTTCCATATACCTTGAAAGGCTAGCCAGGTGCTTCAAGGGGGTTTGTGAATGTGTATGACAACTCGCAGGTTTTGCAAGTTCACAATGTTCATCAGGCAGTAATACAGTTCATGTTCATCAGGCAGTAATACAGTTTACGTTCATCAGGCAGTAATACAGTTCATGTTCATCAGGCAGTAATACAGTTCACGTTCATCAGGCAGTAATACAGTTCACGTTCAAAAGGCAGTAATACAGTTCACGTTCATCAGGCAGTAATACAGTTCACGTTCATCAGGCAGTAATACAGTTCACGTTCAAAAGGCAGTAATACAGTTCACGTTCATCAGGCAGTAATACAGTTCACGTTCATCAGGCAGTAATACAGTTCACGTTCAAAAGGCAGTAATACAGTTCACGTTCATCAGGCAGTAATACAGTTCACGTTCATCAGGCAGTAATACAGTTCACGTTCAAAAGGCAGTAATACAGTTCACGTTCATCAGGCAGTAATACAGTTTACGTTCATCAGGCAGTAATACAGTTCACGTTCATCAGGCAGTAATACAGTTCACGTTCAAAAGGCAGTAATACAGTTCACGTTCATCAGGCAGTAATACAGTTCACGTTCATCAGGCAGTAATACAGTTCACGTTCATCAGGCAGTAATACAGTTCACGTTCATCAGGCAGTAATACAGTTCACGTTCATCAGGCAGTAATACAGTTCACGTTCGCCCAAAATATGAACGAGTTCATTAACTGTCTTCAATGAACTCGTTCAGGCACAACACTGGGTATATTTGACCCCGGACCTTTGATAATTTTTTAAATAATGCCTATCCGCTTCAAATGCAGCATTATCACCTTGGGTGTGCATTATTTCTGAATAATTCAACGGCCCATTCCTCAAGTAATTCAAAGGACCAGAATCAATTATTCTGTTTATACCAGTCACCACGCACATTGCTCCGGTTGT
This sequence comes from Paramisgurnus dabryanus, assembly GCF_030506205.2. Lineage (NCBI taxonomy): Eukaryota > Metazoa > Chordata > Actinopteri > Cypriniformes > Cobitidae > Paramisgurnus > Paramisgurnus dabryanus. The sequence continues at coordinate 22,019,370 of NC_133355.1, read as the reverse complement.
TATTTTAAGACATTTGACAGATTAGGTGTGCGTTATACAGGAAAATAATCAACGCCCATTTTTTTCAGACAATCAGAATAAAGCATTCAACAGCCTAGTGGTAAAATAAATGAAAAAAATGCACACCGTGTGCGTATGTAAATGTACTGGCCTCATTACCACCTTGGGTGTGCATTATTTTTGAATAATTCAATGGCCTTTTTCAATAATTCTTTAAATAAAGTGCAACAACAAGCCTATACCTTGTCTGTTGGAGCATTGGTCAGATTGATATTTATATGTTCAAAGATTGTGTATGCTTGAGCCAAGCTTAATAAGTTTTATGAGAAAGAAATGCTGTTCCTGACAGAGAATGTCATGTCTGATCCTTCTCATATATATAATATGAGGAATATCAACTTTAACAATCAAATAAAAGACTATATCTATATCAGAATTGGGGATCTAAATAGCCCCTAGGAGCTTGAAAATGGTACTGTAATTGTATTTGGACGTGTTGTGTTTATTGTTATTGTTTGATGCTGTGGTGTCTCATTTTTTTAAAGTAATTTGATTACTGTTGTAGATCATTGTAAGACAATAAATGCTGTGGGATGTGAGAAGAAATTCCAACAATAAAGTTTAATTGATTGAGCTTCAGTTGTGTCGTCTGTGCTTAACAGAAGAAAGCTGTCATGAAAATTCATAGCCTCAATACAATTGTAGTCTCAGATGTTCTGTCATGTTCTGAAAATAAATGTTTTCTGCAAAGGACAGGGCTCTTATCAGGTTAACACGTATCACTTTTCATTCTTAATCGTCCTCAGGAGAACAGAAAGACCCCTGGTCTTCTCATGTTCTTCACTCAGCTGACAGTAGATACACTGACTTAGTTATGAGGCACCTTCACAGCCTGGTGTTTGCCTGCAGGGTATATCAAAAACATTAAACAAGAAGAGGACTGAGACGCTTCTCATGAGGGTGTGATGAGGACACTGAGCCTTGAGGATATGAAAATTCTGAGGAAATCACCACAAGTCTGTTTTATATTAGAAGAACTAATCACTAATAACTGACTATGAATCAGAATTGAATTGTCCTTTTCATTGACATTTAATCATTCCGCAGTATTTTAACATAAAACGAGCTGGCAATAAACAGTACTCAAAGATTTGGGAATAATAATGAAAAAGTATTTTTTTTTACTTTACACAGTTAATTAATAGAAAGTTTTAGGTTTAACCTTTCATTTGATACTATGGCTCAGTGTTCCTCATTGCACGTCTCACCAAGCTTTAATGTGTGGCTCGCATGCAGTAAATAAGCTTTCCTGTCTTCTCTGCTACACACGCTAGCTTTTTTAGACAAGCATACGCATTATATTAAGACCCATGTTGATAATAAGCATGTTCAACTGTATGCAGCACTTGCACAGGGCGATTGTCATATTACATCAAAGCACCTTTAGATCAGACTGCTTGTTATGCTTTCGAATTGCTCTTGCGGCACATTTATACACAGTGACATGCCAATCGGGCTGTGCAGCGCCGCATAAAATTAAAAGTCAGTGTAAACTGATCTTAAATATGCGTTCTGAGTTTGTCACACCACAGAAAAATGTCTTATTAACCACCCAGACAAATCTGAATGATAAAAATAATGGCAAGTAAATAAAAGAAGTTATCAAAATCTGGGAAAAATGAGTAGCATTCTCTGCTCTTAAATGCTGGGGGGCGTGTCCTCTGTCAACACTGAAACCACGCCCACTGGTGGGAAAACTGACATCTCTCTCAGCTCTCAACTCATTACAACCTGAATGGATGCTTGCGATTGTGTTAGGGGTGGGGCAATGGTCAATGGCTCCAGTGCATCATCAAGCCACCATTGTAAGCCCCGCCCAAATAATCCTAAACAGAGAAATATGGAAAAACAGTGTAACGGTGTAACCTTACAATTCAGGACTACATAGCTCACAGTTTTTGTAACATGTTTCAGCAATAGATTTCTACAATTAATATAGTGTGTTTAGAAACAATTCAGTAGCACTTTTACAGTACGTGTACTTACTTTGTTCATATATGGTAAATATGTTGTACTTACAGACAAATTGTAACGATAGAACACGCTGGAAGCAGATGCAGGAAAAATAACACAGGTTTATTTATAGATGCAGACAAACACAGCAACACGGAACAATACAATGTCCAGATGATGGTAATGGTGCTCGAAGGACTACGGTGGTAAGCGGGTGACGGTGGTTGTAGTGATCGTTGGTGGATGGGTCTGTAGTGAAATATAATCCAGGAAACAGAGACCGGAACATCCAACACGAAGACGACACGAATACAATCCACAAATGCTGTACACATAATCCAGAGGAACACAGAGACCAAACAAAGAGCAAGGATCTGACGAGGAACAGAGAGCAGAGTGAGTTTATATGGAGAGTCTGTAATGATGAGCAGCTGGAGTGAGACAATCAACACAGGTGAAGGGAATCGGGATAACGAGCACATGACATCACAGGTGAGTAAACACCATACACGAGACACAGAGAGAGCAGTGTATTTACCCACCGTGACAGTACCCCCTCCCCTAGGACGTCACCTGACGTTCCTAGCCTGCTGTACCTGTTGATGGTAATCATCAATAAGGGAGTGATCCAGTATGTCCCGAGCAGGTACCCAACTTCTCTCCTCCGGACCGTAACCTTCCCAGTCCACCAAGTACTGAAATCCGCGTCCCCTCCGCCTAGAGTCCAGAATACGATTCACCGAATAGGTGGGTTCCCCTGCTACGAGACGAGGCGGGGGGGAACCGGGACTGGCGGGTTAAGTCGTGAACGAAAAACTGGTTTAATTTTAGAAATGTGAAACGCAGGATGAATTCTCCTGTACGCAGGAGGGAGGTTAAGGCGAACTGTCACCGGGTTAATAATCTTGGCAACAGCGAATGGGCCAATAAATTTGGGAGCAAGTTTGTTCGAGACGGAACGCATCGGAATGTTCTGAGTAGAAAGCCACACTTTTTGACCGACGACGTATACGGGAGGCTTAGACCGGTGGCGATCGGCTTTAGCCTTGGTGCGCGCCCCCACCCGGAGTAGAGCTTCACGAGCTCTAGTCCAGGTGCGGTGACACCTCTGGACATAGGCGTGAGTGGAGGGAACCGCAATCTCGGATTCCATACTGGGAAAATTAGGTGGCTGGTAACCTAGACTACATTCAAATGGAGATAGGCCCGTAGATGACACTGGCAACGAATTGTGTGCGTACTCCACCATAGAGAGATGTTGGCTCCAGGACGAAGGATTCTTGGAGGCCAAACATCGTAACACTCTTTCAACATCTTGGTTGGCTCGCTCGGTCTGACCATTGCTCTGGGGATGAAACCCGGAGGACAGACTAACAGTCGCTCCTAACAACTTACAAAATTCTCTCCAAAATTTGGACACAAATTGGGGACCCCTGTCGGAGACCACGTCTGTCGGAAGGCCATGTAACCGGAAGACGTGGTCTACGACAGTGACCGCTGTCTCCTTGGCTGATGGTAATTTGGGCAAGGGGATGAAATGAGTCGCCTTCGAGAATCGGTCCACTACGGTTAAAATCACCGTATTCCCCTGGGAGGGTGGGAGGGCGGTAATAAAATCTAGCGCAATGTGGGACCAGGGTCTCGAAGGGACTGGCAGCGGTAAAAGTAACCCGTCAGGAGGGCGATTCGAAGTCTTACCAGTGGCACACACCGAGCAAGCCAAAACAAAATCGTGAATGTCACGAGCCATACCTGGCCACCAAAATCGTTGTTTGACTAAAAACTTAGTGCGACTCACCCCTTGATGACAAGCTACCTTGGAACAATGACCCCACTGGATTACGTTGGACCGTAACTTCTCCGGCACAAATAAGCGGTTCGGTGGGCAACGAGACGGGGGCGTTACCCCTTCTAAGGCTGTCAAAACCTTCGATTCGACCTCCCATGTGAGCGCGGAGATGAATAGAGTCTCCGGTAAAATACGCTCGGGAGTAGAAGTGCGATCGGAACGCTCAAAAAGTCGAGACAAAGCATCGGGTTTGATGTTTTTGGAACCCGGACGGTATGAAAGAGTAAAATCGAAACGTCCGAAAAATAAAGCCCACCGAGCCTGCCTGGAGTTAAGTCTTTTGGCAGTTTTAATGTATTCGAGGTTCTTGTGGTCGGTCCAAACGATAAAAGGTACACCCGAACCTTCTAACCAGTGACGCCATTCCTCCAAAGCCAGTTTGACTGCCAATAACTCTCTGTTACCAATGTCATAATTACTTTCCGCCGGGGATAACCGATGAGACAAAAACGCGCAGGGGTGAACCTTTCCGTCTGAGGGTGTGCGCTGGGAAAGCACTGCTCCTACCCCCACCTCTGATGCATCGACCTCCACTATGAACTGACGTGTGCGATCAGGGGACACGAGAATGGGAGCTGAAACGAAGCAGCTCTTGATTTTGGCAAACGCAGCCTCGGCTGCGTCTGACCACCTGAATGCAGTAGTAGGGGAGGTCAAGGCAGTCAGAGGAGCGGCTAGTTGGCTGAAATTGCGAATGAAACGCCTATAAAAATTGGCGAACCCCAGAAATCTCTGCAGGGTCTTGCGAGAATCTGGGGATGGCCAATTCACCACAGCCTTAACCTTATCAGGATCCATGCGGACACCCTCAGTCGAAATGATGTGCCCTAAAAAAGAAACAGACTGTGCATGAAAAACGCATTTTTCCGCCTTGACAAAAAGCCCATTCTCTAGCAACCGCAGAAGCACTCGTCGTACGTGTTGCACATGTTCCTGGAGAGACGACGAAAAAATCAATATGTCATCCAGGTAGACATATATGAACTGATCTATCATGTCTCGCAACACGTCATTAACGAGTGCTTGGAAGACCGCTGGCGAGTTCGTCAATCCGAAAGGCATGACGCAGTACTCAAAATGGCCACGAGGGGTGTTAAAAGCAGTCTTCCATTCATCCCCCTCCCTGATGCGGACCAAATGATAAGCATTACGTAAGTCCAATTTAGTGAAGACGGACGCTCCTTGCAACCTCTCGAAAGCTGAAGACATTAACGGCAAAGGATACGTATTCTTTACCGTAATGTTGTTCAACCCTCGGTAATCAATACAAGGTCGCAAGGATCCATCCTTCTTCCCCACAAAAAAGAACCCCGCCCCCGCTGGAGAAGAGGAAGGACGAATGAACCCCGTTGCTAGAGAATCAGAAATATATTTCTCCATGGCCTTCATCTCAGGAACAGATAAAGAGTATAACTTGCCTTTAGGCGGAAAAGTACCGGGAAGTAACTCTATAGCACAGTCATAGGGACGGTGAGGAGGTAGAGAATCAGCCCGCGACTTACTGAACACCTCCTTCAGGTCATGGTACTCTGCGGGCACGTTAGATAAATCCACTGCTTCCCCCTGAAACACAGACTCAGAAACAGTTAGACACGCAGACAAAAGACAAGACTTGTGACACCCCTCACTCCAGCTGATAACAGTCCCAAGACACCAGTCGATCTTCGGATTATGTTGATGAAGCCAGGTGTGTCCAAGAACAATGGGTGAGAGAGGGGAGTCAGTGACGTAGAAAGAAATGTTCTCATGGTGATTGCCCGATGTGATGAGGGAGACAGGTTCCGTGATGTGGGTGATGGTAGGAAGCTTGTGTCTATTAAGTGCGAACGGGGCAATCTGGTGAGTAAGCTGTGTGAGCTGTGTGATGAAACTCCCCTCAGCTCCCGAATCCAAAAGTGCGTGACAGTCGTGAGAATGAGTGGACCACCGTAGTTTCACCGGGAGGAGCGTAGATGTCGATGAGGTCTTCATGGAGGAGATCCCGCCCGATAGTAGCCTCAGATTTACTATCGGGCTTGGTCTTTTACCGGGCACTGATGGATCTGGTGCCCGGCCTTACCGCAGTATAAGCACAATCAAAGGGACCTCCGCCGGAGCTTCTCCTCCCGGGAAAGCCGAGCTCGACCCACCTGCATGGGCTCGAGATCGTTGGAGGGGCTGACCGCACCGCTCTGGCTGGTCTGGAGATGATCCAGTCTTACGGGTAACGGCGTGGTAGCTCTCCGGCGTGCTGCTTGGCTGAGTCGGGCGTCGACCCTGATGGCCAGGTCGATAAGAGCATTCAGGGACGTGGGTAAGTCCACCACATGGATCTCTTGCTGGATGCGGTCAGCCAGCCCATGCAGGAAATTGTCCCACTGCGCTTCTTCGTTCCACCTACACTCCGCCGCCAGGGTGCGAAACTCGATCGCGTAGTCAGAGACGGTCTTATCCTCCTGACGGAGCTCTGAGAGGCGTCTCGCGGCTTCCTTCCCGGCGACGGAGCGATCAAAAACCCTCTTCATCTCATCAGATAGGGCTGGGAACGAAGAACAGCAGTCGTCACGGTTCTCCCACACCGCCGTCCCCCAGAGGGCAGCCTTCCCAGTCAGGAGAGAGAGCACGAACGCCACCTTGGTTTGCTCGCTGGAAAAAGTTCTGGGTTGTAAAGCAAAATGGAGAGAGCAGTGAGACAAAAATGTGCGGCAAAAACTCGGCTCACCCGCGTATTTGTCCGGAATGGGAAGTCTGGGCTCCGACTGAGAGGCGCCCTCTGGTGAAGAAGATGTAGCTGGGGGTGTGGGAGGCGCAGTGGGAGGTAGTTGTTGTTGTTGTTGTTGTTGTAGGGTCAGCTCGGACACCTTCGTCACCATTACTTGGACTGCTCGACCCATCTCTTCTATAACCTTATCCTGACGGTCCATCCTCTGAACCGCCCGCTGGAGAAATTCCTCGAGAGGAGATGGGGAGTGATTTCCCGCTGCTTCCATTTCTGGTCAGATCCTTCTGTAACGATAGAACACGCTGGAAGCAGATGCAGGAAAAATAACACAGGTTTATTTATAGATGCAGACAAACACAGCAACACGGAACAATACAATGTCCAGATGATGGTAATGGTGCTCGAAGGACTACGGTGGTAAGCGGGTGACGGTGGTTGTAGTGATCGTTGGTGGATGGGTCTGTAGTGAAATATAATCCAGGAAACAGAGACCGGAACATCCAACACGAAGACGACACGAATACAATCCACAAACGCTGTACACATAATCCAGAGGAACACAGAGACCAAACAAAGAGCAAGGATCTGACGAGGAACAGAGAGCAGAGTGAGTTTATATGGAGAGTCTGTAATGATGAGCAGCTGGAGTGAGACAATCAACACAGGTGAAGGGAATCGGGATAACAAGCACATGACATCACAGGTGAGTAAACACCATACACGAGACACAGAGAGAGCAGTGTATTTACCCACCGTGACACAAATGTGTGGAACTGACTTTTGAGTATTTACAACATGATAATTAAAGGGTATCATACTGTTCTTACCAGTGGTAGTTATAATGTAACTCTAGGTAAGTACTGGGTAATTCTAGATACATACTTATAGTGTAGGTATCCTGTAATTAAGAATAAACACTACTGTACAAATGTAGTGTTTCTCGTTAGTTATAGTATACATACACTATATGTCCTGGTCATTAATGTAAACTGGCCTGTATGTACTATACATTTACCATGTACATACATTTTGTAAGTACAGTAGTGTTTGTTATTAGTTATCATATGTACACTAAGTACCTGTCATTAACCCACACTTGCCTGTAATTACTCAATACTTAAATTGTACAATGCATTTTTAAGTACAGTAGTGTTTCTTGTTGGTTACAGTATACATACACTATAAGTATGTATCTGGTATTTACCCAGTACTTACCTAGAGTTACATAATAACTACCAAGCATGTACCACTGGCAGGGGCGCCGTAAGGGGGGGAAGATTAGGACGATTCTAAGGGCCCATGAACTTTTGGGGCCCCCAGCCAAGGACTGTGCCGCACATGCAACCCACTTAAAGCTATCGTCTACGATTTCAAAGATTGTTCATTATTAATAACCTCGTTTATATGCTGGTTATGGTTCTACAGTAACATCCTAACAATATAAAGAGAAAAAAGAATTTAAAAAATCCATTCAGTCTATTGGGTGTATGGTAGCAGATAAGTTGACCAATGTAAACTGTCCGGCCGGACAGCTTACATTGGTTAACTGCTCTCATCCAATCCCTGCTACATTTGAAAATCCACCTCGTGCTCGCGTCTCCACCCCATCGCACACCACCCCGCCCCTCTCCTGCCTGCGACATGAAATTTGTGTCAGTGTATGGTAGCTAGCGAAGCAGCAACATAGATTAGATAGATTAGATTCAACTTTATTGTCACTGCACATGTAGGTACAAGGCAACGAAATGCAGTTAGCATCTAACAAGAAGTGCAATAAGCAGTAAGTACAGAATAAAGGTCTATAATATGTAAGTCTCTTACTGTGGGTGATGCGGAGTCGTAACTCATCCATTTTGTTCACCAGTGACCGCACATTAGCGAGGAAAATGCTGGGTAAAGAGAGCCGGAGCGGTGTTAGCTTTAGCTTGGCTCTTAGACCTCCGCGCTTCCCCCGCCTTTGTTTACGATCTCGACGCCGCCTGCGAGCACTTCCGCCCGGCCGGGTAGAGTGCGAAGCCTCGGTTGTTCTAGCGTTCTAGAGTCGAAGATTGGTGATAAAACTGCTGGTAAAGTCCTCACCGATACCCAAAAGCTCCTGTCGGGTGTATGATGTTAAAGCAAAGCTGTTCAGTACGAACAGACCCGAGATGAGCAGGAATAATACTGCAAAATTGCAAAAACTGGAGAGACGCTCCGCCATTGACTGTTGGAGGAAGCTTCTGGGAGATTTGGGGCTGAAAACCGACGCCGACACGGCAGACTTTTGTTGAACAGGTACGCATTTATTTATACTTTGTATTGTGTGAGTCTGACAACATGCTGTCGGTCGGCATCGGAATGTTAGCCGTTTAGCATCGCGTATCACGGGTCAAAATAATTATATTTATAAAGTCATTTCTTGAAGCTCAGGAGGGGAAACGTATGCCAAACGTTGTTGTGAAAGTAAATAACGTCAATTACAATCATAATTGTAATTGTACATTCCTTCAAGGCTTTATGTGTTTACTGCTCGGTAAATCTCTGTTCTGATGTTTACTACCAGTGATCACAGCTTGAATGAGTGACTTTGTTCAGGTGGTTCCCCGGGGGGAGGGATCAGGTAGCACAGAGGGGCGGGATGAGTTTTTTAAAACTTACTAACCGTCTCAGGCTTTCTCTACCGATTTTCAACATCGTACACTACAGCTTTAAAGGAATTTTCCATTTTCTTAAAAGAAAAATCCAGATAATTTACTCACCACCATGTCATCCAAAATGTTGATGTCTTTCTTTGTTCCGTCGAGAAGAAATTATGTTTTCGAGGAAAACATTGCAGGATTTTTCTCATTTTAATGGACTTTAATAGAGCCCAACATTTAACAAGGTGTGTGTACTGCTATTTACTATGACATCTGCATATGTGCACTTCCTTACTAAAAATGCAGTTTACATAATGTGATGATGGAGCAATACATACAGTTTTCTTCCCACTGTAAAGTCTTCGCTCTGTTCACCCCAGTTTAAAAAAACACAAGGTGATTTTTGTTCCCTGTTTTGTGTTATGATTCTATATGGCTAGCAGTGCCCCTGACCACTGGTAAGTACAGTAATGATACTCTTTTATAACCATGTAGATACACAAAAGTAAGTACCACACATTTGTCTGTAAGTACAACATACCATATATGTACAAAATTACACGTTTGGAACATAAAGTGCTACCAACAATTCTCTGAAATGACTTTACCCAGACTGTAAGGGAAAATGTCGTTAGTTAAAACTGGTAAATGTTAAAGAATGATTCCCCCACCCCTTTTGTATTTATTTCATTGCATATTGTATGTTTAGGGATGATAGATTGATAAGCTGACATCCTATTTATGACTGGACATAACTTTTGATTTAACTTAATGAATTTCATTAGCAGACGTCTAAAAAAGGCCCAAATTCCCCTTGCCTTATATTGAAGAAATCAAAAAATAGGCCAACTCCTCAGGTAAAAATAAAAAAATAGTAGAATCAGGTGAAAACACATATTAGACCATGATAGCATCATGTTAAAACATGCTAGCTACATGCTAAGCCACATTAGCAACATGGTAAAACATGATAGGGCCTGTAAGCTGTTGTACAGTACATTTTCAGGCCTTGCTTTAAGTCTACATAAGTTTGTCCACAAACCTTTCTACACAGTTACATGTTTACATATTCTTGCATCACGTTACTTGGGTATTGTGGGTGGGTGCCAGGGCATTGCTACGGTATTCTGAGTAGATTTTAGTATGTGATGGGGTGTTCAGGTAAGTTTTAAAAAGACATTTGGAGGTAATTAAATTTTTGTCAAGTACCTCTTGTCACATACTGAAGCATTGGTGTTTATTGAGAGAGAATTCTGTCTGTCAGGAAGCTTCTTATGAAAGCAGCAGTTAATACTTCATTAGCATTCATGTGTCCCTGTTTATCCTGGTCTACTTGTCAAGCTTATAATAACTGGTCAGCATAGCTGCTAATTAATTATGTTGATAATTTTCTGCTGTTATAATGTGCTGAAGTGATTCCAGCAACTTCCTTTTGGAGTCTCTTGTGCCTTTTCCTGCAACCAGTCCCCTGACATTGTACGCCTGGTGGTTCACAATTTCCTAATTTTTCAGCAAATGTTTCTGGGCACACCTAAGAGTCTTTGTTTTTAGCATTAAGTTTAATTAGCCGATGATTCATTGACTTTTCTTGCTATGCTGAAAATTAAGTCATTAAGTTTAAAAAAGAGGGTCATTATGCTTTAAACACTCATTCAGTGCAAAGCGTCTGAAGTTTTTTATAATTCTAATTGCAGTTACATTTCAGTGTATTGACGGCATGAGGAACTTAAACATGGAAACAAAAATGCTATAAAGGTAGTTTAATTAGATACAATAAAAGTAAGTGTTTTTCTTCCTTAAACAAGTCATTTATATTCTGAAAGCTTACTAAAGTCTGCCTCTGCAGCATGGTAATATTGCAAGGTCAGTAAACAACAACATAGATAAATTAGTGGCAAAGGCTTGGGTTATTAATGGTACAAAACATCATTAATGTAAAAAAATAAAAAAAATAATGGTTTTTATTTTGAAGTCCTTGTACAACCACATTTAATGACAATCTTAACTAAGCTTTTTTCTGAGAAAATTCTGGAAAATCATTCATCTGCTGTAGTCCTTGACTTTAGGTTTCATTGTTCATCCTAATTTTGTTCAAAAGCAAGACTACATTTTCAGATTTTATGAATAAAATGTTAAAATGTTAATGGTTGTAAATGTTTGTACTCAGCAACTATATATATAGTGTAGTTGCAGGGCAACTATTTCAGTCATACAAAATAAAATTCAATCAGCTCGAATGGGGGAACAGATATTTCTAACATCACCCACTCAGGTCATATAGTGGCAAGAAAAATATGTGAACCCCTAGGAATATTTGGTTTTCTAGTGATTTGCCATAAAATGTGATCTGATCAACAATAAACAAACACAATGTGCATAAGTTGACAACACACAAACAATTCTAGTTTCTTGTGTCTTTTTTGAAAACACATTAGTGAACCTTTAGAATAATTAATGAAAGCTTATTTGTGTCAGAAGCTGGCAAATTGGAGTCCAACTCATAAAATGAGATTTAAGGTGTGGTTTAGTGCAACTTTGATTGATTAAAAGACACTAAAATATTTTGAGATTGCTGTCCTCAAGAAGCATCAGCTCTTATGAACCATGCCTCTCTTAAGATATCCGATCAAGAGTTGTTGCACTCCATAAGGCTGAAAAGGGATACAAAACAATCTCAGAATGTTTAGACACCCATCAGTCAACAGTTAGACAAAAGAAGAACCCACGAGGAACAGCTAAAAATCTTCTTTACTGTTTTACCTAAGTTTTAGATCAGCAAATTTATGGTTACGATTAGTGGTTTGTTTACATACTGTACATCTTTAAACTTTATGTTCACAAAAAAGTTCACAAAACTTTTTTAAGTAATGTCAATTAAAATAATTTGTTTAAGTAGATCCACCTTTTACTTTTTACAGTGCAATCAATAATAGTTAGAAAAGCTTGCCTTTTGCTAACATCACTAAATATACTTAACAGGTTTCTACAGACACTGACATCACATTGCAATTATTTATTGTCCTGTTTACTGTTGTACTGAAATTAGACCTTCATGCATTCCCTAATGTCACCACATAATATTAGATTGTGTGGTTTCTGTTTGGTTTGGTTTGGTTTGGCTTTTCCATGAATTAGAAGATGAAGACAGCTCCATGTACTTGAAAGCACTTTTAGGGTGACTGCATGGCTAGTTTCGGCTAGATTAGATCTAAGGTTTTCACTTAAATCATAAGTACTTCATTAAACCCAGTACCTTCATCCAAGATTTGACCATGTCACATCAGCCATTTTAGCTCTGTGTACCAGTACAGACTGTCCATTAATGAGCACTACTGATAATATGTAGTTAGACAGAGTTTCGCTTCATTTGTTTCATGCTCAGAAAATCTTCTGTGAATCTTTTCATAGATTCATCAAACACAGCAGTATTTGTTAAAATGATTTAGTTGCTAATGCCATCCTGATAATTATTATTTTTTTCTCTGTATCACAATGTTGATAATCCCAGGCAGACAAAAAGTCACAGTCATACACCAGCAAAACAATTTTTGCAGTTCTTGACCATGAAAACAACATGTACTGACCTGAAAAATCTAAGGGCCCTATTTTAACGATCTAAGCCCATTGTCTAAAGCACACGGTCTAAATGGGCGTGTCTGATGCCGCTTTTGCTAATTTAACGACGGGAAAAATGGTTTGTGCGCAGAGAGCTGAAGCTGAACAGCTGCTGCGCATTCATGTATGTGATTATCAAACCTGCGTTGTCGTCCCATTTATAGGTGCACATTACTAACGCGCTCTTTAAATAACAAAAATCAATATTGCGCCATTGACTTTAGACTTTAGAGCAGGTTTTTGTTGGTCAATTGCGTAGTCTATTTTGGTTGCCTCAAAATAGCAACGTGCCAACAATGCGCCTGAACACACCTTGTTTTCAGACCAGAACACCCATGGGCGCACAAATTGGGCACAAATGCATTTGCTATTTAAACAACGTGGCACTAAACTTGAAAATGATAATTGCGCAGGGTTGAAACTAGCAAAAGACACTTGTGTCGTGCATTGCGCTGCATTGCGCCGGGTGTATGATAGTGCCCTAATGTGTCTATTAACATATGACATTAGTCTCGGAAAAAGGTACAAAAGTTGTACCTTTCTGTCACTGGACAACCCATTATCACGAAATGACGTATCTATAGTAACATAATTTTGTGAGTGTTTTCCGTGACACTGACATGTTTTTTCGCCTTTTTGCGTGAACATGTCACGCATTTCTGTGAACGTGTCACTGTATTTGTTACTCAACTGTTTTGTCCTATTTTCAAACCATTGTCACTTCGGTTTAGGGTTAGATTTACCTAAAAAGACATCCTTACCCAAACCCAACTCTAACCCTAATGCCAGGCGACAATGGTTTAAAAATCATAAATTATAAAAAAAAATTATGAAAAACAGGTATAAACCAATATAAAAAGTGATATCCTAACACAAACACCAAATCTAACCCTAAACCGAAGAGTCAATGATTTGAAAATAGGAAAAAACAGTTGAGTAACAAATATGTGACAGTGACACGTTCACAGAAATACATGACATGTTCACGCAAAAAGGTGGAAAACGTGTCAGTGTCACTGAAAACACTCACAAAATTACGTGACTATAGGTACATAATTTTGTGATACAGGGTTGCAATGGGACACAATGAAATGTCAATGAAATATTCTAATAAGTACAGAAATGTTCCTTTGGGGTACCAATGTCCCTTTAAGGTACAAAAGTGTACTTTTTGAAAAGGTACTGCGCCAGTGACAACTTTTGTACCTTTATGTCCTTTTTTCTGAGAGTAGGCACAAAGTGCAGTCTTTGTATTCTTCCATAAATGCTCAATAAATATGTTTAAAGTGCTTCATACACTAAAAACTGGTGCTAAATAGCACTAAAAGTGGATTTTTATACAATAAATACATTTTAAAATAATTTTAATAATTTTTAAATCAGCTGTTGTTGCCGCTTACTTTTGACCACTAGAACCAAAAATGCTAACGTTTATTTTTTAACACTTATCGTATGTTCTAACTCTTTTCTTATGTTCACCAAACATCAGAGACAAAACTTTTTTACCGGCCATTCCAATATTTTAAGTAAACCATATATCCTATGGGATCTTATTTATATAACACTCCATCTGTCAGGATCCTGAATGTCATTATGTGTTTTGTCTTGTTTCTAGTACCAGGATCCTGACACCCTCATATAAGTGTTCTGTGTTTGTCTGGAGAGTCACGTGACCTATGTGTTATGTGTGGCACGTGCTCTCCTGTCTTTAGTCTTAACCTTACCCTCCTGTTTCCTTATGTATGATTAGTTTCCTCACCTGTTTGTTGTTGTCCCCTAATTAGTTCCCCTATTTAAATGCCATTGTGGTATCATTGTATGTGTTTGTATACGTCATCGTCAGGAGTCTTTTTAGTTTTGTCATGTTTGCTATGATTTCAGTCTTGCCTTGTTTACCCCCTCGAGGGATTTTTTTGTTCTATAATAAAAGTCTTTTGAGTTGAGAGCTGTCTGCACTTGGGTTCATCCACCACCATTCCTGACACCATCAGTTCTATTATATATAGTAAATAGCTCCTTTTGTTGGAAATAAAGGAATTACTAAAATTCAAAGGATTTGGAGGTAATCGACAAAGAAAATGGACTTCTGCCTAATATGGACAGCTAAAAATAACTCTGCCGTACAGACCAGAGTGAAAGAGACTTTAAGAATGCTCTTGTCTTTTAGCCTACGTATTATATAATTGAATTCAATATGCTAGCATGACGTCTCAAAAGGGAGTTTGTTTGCGCATCCACCGGGCACAATCAAAGCACTTATTGAGGTCTGCACACCTACACATACAAAGTGTCCAATCCATAAATTCTGTTTCATAAGATCAAGTGTGATTCATTGTTGTCTGTGATATTTCAATCATAAAACAGAATGAGTTCTATAATTCTGCATACGTTGTGTTATTCAGCGTAGAGTCACTTTCTAGAGCCCATTAGACTGACACAGTTTACCACCTGAACGTCCCTACAAATGATGATTGATAACACTGCTACTCAAGGCTTTCATTTAAAACCCATTTAGACTGCAGCCACAGAGAAACGTGTTGCTACCCCATATCAAATAAAAAAGCAATGCAGACAACTTTTCCATAATATAAATTCTAAAAGTGTCATTCATTTCTGATGGTTATAGTAGGTCTCTTTGAAAATGAGTTATTTAGGTAGACATGGTACAGCTATGAAAGATGAAACTTGTGACTGTCATCACAAGCTTGTCAGTAGCTGACACTTTGCAAAGAACCACCGTTTATATATTTATTATGGATAACAGGGGTTTTTTGGTCTAGCAATCTTGTACTGTGAACAATCCTTGTTTTTTAGTTTGCATCATTACTAATTGTCTCTCACAATTATGTGCGATTTATTAGAATTTGTTCAGGCAGTGGTAACAGAGACAGCCCTGATACTGCTTTCTCAATGCATCTTTTGTTCACATTTATAAAACAGTCATGGGATCTGTTTAAACGTATTTCTCACATGTTGACCCTGACAGTGAGCTGTCACTCAACTAACAGACTGCTATTGGCGAGGATTAGATAAACATGAATGATCTTTAGGTCTATCCTGAAATGAACTTGGAAAATAAATCATATCTTAGCATGTAAACAAAGACATTGGTTCATTTTTAAATGTCACTTTTTGATGTTTTTTTGCCATATTTGAACTCACTGTGCTGATCTTTGTTGCTATGCACACGTAATATATTGACCGCTATCCGGAGGGCAAAGATCTCAATGTACCTGTTGATCTATTCTCTGACCTTCACTTATGGTCATGAGTTGTGGGGAGTGACCAAAATAACAAGATTGCGAATACAAGCACCTGCAAGTTTTTTTTTTCGTAAGCTTGAACATCTGTGATAAACTCGGGGTAGCTGGCTTCTGGTTAGGATGCCTTACAGGTGAAACAAATGTTTAAAGGGGACATTTCAAAGACTTTTTAAAGATGTAAAATAAACCTTTGGTGTCCCCAGAGTACGTATGTGAAGTTTTAGCTCAAAATACCCCACAGATCTTTTATCATATCATGTTAAAATTGCTGCTTTGTAGGTGTGAGCAAAAATGTGCCGTTTTGGGCGTGTCCTTTTAAATGCAAATGAGCTGATCTCTGCGCTTAATGGCAGTGTTGTGGTTGGATAGTGCAGATTAAAGGGCGGTATTATCCCCTTCTGACATCACAAGGAGAGACAAATGATTTTCTAGGTTGATAGAAGCACGGGGGACCAAATTATAGCACATAAACATGGAAAAAGTTAGATTTTCATGATAGGTCCCATTTAAAGACATAGGGCCCTATTTTAACGATCTGAAACGCAAGTGCGAAGCGCAAAGCGCAAGTGACTTTGTGGGGGGATCTTGGGCGCTGTTGCTATTTTCCCAGCGGGAGAAATAACTCTTGCGCCGGGCGCAAATCAATAAGGGGTTGGTCTGAAGTAAGTTCATTATTCATAGGTTTGGGCGTAACGTCAAATAAACCAATCAGAACGCTATCCAACATTCCCTTTAAACGCAAGGGCGCAAGTTCCATGGTGGGTTGCTATTATTATGACTGATTTACCGGACGCACGCCAGGAGCGATTCACAGCCGAGGAGACCCACGTTCTTGTAAGAGCAGTCAAAGACAGAGAAGTTGTTTTGTATGGGGATGGGAGAAACCCGCCCAAACCAGTGTAGGTTAAACAGGCGTGAGAGGAAATAGCCACAATTGTCTCATCAGCTGGCATCCCCATCGTTGCGCCAAGCGCTACAATGATGTCAGGAGACGGGGAATCCCAAGCTTGCCAGCATAAATCGGGCACGCCGTGGGGAGGTGGATCTGCCTCTACACAGACGCCAGCAGAGGACATCGCTGCGTCCACGCTCACCGCTGAAAGGGTTTGGGGGCTTTGAAATCGGATCCAAGAAACGCAAGCAAGGTCCAACCCCAAAGTACACTTACAAATCAAGTTCATATACATTAAGGTTTCTTATGAAAATATTTTAATCGTTATTTGCATGAGAATTTTTTAACGCAGCCACACAATAAATAAAAAATATCACCACAATGCTCACCACTATGATTCCCCTTATCGCATGTGTTAATATTTTTTATTGTAACAATTTATGATTTGCAAAAATAACTGTTGCATATAACCAAAGTGTGTGCGCGTTGTGCACGCTATACATTATGGTCAAGCATGCGCCCTTAAAATAGCATAATAAACCACGCGCAACGCGCCACTGACTTTAGACTAGTTTTTTCTGGTCAGTGGCGCAATTGTTTTTTGAAACTGCAAAATAGCATCAGGGATGGTTTGCGCCGCAACAAGCCTCCTTTTTTGAGCTGAATCGCCCAGGGAGCGCAAGTTCATTCCCTAGTTTGCCGACGTGCGTCTGTGGAGGGAAAAACCCCCTGTGCGCCGGTGCAAAATACGAATGATACATGCGTCACTGACAAAGTCAATTGCGCTGGGTGCAAGATAGGGCCCATAATGTAACAGTCACAAATAAAACAATGACCATTTTAATCAGATTTTTGTAAATAATAATGAGATCATAGCAACATGTGATTTTACATTACTATAATTAATATTTATAAGTTGCCATTTTAATTTTGTATAAGTTACAGTAATTCATTAATAGTCAAGATTTAATATAGCATGTTGAAATGACTGTTTAAAGTAATGGTCAAAACATGTATCCCAGCTTTCTCTGGGGAAGTATCCTTCAAAAAGCTCCTAATAAACTGGCAGGGATAGCTTAATAATATTAGATCTTAGAGAACTACTATCAGAATACAATCCATCACGTCCACTGTGGTCGCAAAAATTCTGGTCAGGTAATCATCCCTAGAATATCAAAAGTGTCTAAAGATGGTCGATTCTTTTACTTGGCCCCTAAGCTCTGGAATGATTTACCAAAAAATGTTCGAGAATCACAGTCGATCACTTTAAGTCAGGGGTGGGGAACCCTGGTCCTGGAGGGCCATTGTCCTGCAAAGTTTAGTTCCAACCCTAATTAAACATATCTGAAAAATCAAATTAACGTTTTCAAGATTACTTGGAAATGAAATGCAGGTGTGTTTTATTAGGGTTGGAACTAAACTCTGCAGGACAGTGGCCCTCCAGGGTTTTCCACTCCTATACGTTTCTCTTATACAAAGAATTCACATAATTTGTCTAGTAAATGTAACCCGCAATAGTTAGCATTCACATGACGTGTCTGGGTAATATACTTATGCCGCAATAGTTATCCTGTCTGGAACCGAGTGGATATTAAACCACAATACTGTATAATACATGCATTACAAACAAACAGTCCCTACACTAATAGGATTTTGTTTCTCTTTCCCTGTCTCGTCCTCAATCCCGATGACAATGAGACTAACAGACCCAGTTCCTGCTGCTGTGAAGGTCATCACACCACAACGTGATGCCCAGCCGTTGTCTGACCAACGACCACCAGATGCCCCCGTTTGGTATAGTTATTTGTTTGTGTGTATATATATACTTGAATCAGACATCAGCTATGTCTGGCTCTCTCTTAGGGGTTGTGTACACCAAAACTTTTACGCCCGCGGCCGGCGCATGTTTTCAATTGTTTCCAATGGAAGCTCGGCGTTTTTCAAATAAGCCAGCAGCTAGCGGGTTTTTTCGGCGTCCTCAAGGCGTTTTCAGCCGCGTTTAAAAGTTTTGGTGTGTCCAGCCCCTTAGGGGTTGTGCACACCAAAACTTTAAAACGTGGCTGAAAATGCCTGGAGGACGGCGAATGCCAGCTGTTTTTCAGCTGAGTGCCAGCATTCTTCAGCTAAGCGCTTTGGTAGCTCTGATACGTCAGCTGTGAGACGGTTGGTTGCTGTGGTGATGTCCCGCCTCTCCTTCACTGTGATTGGACGGCCTTGTGAGAACTGACATTGACGAGCGGAGCTGTTCACCCAAAGTTGAATATTTTTCAACTCTCGGCGCTCAGCACTAAGCACAGAAAAACCGCCGAGCACCGGTTTTCAGCGCGGAAGAAAACCGCTAGCTGCTGGCTTATTTGAAAAACACTGAGCTTCCATTGGAAACAATTGAAAACATGCGCCGGCCACGGGCGTAAAAGCTTTGGTGTGCACACCCCCTTAAAGTTTTCTCCCTCCTAGGACTTTCCCATCCTGACTAAAAAAGACAGGACTCCAAGGAGTCAGCTGACATTGGCTTTACTTAGCACTCTTGTCTATACATTACATTTTTACTGCTCTTAGTCGCTGTATTCTGCTGCTTATGTTGTCCATCAATTTTTCTATTAATGTAAAAAATTAAAAAAATTGTGAAAAGCCCTATATAAATAAAATTGAATTGAATTGAACATATAAGCTCTTTTGTTACAAATATGTATATATGAGGTACTAATATAAACTCTTTAGGTGCAAATGGTACAGTTTTAATTATTATTTCTGGCCATGTGAATACGTTTATTTTAAAAAATATACCTAAACCAAATCTGTACAAATGTAACAGAAATAAATGGGTAGATATGGTAACAGAAGGATTTCCTCTCACACTCCAGTATATAGCCTAACACACTGTCAGGTAGACAAACTGTTTATAGTTGGAAACCCAGAAACATTATTTTTATTTCGTATAATTACTTCAGGGCAAGATCATCAAACATAATAGCATTAAAGGTGTGGACTATTAATGCAAACGAGCTTTTCTGTTTAATTTAGCTCTCTTCTGTTTTGGCAAGCGCTGCAGTCTTGCAACCCAGACTTTTCTGTTCTGCTCCTCTATGAAAGATCGCTTCTGTGGAGAGGATCCTCTGAAAGCCTCGGGAGTTCTGGGGGTGGGGCTGATCTGAGTATATACAGTATATTTATGTGATTCAGAAACGCTTCATTCTTCACGTAATCTTCAAACGTCTTCATCTAGCGAGACGCGCGGGACTCGACTGCAATAAATACACCGGCGTTGAGCTTCTCACATCCAGCATAGAGATCTACTGCTCCACACCGGTGAGTCACTTATACTAAACTTCTGCTTTGTCATAACGGATCAATAAATCGATTTTATTTATTTCCACCGACATTTCTGTAACATTATGCTTATTCGCGTATGTTTTTGCGTTTGGTTAAACGGCGTTATATAGTCGTTTACTTGGACTCGGCATGGTTGTGTGCAGTACTGTATGTGCTTTACAATATTACATCATTTTAATTGAATTCACCGAATGAGTTAAATTGATTGGCGCTGTCCGACAGCTGTAGTGCTGAAATTACATTCAATCCGTTTAAAGACTAAGCTAAATACACAATGTGCACTTTCACTGCAGTTTCATGAGTATTTCCTCCTATTACGAAGTCAATTCACGTGAAATACCTGAAAAGAAAAAGAAGTATTTAGTATCGTTTTCTTTATTAATGCGTAATTAATGTTTGTAGTTTAATGATGCAACCAATAGCCTCTTACTCTCGTCCCTGTCATGTAACTTAATTTGCTTCGTATAATAATATGCCGAGGTTAGGAAATCTAGCCTACTTTTCTGTACAAAACTTGGACGTGTATATAAACTGCGTACTGTACATGAAATGTACAATTTTGTTCGAGAGGAGAGCGGATTTATATAAATAAATGGGACATACATCAGCTTGTATGATGATGGTGTAGCTTAAGTTGTAGGAGCTTTATTAAAGCTAACATGTTTATTTCGCGTTTAAGCATTTATATTGCCCAGACTCATTATGGACACCCCACGCTGTTTTCAAAGACTTTCTAATGTTTTCTTGGAATAAACATCGAGGCTGTCGCTACAGTAAGTCACGGCGTGACCGTGGCTGTGTCTCAAAACAGACAGCTCACTGATTAGTGATTTGCGATCTGTCGGTTGAATTGGGTCGCGTTTTGACCTGTGCATAAAAACTTTAATTGGGAACAAACCTGAGCTTGGTGAGATGCTGGAAAAACACACAACACTTGTAAGATTAACAACAACGTTGACAAAATAAAAAAAACAGTCATGAACAGGCAGCTCATAAAAAATGTTATGCTTTCTCAATTGTAAGTCCGCTAAATTTATAAATGTACATTTGTTTCACAACAAAATACGCACCGACATTTGGGAAAAAATGAATCAAGTATTCAAACAATTTGATTCGCTAAAATGATAAAATATTAAAGGTTACTACCAAGTAGCCTTATAGAAGTAGCCTGTGGCTTAGGCCTACTTATACCTTTGGTATTTTGTTCAAATCCTGTAAAATGGTTTCTAAACTTTTTAAGTTTTAATTTTGCTACAAAGATAACACTTTGGGAATACTCTTGAGTGAACGGGTTTATTAAAGCCAAATTACTTCATCAGTGTGTTATTTCTGACCATATGATGCCCTGTATAGGTATTAGGCAGTTCACTAGATTTTGAAACACAGCCACAGTCAGGCATTGCAGAGCACATTTGTGGAATTGAGTCAGAGCTGTGTGTGTGTGCGTGTGTGTGTGTGTGTGTGTGTGTACGCGCGCGCAGGCGTGTGTGTGTGTGTGTGTGTGTGTGTGTGTGTGAGAGAGAGAGAGAGAGAGTCCACTGCAGTGCTTCATGCCAGCTGTTTAAAGAACATAAGACACGTCTGAGGGTCAAGAGGCTCATCCATGCTTGTTTACGAAAAAGCAATAAACAAGTGGTAGATAAAGATAGTTGTTTGTTTGGAGTAGGGATTTAATCCACACGTCTGATCCGATAGTCTCTGATATATTAAGCCCTTGGGAAATGAGACGAGATTCCATGGAAGTTTGTAGATGACTGCATCACAGCGGTAATAAATATGTTATGTGTGCAAAAATGATTTCATATCATGCTGTGCAAGGATATTGGCCAGAATGTTTCTTTGATATTTTGTTATTTAGAAAGAATTTTGTACTATTTAATAAATAGCAAACATGTTGCATGGAAGCACAGGAATGTGAAGTTATGTGAGTGTTGAAGTGCAAAGACTTCTGATTTTAGATTTTGCAGAACTGATGACGAGTGAAACAGTTGCATATTTTAATTTGCACATACATTATATACTTATATACATAAACAAGTCAGATGTGTTGTTTTTGAGCTACTCTGAAAACCTTATTGTCATAAAACTGCTTATTGAGAAATGTTTTGTTGAAACCTTTAAATTCCATTACATTTAACCTCATTTTTATAGCAGTTTACCTAATGTACATGTATATGAAAAGCCGCTTTAAGGAAACAGTCAAAAAAATCCATTCTATTCAACTTAACTTCTATAACACTGCCTAATTATAATGTGTATTACTAAAAGCAGCTTTGTTAAAAACATATTAACAAAAATTAGCCAATTTATTATGCAGGAATATTATCCACCGAGCAAACTAAAGGCGTCTAGGGCAAGAAACAAAAAGTCTGGGCTAAATCTGACTCTGGGCTAGTTATTATCAGTCTCAGAATGCATTCAATTATACATTATAGAACAATGTATAACGCTGAAGACTATTCATTTAACAATATAAACTGTAAAAGTAATTAAGCAGAACCACACCATTTAACCTCTATTAAACCAATGAATTCACAAACATTTAAGCTATCCAGTGTAAACATATTGCAGTGTTTGTGCTATTTAACAAAGGTAATTACTCTTATACATTATATTAGTTTGTTGACAAAAAATTTATCAAATAAACAGATATTAGCCAAACTGTACAAAGATTAAGCATATCTATGTTATCTGCTATGTGATGCATGCCGGTGATGTGTATTTTGTTGTTGCAAGGTTATAGTATCAAGGTGTGATGGTGTTTCAATACAAAATGTTTTACAAATGTATTTTGACTGACTGAACCAACTATTTTTCCTTCAAGCTACAGAAATACTTAAAGTGCAACTTTAAGATGCATGCATTGTGTTTGAATTTTATGAGCACACAATAACACTATAATAAAGAATAATAGTGTCATTACAGGGTTGTATATTTCAGAAAAGAAAGGAACCGCGACTATGCACTTTTCATGCTTTTTCCAATAAAATTCACTTATTGTAGTTTTCATTACACATGTCTTTGATATTTTTCAGTGCATTCAGGTACCACATTATAATAAGGATGATTTAAGGATGAGAAAAAGGTAAAAAGTACATCAGTATGCGTTCAATACATTCAGAAATGTGCATTATTGAGCACAAGGTGTTTCCAGACAACACATGTTTTATTCATGCCGTGCCACTTCAAAAGATTTGGAAAGGAAGCTTATATTTATATACAATACATAAAAAAATATAAAAAAGTAAAGATTCAAAAGCAGAAATAAATATATGAAGAGTTTCGTTGCAAAACGAGATAAATCCGTTTTTAACATTTTTGTAAAAACATGTTTATTATTATGTTATCATGTTATTATTTTGTTTTATGGTGCTACTTAGCTGTATTTTTTTAAGTTATGAAGGTTTAAATCAAAACAAACCAACTGCAGTTGAATTGATTGGAATGCACAACCAAAAAAAAAAAAATTCTAAAAAATAAAAAAAGCAGAGTTATCTCGTTTTTGTAACGAAACTCTTCATATTTATAAGGCATCACCTATAAATAAATAAATAAAAACCAGTAAAAGAGCTCATTGTTGACAGCTGATGTTCTAGTTCAGCACACCACAGGAATGTTGTACTAAATGTGAGGAGATCTCAGTGCTTTGATGCTTTCAAAATTCGGTGATCCTCATGGTCTGACAGCAATGACGCACAGAACTATTATTATAGCTTTTCACATGTCACGGTCTGTGTGTGGCACCATGTGCATTAGGTTAAGGTGAAACTGATATGATGACATCAAATTATTCATGTCTTGTGTCACACACATTATACTTTATCATCATATACTGTATGCTTAAAATAGTCAACTCACTTTATTAATGATTAAAATCATATTGGTTTTATCATAGCACAATTGAGTGAACATGAGTGTAAATATCAGATCATTTCAGTACAGCAGATGATGACAGAGTACTATTTTTAAGGATGTTAAACAATAATCTAGCAATTTGTTAGCAATTCCAGCTGTCATTCATTTCATTAATTAAAATATTTAACACGATTTCTTGGACAATTTAATTGGTAAGCAATTTATTTCTGTTCGTATCCACAAAATATCTGTCCTGTTATTTTATTGTAATATCCTTTAACTTTATTCACGAAGTTGGCTTATAAAATGCAATTTGTGCTCTAGCCCTGTGATTTTGTATAGTTTGAAGGTTCATTTACCCTGGGAATTCGCACATTTTACAAGTTGGCTATAACTCATAAATCACAAGTACCCAACCCCTAACACTGCCACTAAACACAACGTCACAGGCGAAAGCAAATAGTACAAAAAGGTTTTTGTTATACATATTCATAAAAATTATAGTTATTTCAATTATTTCAACAGTGCCCAAAATGTCCTTTTTTTATTTACAAAAGCTCATTCTAACTTAGAAAAACATGAAATAACTACACAACATAGCTGGCAAAATTGATTCAGTTTCAAAGAAATCATGAGACTTGGCTGTATCTGTTATATCCTAATACAGAATCAATCTGTGAATTTCATTCATTTCACTGAAAGCACATAGCACTGACTGATCAATTGAAGGCTTTGTATGGGTTCACAGAGGTTGGTAGCCTGCACAGGTCACACGCAGCATTAAAGCTCTGGGCGTAAAAATGTGCGTGTGCGTGACTAAAATGTATTAACTTCTCAGAAACTCCTGAAGAGATGAATGAATCAGTTAAAGTGAAGGCCATGGTCGATGTACTGCTGTATATTACGTATATACAAACTAGACATTTATAGTGAAATTCACATGGAGAGAGAAGGATTGTGAGTAGGGCATTAGCAAGAAGACAACAAGTCAACCGTCAAACTGTTAGTTTCTAATGAGAAGCCTGTGAATCTGTCAGCTATTTTAACGCTCCTGTAGGGCGTAAAGCAAAATTAGGGTCATAATGTGTTTTATTCACTTTTATTATAGTTGCTACATGTATGTATTTAGAGTATGTACAGTAGAGTGCAATTTAGTGCTTTTGCTGTCAACAAAAGTGGAATCGTTTTAAGCATTTTTTTTAAGCATTAACTTTTGTTTTCTGTTTTAACTGTAAATTAGTGTGATCTAAAAGAAAATAGGAACATTGTGCATTTGCTTTATAAATCTGAGGCGTGTTTGTGGTGTGAATTAACATATATAAAGTTTTTATAATGAGCTAATATTTTTACAACCATCAAGCACATTTTCCCTCAATATATTCTCAAAGCACAGCAAACCACAGGTTTCAAACTTATAACCGTAAGGCCACATTGAAAACAAAGTTAGTTTGACGCTTAAGAGACTCCAAAGTAAAAATAGGCACATTCAAACACACCAACTAAAGCACAGATGGCAAATGTTGTAAGTGCGACACCCTTATGGATTTATTTACAAAACAAAACTATTTAGTGGGAGTAGTGAGGCATGGCATACCGTAATGCTGTAGATCATATGAGCCATATTTGTGGCATTATGGAAACTGTCATATGGGATTTGACTCTTGAATATTAACACAGTGCCACATTAAAGACACATTAAATTTATTTTGAATACATGAAAAGATTACAAATGAAAATCAGCTTATAAGAAAGCTGAGAAAGCGTATTTGTTACACCCTTGCGGATTAAATTACAAAACGATCCAATTAGGATTTGTCAAACAGGGCTTGAAGGTCATTCATGCAAAGTTTCACAGCAATTGGATAGAGATATATAGTTGGCATGGTCCCAAAATGCTGTTGTAGCCACTTTTGGAGCACTGTGCAGGTGCATGCCAAGTTTAATTATAAAACATTAAGTTGTTCAAAAGACATTCATTTCATTTCAAACTGCTTAGAAGTATTGATATTATCCGATTCCATTTTATGGACAGAATACAACAAATCTTTCAAATGTTATAAGCAAAAATGCATTTGCAGCATCATCATTTTGGAACAAAGGCAAAAGTTAGTGCTGTGTATAGCATTACATGATTTACAACTGATTGTTCTTATATTCACGTTTTTGCCAGTTTGGCTGTGAAAAATTGCTTCTTGTGTACTGGCACGGTAACAGTTACAGTTACCAAAGTTTTACTTAATTACTTAATCTGGATCAAATTTTAGATTTGGCCAATATTGCAGAAAAATACCAAAGTCTCTTTAGAGTCGCACCAATAGACGGTAATGTTTGCAACACCTCTGTGCAGTTATTTCAGTCATGCAAAACTAAAGACATATCTACTTGAATGGGGAAAGACAAAAGCTAACATTCAATTCAACAACATATTTCTGACCAACAATTAAACTTGACATCCACTGTACTATAACTTATTTCTTAAAGGTGACATAGAATGAATGAACAGTGTATTTATCCTTGTTCTGTGATGTGACATGTAGACAAAATTTTTTTTGTTTGGGTCTGTAATGCCTTAGAAGCTTCCTAAAAACCTCTCTCAGATAGCTCTATTAGGGTGGGGGATTTTAAACAAGTGGTTTTGCAACTATTTGGCTCCCCCTACTGGCTTAACTTGCAATCTCATTACTGATTGGCTGACTTTGCTGCTACTCAAAAAATGTAGCCAATTATTTTAAAGTGGAGGGGCAGTGAGATGCCTGTGATGTCATAAGCATGCATCAGTTTTTCAGATTGGGCCGTTATCTGGATGATATTTCTAAAAGAGGAATTTCTATGAGACTGAGATGTTTAGCATGTCTAGCACTTTTTGTATGTTCGTGAATGTTCAACAAAGACAAGATAAAAATGTTTTTTTTCATTCTCTGTCCCCTTTAAGCTCAAATTTAGCTTAAAACACATTTAAAGTCGATTTAATAAGTGCCCTTCCGTGCAGAGCTCCACCCCTAAGAGAATAATCAGTCTTTATCGATTGATGATTGGTTATTTTAACTGAAAGGCGGGACTTCCGTTGCCAGAGCATCCCTACTGTATTCATATAATAATAGGAGTGCTCAGTCTTGTTATATCTGATGTCTTTGGTAATCTTCTGTGGAAGATTTATGTGGTAATAAATGAAACAGAAATTATGTACAAACAAACATCTAAAATTTCTGGATGCATTAGAGTAAGATGATACGTTTTTAACGGGAAAAAAGTCGTACTTTAAATAATCTTATGAACAAAGCATTCATGCTGAACTGAAAGATGTTTTCTGCAGTCAATGACAGGAAACAATTAGAACTTCATTACGAATCAGTTCTTACATTACACACGCGTTTGCTTGATTATTTGTTTGTCTCTTTTGCATTACTGGATAAGTTACAAAAATTTTTTCATTAAGCAAACCATCATTATATGAGGAACCATAATTTTTTTCAAGGACTCACCATTTTCTCTCTCTCTTTATTCCAGAGTATTTTTCAACAAACACAAATCATTTCAGTAATCAGCAAAATGATCCTCATCACAAGGCTTTGGGTTTATTTTTGCATCAAAGTGGGAGAAGGGTCTTCAGAAGGATTAAATCAATACTATATTTGCCTGATAATTAGGCTACAAAATATAAAAGGGCCTGAAAAAATACAGATTTTTATATGAACTATGTTGCCAAACCACCTAAGTACATCTGAAATGTTGTCTTGTAAATGATAATCTTGTAAATGTATCAGACTCTTAATGGATTCTGTCAACAAACCGGTATTTCTTAATGGCCTGAGGCCGAAGTTAAGCAGATTTTAAGCAAAAGTATTTTTATAAATATACATGCTGAGAGCATTTGGTTAATATCATTATCTCATTTTTGACGGAGTTGGCATTACTAATACTAATATGCATCTTTGAGGTACCAATAAGCTTGCTGTGTTACCTGTATTTACCTCTGAAGTCTTTAGGTGCAAAGGTGTACTTTTGGAAGGGGTACCGCCGTACATATTTTTCCTGTAATTGTGGTATGTCTGTGTGTGTAAGTGCAGCTCTCTTCTTTGTTTTTTTTTTTTGTTTTTTTGTCTAGTCAAAACAATGCGACATACAACTTTATCTTATCAATATTCCAGGCACCCCATTGACAGAACTTTGATCTAAAGCCAACATCTCTGGAATTCCAGTTCAAAGGATACTTTCTATTTAAAAGAGAAAAAGTAAACATTAAATAAAATTGAATTTATTATTATTTGCTTGGTTGAATAATAGCTCAAACAAAGAGATTAAAGAGATTATTTAAAGATAAAAAGAGATTCTGGTAACAGTAAATTGGCATGGGTGGGTGTCATGATCCTGCCGTCCTGTCATAGTTATTCATAGTTATTTGGCAGGATACTGGCAGTACCCATGTTTTGTGTGGTAGCACGTGGCATTTGTTTGGGTCGTGGGCAGCCGTGTCTCGTTTATGCCCCCCCCTCCCCCTGTCTCCTCATTAGCTCTTCTCATCATTGTTTGATTAGTTTCCACTGTTCCCATTTGATTTGTTCCCTTATATAATGCCCTGTTGTCTAGCATTCTGTGGTCGTGCGTTGTATATTTATATGTGTGTATCGTATCATTGTCCTTGAACATGTCATGTTGTCTGTCAGGTCTCCCTGGGTCACGTCGATCGGCTTGTGTCCAGTCGCTTCCTTGTTTTAGTTCTGTTTGTTTGAGTCAGTCTTGTCTAGTCTGTTTTAGTTCTAGTACTGTTTTTGCTTTCTGTTCGTCTTATAATAAAGTCTTGTTTCATGTTCCTCAACCTCGTCTGCAATTGGGTTCGTTCCCTGCTGTCTCGCTCGGTCGTGATAGAGCGACCGGGCAGGAAGTTCCTGACAGGTGGGCTTTGCTTTCATTTTTGATGGCAGATTAAAATAAAGTTAAATCCTTTGAAATGTCAGATCTTGATATTTCTGTGTATTGCAGAATTTCCCAGTTTTTTTATTTTCTGACAGCTGCGTCCTACTAAGGCTTGGCTGTCACAATTGTTTCAGAATTGTATGAAACTGTGGAAAATAAATTACATTAAAACGTCATTCTTTTATTTCACAATTATTCTGTCTACTTAAAATGTTGTTGGCCACACTCGCAGATATAAAGGTACAAAAGTTGTCACTGGGACAGTACACTTTCATAAGGTACGCCTTTGTACCTGAGTGCATATTAGTACTTCAAAGGTACATATTGTCAGTTCAAAGATGCATATTTGTACATAAATGGTACATTTTAAGACCTTTTTTAAAGGGTACTGCCCCAGTGACAGCTTTGTACCTTTTAGTTTTGACATTGCTGTTGCTAAATGTAAACAGACAGAAAGTATTAAATTACCAAAAAACGTACCATGATTTACAGTTTAACAATGTTCATATCAAACAGGAGCTTTTAGGATTTCATACACCTGATTACTTTGATTACTATAAAGCCAAGGTTGGGCAGGGCTTATAGTTGAGGTTTTATGTAATGGTAACGAACGTCCTTTAAGGGTTAGTAGGTTGTTTAATAGGTATGTTGTTTCAGGACGAACAAAATAATGATCCAGATTATATGATCTGTCACTCTGAAAGATCCAAGACGTATAGATTATAGTTAAACTGAGATGCCAGTTCTGTCATCTTATGCACGTTGAAATTGTTTGCAGTTTTTTATTGTGTGAGCATGAGTCACCACTGCGGTGTCCTCCACTTCTTTCCTTTAAGCTAATTATTGTAGTTAGATGACTGTTGATAGGTGATTTTAGTTGGTTCCAGTGGTTGACTATTGTCTTCTATATGTAAAACAAAAAACACCTCAGTTTAAAATATCAGAAAGCGTAGTTCGGTGTTTCATGGCCCTTTAAGAAGTTATCATATAATGTCATTTTTATCCAAAATTTCAAAATAATTTTCAATCGGAAATGTCAAAAAATGTGGGGCATTTACAGAACAGGATTCACCCCAGTAATGGAGTTAGGAATCTTCATCAAAACACCTGAATTATCACAGCTGCATAAGATGCTAGCAGATCTTTTTGGGGAACACAGCAGTAGTTAGAGTCTGATTAGACTCAAGTAAAGATACCACAGCTTTGATATCACATTAAGTCAATGAAATAACTGGATCATGCACTTGAAGGGGAACCAAAACCGATCCCACTCTAATACATCATTACTTGATTAAACAAGGAAAAATAATTTAATATTGCCATGGAAATGGAACCTTTGCACATTGAACATGAACTTTATCAATCTCACAGTACGTTTCCCATGATGAAGAGCATAATAACAATGCAGTAAGTGTGAGTGCATGACATTTGTAATATAATTTTTGTTATCTGTTTTATGCACAAACTAAAAATGAGTAGTAATAATAATAATAGCACACTTCTCCTTAAAAAGCTGTAAAGTCGTGTTTTAACCCATTGTTTGGTCATATATAACATTAACATTATATTTAGGCATTTAGCAGAAGCTTTTAAATTACCCAGCATTTTTTTTTTTGTGTTTGGATTTGTTTGGTTCAAATCATAAGTTTAGGCAATAAAAACAGTCATACAGTAAATAAGAATTCTCTCTCCAGCATATGCTATCTTACAAGATATACACTCACCTAAAGGATTATTAGGAACACCATACTAATACTGTGTTTGACCCCTTTCGCCTTCAGAACTGCCTTAATTTTATGTGGCATTGATTCAACAGAGTGCTGAAAGCATTCTTTAGAAATGTTGGCCCATATTGATAGGATAGCATTTTGCAGTTGATGGAGATTTGTGGGATGCACATCCAGGGCATGAAGCTCCCCTCCACCACATCCCAAAGATGCTCTATTGGGTTGAGATCTGGTGACTGTGGGTGCCATTTTAGTACAGTGAACTCATTGTCATGTTCAAGAAACCAATTTGAAATGATTCGAGCTTTGTGACATGATGTATTATCCTGCTGGAAGTAGCCATCAGAGGATGGATACATGGTGGTCATAAAGGGATGGACATGGTCAGAAACAATTCTCAGGTAGGCTGTGGCATTTAAACGATGCCCAATTGTAACTAAGGGACCTAAAGTGTGCCCAGAAAACATCCCCCACACCATAACACCACCACCAGCAGCCTGCACAGTGGTAACAAGGCATGATGGATCCATGTTCTCATTCTGTTTATGCCAAATTCTTACTCTACCATCTGAATGTCTCAACAGGAATTGAGACTCATCAGACCAGGCAACATTTTTCCAATTTTGGTGAGCTTGTGGAAATGTAAATAATCCCGGTGTGGTTTTCTGCCGTTGTAGCCCATTCGTCTAAAGGTTGTTCGTGTTGTGGTTTCACAAATGCTTTGCTGCATACCTCGGTTGTAACGAGTGGTTATTTCAGTCAAAGTTTTTCTTCTATCAGCTTGAATCAGTCGGCCCATTCTCCTCTGACCTTTAGCATCAACAAGGCGTTTTTCGCCCACAGGACTGCCGCATACTGGATGTTGTTCCCTTTTCACACTATTCTTTGTAAACCCTAAAATGGTTGTGCGTGAAAATCCCAGTAACTGAGCAGATTGTGAAATAGAGGTGGTGGTGTAGCAATATTTATAAAAAAAAGGTTTCCTGTTAAAGTACTGCTTTCTAAATCAGTGACTAAACAATTTAAATTTTTAGCCCTTAAACTTGAGGTTTCTAAATCTCTCAGTATAACAATTGCCGGTTGTTATAGAACACCGTCTGCTGATAGTAGTGCACTTTCTTCTTTATTCCAGCTCTTTTCAGCTCTTAATGCTAAAGAATTGGTAGTAGGTGATTTAAACTGGAATTGGTTGCATTCAGCAACTGATGAATTTAAAACTTATTGTGATGCACTGAATCTTTTTCAGATTGTTGACAAGCCCACTAGACCGAATTTAAAATGTCCAGAAAAATCTTCACTAATAGATTTAATCTTAACAAACATTCCTCATAAGTATTCAACTGCATCTATATTTGCGAATGACATCAGTGACCACTGTGTCATCGCAACAGTAAGAAACACAAAAATTCCTAAAACTAAACCAAACATCATAACTAAGGGTGACATGAAACATTTCTCAGAACAAGGATTTTTACATGATTTGAGTAATTTGGAGTGGGAACAAATTAATTTAATTCCTGACCTTGACATAGCTTGGGATTTCTTTTATGCAAAATGTTATGCTTTAGTTAACAAACATGCTCCTCTCAAAAGGTACAGGGTCAAGGGTCGGCATAATGCATGGTTTTCTCATCCTTTATCAAATATGCTTCATGAGCGTAACCTAGCATGGGCAAAAGCCAGAAAAACCGGTCTAAATTCAGACTGACTTGATTTTAGGAGACTGCGTAATGCATGCACAGTTGCAGTCAGGAATGCTAAAGCTGAGCATTTCCTTACACAAACAACCAATAATTTAAACAATCCAGCAAAATTTTGGAAAAGTCTTAAATCATTAACTAAAAATAGTACAGGTACCGAACTTCCATCATGTATTAATAAGGGCTCTGATATAATCATTGATAAAGTAAATATGCTTAATTGTTTTAATGAACACTTCATAGCTTCTGGTTTTTTGTTTGATTCAGTTATTGGTGCTCATGTGAACCCTTTGACTGTTCAGTCAGAGAGCTTACTGTCTAGTCATTCTTTCAACTTTTCACCAATTGCCATCTCTGAAGTGTGCAAAGCCCTTAAATCTTTGGATGTTTCGAAATCGGCAGGTCCTGATAATTTAGAACCCTACTTTTTAAAGCTAGCAGCTGATTTTATTGCCCCACCTCTGTCTTATATTTTTAACCTTTCTCTTGTCTTAAATGAAATTCCACCTATATGGAAATCAGCTTTTGTCCTTCCCCTGTTCAAAGGTGGAGATCCCACCCACCCAAATAATTACCGACCTATTTCTAGGCTGTCAGTCTTGGCCAAAGTCCTTGAAACATTTGTCAATAATCAATTGAAAGAATTCTTGTCCTTCAATAACATCCTGTCTGATGTTCAATCTGGTTTTAGAAAACAACATAGTACAACTACAGCAGCCTTAAAGGTTTTAAACGATTTTATTGAATCTGTAGATAATAAGAAACATTGTGCAGCTTTATTTATCGACCTATCAAAAGCATTCGATACAGTGGATCATACTTTACTGCTACAAAGACTTATGGATATTGGACTATCTAAACGTACCATCGGCTGGTTTAATAACTATCTTTCAAACAGAACTCAATGTGTACAGGCAGAAGGATTCATCTCTGGTTCGCTCAATGTTACTAAAGCAGTACCACAGGGGTCAGTCCTTGGACCACTTTTATTTACCATATATATAAACAATATTGCTCAGAATGTTCATAATGTACAGTGTCATTACTATGCAGATGATACAGTTATTTATAGTTCAGCATCCACACCCAATCAGGCTCTTTCGGAGTTACAGTTTGCATTTGATATCGTTCAGCGTAATTTATTTGAATTAAAATTAGTTTTAAATGTTGATAAAACAAAGTTTATGTTGTTTTCTAAATCCAAACAAATCTCAAGGAATAATCTTCGGCCTATTACTACATCTCAAGGTTCAGAAATTGAGTTTGTGTCTCAGTATAGGTATCTGGGGATTTTAATCGATGACGCTCTCTCTTTTGGCCCTCATGTTGAAAAATTGGTGAAAAGATTGAAAGTAAAATTGGGTTTTTATTTTAGAATTAAATCCTGTCTTTCCTTTGAGGCAAAAAAGAGGCTTGTTGAAGCGACTTTTATGTCTGTACTGGATTACGGTGATGTTATATATATGCATGCATCTTTACAGTGTTTACATGCTATTGATACTGTTTATCATGGTGCATTGAGGTTCATAACAAATCTCAAAACCCTCACTCATCACTGTGTGTTGTATGCTCGGGTTGGCTGGTCTGCGTTGTCCGACAGAAGACAAAAACACTGGCATGTTTTCATATATAAATCTATCCTGGGTTTACTTCCGTCTTATCTATGTACATATATTTGTAAAAAGTATGCTTGTAGCTATAGCCTCCGGTCACAAGAAATATTTTTATTGTCCGTTCCAGTGGTACGTACTGAATGTGGGAAAAAGGCATTTAAGTTTGCTGCTCCTTCTGCCTGGAATTGCTTGCAAAGTATTTTAAATCTAAGGTCACTGGTTTCATTAGATAATTTTAAAAAACTTTTAAATGAATTGGAGAAAGAAACATCGGGCTGTAGATGTTTTAACTAGTTTTATATTGATAGTGGAGTTTTGATGTATATTTGTATGTATTGTTGATGTTTTTTTGTTCATACTCAAATGTACTTGTATCTGTTAATCTTGGCCAGGATGCTCTTGCAAAAGAGATTTTTAATCTCAATGTGCTTTCTTTCCTGGTAAAATAAAGGTTTAATAATAATAATAAAAATACTCAGACCGGCCCGTCTGGCACAACAACCATGCTCAAAATTGCTTAAATTACCTTTCTTTCCCATTCTGACATTCAGTTAGGAGTTCAGGAGATTGTCTTGACCAGGACCACACCCCTAAATGCATTAAAGCAACTGTCATGTGAATGGTTGATTAGATAATTGCATTCATGAGAAATTGAACAGGTGTTCCTAATAATCCTTTAAGTGAGTGTATCTTAAATATATTGATTGTGCACTCTGTGGTTCAGGCTGACTTTATCAGACAGAGTTTAGAATTAATGTGTTTTATCTTTCGGACTTCATTATTTACTGCCCCCACAACATCAGTTCATCATTTTGATAAATCGGCCAAAACTGTGGTTTGTCAGTGAGTGAGCTCTGACCTTTATGATTCTTTGTTCTGCAAAATCTCAGTGTTTGGTCTTTCTGCCAGTGACTCATATACTGTATGTTTATCAGCACGCAGTTGACCACACACACGCACACACACACGCACGCACGCACGTTCTGGTTTCCATGTTTTTTGGGGACATTCCATAGACGTAATGCATTTTATTCTGTACAAACTGTATATTCTATTCCCCTTACCTGCCCCATTCCCTAACCCCAACCATCACAGGAAACTGTCTGATACCTTAGATTTTCAAGAAACATCATTCTGTTTGATTTATTAGCTTGTTTCCTCATGGGGACATCAAAATGTCCCCATGAGGTCACAAAAACACTGGTATTCCTATCTTTGTGGGGACAATTGGTCCCCCCAACGTGATAATTACCCGGCCGCACACACACACACACACACACACACACACACAGATGCACGCAGCATAAATACCACAAAGACCACTGACGCACATATTCAAATAAAGATTCTTTATTCAGAGACCTGAACTCAACAGTAGCCATAAATCTTCCTCATTTAACAAGAAAAGTAATTCACTACCAAAATGCTTGCAGGAGCGAATAATATGCTTATCTCTACCATTGTTCACAAAACGAATGATCATATGAAATGCTCTCAAGTGGTTAGGTTTTGAGTCCATGAGACCTTGAGGCACAATCATATCTTTTAAGTACCTGTCTGTAAAATTAAATAGAGACATGATGAATTATAGTCAAGACAAGAATTCATAATTGCATTTAGGTATCATCAAATGACCTCAAATAGCATTAAAAATCTAATTTTCAACGTAACAAAACAATACACATTTCTATTTTAAGGGATACTTATGTAAGTCAACATATTTTGAGTAATGCTAGCTAAAACTTACTTTGGGCTAAGGATTTAAATGGGACATTTCACAAGACTTTTTAACTCTTCCTGCCAGCGTTATTTAAAAAGCTGCTTTCAAACAACAACAACTAAAAAAGTTTTATTTTACGTTCATTTGTTCTCTTTTTATCACCTCTCAAATATGGGTAGGTTTCTTCAAAAACAAAATTTTGAGCAAAAGCTAAGATAATATTTTTTTTGAAGGACTTTTGATAGAGATCAGATTCAGAGCGATCCTCAAAACTTACACGGACATACAGCTGTTTGCCCTAGGCCGATACTTCCTGGTTTTATAAGTTGTGGAAGAGTACCGCCTGGTGGATAATAGTGGTATTGCGGAAAGCCGGAAATTGTCGCCAATGGCAGGAAAGCATTTTCTCTTAATTGACGAATTACCTCGTCAATGGCAGGGAAAGATGTCAAATTAAAAAAATTGCCACTTTGTAGGTGTGAGCAAAAATATGCTGGTTTGGGTGTGTCCTTTAAAATGCAAATGAGCTGATCTTTGTACTAAATGGCAGTGTCTTGGTTGGATAGTGCAGGTTAAGGGGAGGTATTATCCCCTTCTGACACCACAAGGGGAGTGAAAATTCAATTACACATTTTTTCACATGCCTGCAGAGAATGGTTTACCAACACTAAGTTATTGGGTTGATCTTTTTCACATTTTCTAGGTAAATAGAAGCACCGGGGACCCAATTACAACACTTAAACATAGAAAAAGTCAGATTTTCATGATTTGTCCCCTTTAAACAAATCCCCAACTCTTTAGATCAAATATTGGCATCCCAGACAGCAGACGACAAAGTATGTAAATATGTAATGTTTTGAAGTCCTTACATAAGTTTTATTCTCATCTATTTTGTTTTGCACAGGTTAAAGATGCCATACCCACCAACCCATTGACCTCACAAAGAGTCTATTACATCACCATCAATCATCCAAGATGAACACCTCAGAGGTCACCGCCCTGTCTCTCTTGGCCTTCTCCATCAACTCCAGTTCTGTCCCTTACCCGCTCAATGCCACCGAGACCCCATCTCACACTAAGCCGAAAGCATGCGAGCAGCTCAATATCGCCACCGAGGTGTTCCTCATCCTTGGTATCGTGAGCCTTCTGGAAAACATCTTGGTCATCTGTGCCATCGTGAAAAACAAGAACTTGCACTCGCCCATGTACTTCTTCGTCTGCAGCCTGGCTGTGGCCGACATGCTGGTGAGCGTCTCCAACGCCTGGGAAACCATCGTCATTTACTTGCTCACCAACCGACAGCTGGTGGTGGAAGACCATTTCATCAGACAGATGGACAACGTCTTTGACTCAATGATCTGCATCTCTGTGGTAGCATCCATGTGCAGCCTTTTGGCTATAGCTGTGGATCGCTATGTTACCATTTTCTACGCTTTGCGGTACCACAACATCATGACAGTGCGACGCGCAGCCCTAATCATCGGAGGCATATGGACCTTCTGCACAGGCTGTGGCATTGTCTTCATCATCTATTCTGACAATACATCTGTCATTGTGTGTTTGGTCTCCATGTTCTTCATCATGCTGGCGCTCATGGCTTCTCTCTACAGTCACATGTTCATGCTGGCCCGATCTCACGTCAAGCGCATCGCTGCCCTGCCGGGCTACAACTCCATCCACCAGCGGGCCAGTATGAAAGCAGCTGTCACCCTAACTATTCTCCTGGGCATCTTCATCGTCTGCTGGGCTCCGTTCTTTCTCCACCTCATCCTCATGATCTCCTGTCCTAGAAACCTTTACTGTATGTGCTTCATGTCTCATTTCAACATGTACCTCATCCTCATTATGTGCAACTCCGTCATAGACCCGCTTATTTACGCTTTTAGAAGCCAAGAGATGCGGAAAACCCTCAAGGAGATTATCTGCTGCTATAGCCTGAGGAATGCATTTGGGATGTCTAGGTAACGTCAAACCAGGAGTAAAATAAGTGATGGATTATCATTCCACTAATGGACTAGAAAATGATTTCATTCCCCTTCCTGAATTCTCCTTCCTGGCTGATTTAGATTATTCTTTTGTTATATGAGAGAAATGACATTTTTAATGCAAAATGTGGATCAAAACTAAAGGTATTAATCAAAATAAACACTATATTTTGCACTTTATTTGACAATATGTGCACAATGGTGTACTTACCCAACTACATGCACTTATGGGTTAGGTTTAGGTTCAGGGTTGGTATCATAGTAATTACAAAGTTACATAGTATGTACATATAGCTACAAAAGATGTAATAAGTCATCATGTTTAATGAGACTATTGTATATATTAAGGTTATATTTAGAAATTTAAGAAAAGTTTAGGACTTCAAAACCGCACAATCCTTGACTGACATATTTAGAGACGCAGTGCAACTATTGATCTAAGCCTACAGTAAACACAAGTGATAATTGTTAATTGATAATTGTTCTAGACATTAATGTTGTATTAGTGATAAGCAATTAGAAAAAAGAAATTGAAATTCATTCGTAGCCATCTACAGTGTAAATACGTCATGCAAACACACAGTGAATTAAAGATGAAACACAGTACAATGTGCACTAATAAAAGCGACAGACCAACTGTTGCTAAATGGATTTGCTGTCATACTGTTTCTAACATGTAATGGTTTCAAAGAAACGACTGTGAAGGATTTTGAGTTGCAGGTTTTTCCAAAGATCTTGAAAGGTAAAAGCTTTTGTAGTGTGTGCGTTGAAAGGAAATGGTCCACTTAAGTATAATGTGTATATTTATGTATAAAGAAAAAAAGTTGTGTGCTTGATTTCCAGTGAACACACATACTGATGCAAATCTGTAGCATGAATGCACTGTATGTCGCTTTGCATAAAAGCATTTGGTCGATGCATAACGTAAATGTCAAATGTAAAAATGTAAACACAGAATGCATTAGCTCTTTTGCAAAGGTGAACATTAAGGATGTGGTTTTACCTTATTATGCCTTGCTATGCCTATAGTATTAAAATCAAAACTAAAAATATTATAAAAGCTTTTTATTTATATTGCCAATTATTTACGTGTTATTGTAAGTGTATAGAGTGTAATGTGTAGGAAGACTACAGTTTTCTTTTGATGTACAGTATTTACCACTAAGCCTTCAATAGTTGTTTGATCATTGAATATAAAAATCAGTAGTGCTCACCCAGCAAGCTATTTTGGGTAAAACAAGGCACAATTTGGGCTGCAGTGAATGTCTAATAAATGTCTAACCATAGCCCAAGACGATGCGAATACGCTTTGAGCATGTAAAGGAAATGAAAGCAAACACCGTGAACACCTGTTGACTTTGCTTACATGATGGAAAAAAAAGTTTATTTAGGGCTACTCTTAGCCAGACTATATTGGGTTTATAGTTAGCTAGTCAGTCAAATTCATTAACCTATCTACCGTACCTTCCTATCTATCTATCTGTCTGTCTATCTAAACTTTATCCTGAAATATATCTTGACTCTGTCCTAAAACGTATAAACCTAACAACAATGGCGGCATTCAGGCCTGTGTTTGTGCTACTCAAGACTTTTTTAATGCTTGTTTAACAAAGTTTACAATTTTTTTCCACTTCGAGGGTCACTTTAAGTAATAAACTACCTCATCATCTTACTAAACAAAACTGTTCGATGCTTTTGCCACCTGATTGTTTGTATTTATCATTCTTCTATAGTATTCATGGATATCAGCTGACGTCACTCTCATCTCAAACTTGTCTTCCACCATTTTGAGTACCTGAAGTGGTCACAAAAGAACTAGAAGATATGTTGTGAGCATCAAAATCGCAATTTTTACAACACTAAGAAGGCTTGACACAACATCATACTTTGCCCGAAGTATCACCTGTGTCTCTACACGTGAACTTGAACATTGAGAACATTGTTTGTGTACACAGAGTTTACTAAAAAGAAGGTTTTGAATAACTGACTTTGGCTGTTTTGGCGTCCGCTCGCTGCCATCTTCCCAGTCAAGATGTATCGTTTTCCGAATGCGACGTAAGGACCGAGGAGAGTAAAGATGGATAGCTCCTAAAGCATACTTCCATATACAGTAAATGCACGGATAATTTGTTGTTTTGTCGCAAGTGAAAAACAATATTGACCTTCTAGTTGAAAAAGGAGCCTCATATGAGATTCATTCATTCGCATTCGGAAATCGATTATTAATGTCTGGCAAAGATGGCGAGCGGACACCAAAACAAATAGCGTTTTTTTTAAATAGCGTTTCTTTTCATGACAGTCGAGGTGCGAAATGTTGTCTTTCGTAGCCATTTCCCATATCCGTAAGAATCATAGACAGTAAAAGATAGGCCAATGCTTGTCAGTAGCCTACTGGTACTCTTTAGGTACTCAAGATGGCGGCAGGCAACTGGAATGACGTAAAAGGTCACATGACTGATATTCATGAATAGAAGAACACATAAAGGCACATACACTGTAAGAAAAAAATGCAGCATAAATTTAAAACAACTCAAGTCAATTCAACCTACAACATTAAGTTTTAGTAATGTTTTTAAGTTTACATTAATTTTTTTTACTTATTTTGTTCAGTGTTGGGGGTAACGCATTACAAGTAACGTGCATTACGTAATAATATTACTTTTCTGAAGTAATGAGTAAAGTAACGCATTACTTTTTTAATGTACATATTCGAGTTACTTTTTTAAAAAAGTAATGCAAGTTACTTTTTTTGTGTAATTAATTAAATAAAAAAATATATGTTTTTGAATTATAGTCACATTATGCACTCTATGCGTACATGCCTGTGTGGGAACAGTTTGAGTCAGAAACTAAGAAGGCAGACCAGAGCTCGACCTTTTTGTCATGAAATTTTCTGAATGTAGAACTTTTCGGTCTTAAAAAACAACTGCAAGGTCTGAAATAGATTAAGCCAAGAAAAAATTACGCAAAAATAACTAAAAAGTAACGTAAGCATTACTTTCCATGAAAAGTAAGTAACGCAATTAGTTACTTTTTTGGGGTGTAACTTAATATTGTAATGCATTACTTTTAAAAGTAACTTTCCCCAACACTAATTTTGTTAAGTTAAAGGAACATAAAATATATGTTGATATAATTTTTTACAGTGTAGCGTTTCTTTATACAGTAAACAACATTATGACAACGCTTTTCATTGTTTTTGCATATCCACGTAAATGGAGATTGCATTTTACTACAAAGGATAAACCTTTTGATTGTTAGTACAATCGTTGTTGTATAAATGTGCCATTGCCCTTTACAAAGAGGTTGCGTGGTATATATATATGACGTTACAACTATAGCTCTGACTCCCGTAAGCAGATCAAGTGCATTAGTTTTCATCTCTGGCTCTATTCTTGCTGTGTAAACTAGTATTCTGAACAACCATTATTGTAGCGTAGAGTAGTAAGGTAGGTGATTATTATGTCAAGTATGCAATATGGCTGAATTTAAAAGCATCTCAAGTGTTATATGGTAATTGCTTCAACTGTAAATACACTTCAGTCTCACTATAAAGTCAGTTCATCAGCTTCATGTTCCCATCTGATTTGATATTTATTTCTTGTTCACTTCCCTCAGGTTCAATTGAAATGCTTATCCAAACACTCAAGCACATAATAATAACCTTCCTTACCTGACAGGCTCATGATGGTAATAAAGGAATGTGCCTTCAATATGTTTTGTGTTATTTAAATGACCTTTAAGGTTGTCTGATCTGAGCCCTCATTCACTCGGTGGGACATTTACTCCTCAGGTTCACAGCTCTGTTTGCTTTCAGAAACGAATCGGTGATGATCTCTCTCTATAAGTGCCCCATTCTTTCAACAAAAAGCCTCATTGCACCCAAGATAATTGCTCTTGAGCGGTATCACAGAAATAGACAATTATTAGACATGTATCATTCTAAAGAACACGTGCACATCTCATACTGCTATACAATATGAATACAAGTTTGCTGGCAATTATGAGACAATTATGAATACAATATCAAAGGCTTGTTTTCATCCATGTTCTCCCTGTATTGACAGTTTGACTTGCAGATTTGTGTCTGAACTGCAGTACAGCACTTTGCACTGTGAAAAGCTGATATATGTAACTGTGGTATGCAGTGTGTATGTAATCTCTGGAGTTATGTACTGTTATATTTGTTTGCATGTATAATTAAAGATGTGTGATCAAAGTTTATACTTGTTTCCGTTATTATGTAGCTGATCAATTTGCAATAATTAAAAGGTAAAAAATAATATAAAACATTTTATTATATCAAGTTTTCATTGTTCACTATTTAATAATTAACTCCTATATAGCTGGGATTGTGTTATCTATGCATAAAAGGTGCGTTTACGCCATATCATAATTACAAGACTTTTAACATGTAAATACCATTTACATCCTTGTAGAGCTTGTAATTACAGCTTATAGACTAGCGTTTTCTGAGAGTTATACCACGTGACCACTGCAACCTCTTCCAGTATGTTATTATTGTTACCTGAATAGGTGTGTGACTTCTTACGAGACGATACACGAGATTGGGTCCGCGAACGAGACAAGATTTTTAAACGTTTTAAGAAATTTTCAATGATAAAATATACAAACTGACATCACATAATTTTGATCTAATAGAGGGCTGTCCCTAACAATTATTTTGGTAATTAATAAAGAAGTAATTTAATATTTAGTGCTGTTTTCACTCTCCTCACAACGGGCTGATGTCTTCCTTGTTCTGTAAAGTTCCTCCTTCTTCAGCGATCTTGCGCCCTTGTGTTTTTGTTCTCATCATCAACCGTCGAAGTTCAATTCCAATTCTCAAGAACACAAGTACAGAGGACGCATGAAAATATCTGGATGTGTTCTTGATATCGAGGATGCATCGAATGCAGACTTGTGCGCTGAAATCTGGGGAGGTAAGGTGACCAACAGGAAGACTGCACACATCTCAAATCTCACAAGTGCGTTCTATTTTCTCGCAACTTTCTGAGTTCGTTCTTCCAAGGTCGCCTAGCAAGACCATTCTCCATGAGAACGCAAGTCTGTTCTTTGCATTCTTGGAATTGAGAAACACCCATGAACTCTTTTATTGACGTCATTCAACCAGGAAGAAGAGGGCTGTACTCCAAACCATCCGTTCGCTGTAGGCTTTGAAAGGGGAATTCTGTTATATAGAAAATAATATAAAGGAAATATATAAAGAAAATATATCGCCTGGCAGTGAACTTTGAGTTTTATCATTTTACAGGTATTTTTTGAAGAGTTTGTTTCCAAAACGCAATAAATCCATTTTGACAAATTTCGGTAAAAATGTGTTTTCTATACCAAGAAAGTGACAAGATGAAAACCACTATTTTCTGTTACAAACTTTAACATAGCATCTTTAGGTTATAAAAACATAAAAAATTCAAATCCATAACTTACAAATCCATAAGATGTATTATAATAACTGAATATTTTTTCCACAAAATGCAATAAATCCATGACAAGTTTTTTTCCAAAATGCTATAAATCTATTGAATATATGTATAAATGTGCATTCATCTTTGCCATTTTATATTCATTTAGTTGACTAGTGTTATACACTGATAACAAAATAAACATTAATGGCATTAATCAAAACACTTATTTTGTGGTATTAAAAACACTTTCATTGCTGCGCGGTATTACTTGACGACGTGGCTTAACATTTTGACGTCGTCGCTTAAACATTTGTAAAATGTTTTGGTACTGCTCGATTTTTGTTGACTTTGAGTAAAATTATGGAATGTTTTTCATAAGATCCCCTGGGGTCAATGTGTTAGCATGACAGAAGCTTGAACCACCACAGGTTTATCAATGCCATTTAAGTATTATTTTGTTTTTGTTTGTTAGTTGAGTACAAAGTAGATAAGGAAAACTAGGACTCTG
The DNA here is from genome assembly GCF_030506205.2 of Paramisgurnus dabryanus. Taxonomy (NCBI): domain Eukaryota; kingdom Metazoa; phylum Chordata; class Actinopteri; order Cypriniformes; family Cobitidae; genus Paramisgurnus; species Paramisgurnus dabryanus. The sequence goes on along the minus strand of NC_133355.1, from coordinate 21,975,635 downwards.
TGTACTCAACGCGCCGCCCGCCATTGTTTGTTTACATTGCGTGGAATGGTGCGCTGTAATTTGTGGAGCGGATTTATTGCATTCTGAAGAAAAAGAGGAGTGGCGTTTATTGCGTTTTGGGAAAAAAGGTAGAAAAGATGACAGAATAACACGGCAGATATTGGATTTTCCGTAAAATTAAGAATTTACTTTTAAATACTGGCCTGATATAATACTGATTTTGGCAGTAACTCATTTTTTTTTAACAATGGCGTTTATTGCGTTTTGGAACCAAACTCTTCATTTATGCATTTACAGCAACATTACACACTAACTAAAGTTTAAAAATACATACACTGTAAAAATGCTTGGTTTTGCAAGTCAATTCAACCTACTATTTAAAGTTTTGGCTTGTGAAAACTTGACATACCTTATAAAATCAAGGTGAAATTGTTTAACTTAAAGTAACATAAAAATATATGTTGATTTGACAAAAATATATTTTACAGTATATTATATTAATTACTGTCAGCTTGTAAAGAAGGACTTTATGAATAATAGGCTTTGGGGTTTGTTATTCTCATTTTCTACTTTCTCCTGTACAGTATGTATGACACTGAAAACACACAAAGACACAAACAGAGTCTGTTCGAAGATCGGTTGCGAAGGGCTTGAGACCGAGGATCTCAGGAGATTTGTTAATGAGAACTTTCTGCAGGTATTATAGAGCTCAATGGCTTAAACCCACAGTGAGGTCTAATCATATCTTGAAAATGTGTTTATAAGAGCATTTTTATAATAATAGATGCGTATAATTAACTCAGTGTTCATTATGTGTGGCAGAGCTTCATATTCTATAGAAATGTCATTGTTCCATAAGGGGGTTAAAGGGCTTGCTGCCATAATATGAATTAAATAATTGTGCTTAGTTTTGGAGAGTATAGCGGTGACAAGAAAAAATGTGTTTAATCATAAAATCACAGCACAAAAAAAATGAACGTTGCAAAGATGTAGTCAAGTTTCCATCAGTTCAGACTCAGAAAGGAATTTATGTCATATCCTGCTTTTAAAAGTTTTACAATTCAATATCAACTTCAAAAAAATACCCAGTTCAAGGCACGCTGCACTGATTCTTCAATGTCTTCTGGTTTGCCATGCATGCAGCACAACACTCTGTCTATTATACACTCTTTACTAAATAGGCATTTCAACTCTTTTTAGAAAATAAAAGACTTTACATTTCACAGAAATCCAACTTTCCTTTGTACGTTTGGTTTCTGAGAAGACACTTACTGTATGAGCTAAGTCAACATAATAAAAAGAGTAAGCAATTTCTCTTCTCGGTATGCCATACGCATTAATGTCCCTGTGGACTTCCTTTGATCTTTCCTGCAGCGTTCGAGCCATCATCACCGTTTCAGCAGAACGTTCGTGCTTCTGGGCACGAAGACCACAAAGCACTTTTTGAAAGCTCTCCGATGAACTGAAATATGAAGTGATAGCAGCCTGAAGCATGTGACCCCATTGATCACACGCTGCTAGCAATGACAAAACCATTTGTGCGAGATGAATCTTTATAGCTTAATGCAATACAGCAACAAAGCAAAAATGAACCTCTAGTGTTGACGAGGACATTTATATTAAACTTGTTCAGAACCAGTGGCGGCTCGTGACTGCTCATCCGAGGGGCGCAAATTCAAAATAAGTGTTCGGAGTGTCATGTGTGTTGCTTGTGTTTTCAAAATATGTGTTTGTTGTGTCATGTGAACCATGTGCATCACGTGTTTTGTCAAAATAAGTGCCTGCTACACATGCGTCAAAACCGTTTATGATAAAAGAAAGGCTCACGTTCATAAAATGCACACAAGACACTTACTTAACAGTAAACTCTGATTACGCATGAGATTATGCGAGTATCTGGCAACCCTTTACAAGCGTCTGCAGCAGGCACATATTTTGACAAAACACGTGATGCACACAGGATCTCTCGATGACCAGAACACATATTTTGAAATTAAGAACCACAGACATGATGGGCTACATACATGTTGTGACGAACTTCGCATCAAGCGCCCTCGAAAAAGAAGTCACCGGCTAATGTTTGGCCAATGTTAATTGCTGCTATTCAAAATCTTCTTGGGTTCTCCGGGGTTAAATAAGAATTAATTGAAAGTACAGGATGGTTTTCAAAATGATTGTCGACTGTCTGTTAAAAAACAGGAAAGAAATGACAGCTTTGAGAGGTTAGTGAGCCAATACAGAATGGTACAAAATTATTGTCACCTTTGGAAAATATGGACAAAGTAGTATATAAATTTGCATTGTAAATCCCTTTGATCTGAACAAATCTCAAAAGTCTTACATTAGAGTCAGGCAAAACATTTAAAAGTTGAGGGAAGTCACATTATAAAATAAATATTTTTCTCCAATACCACATTTATTGACACTTATCAGCAAAATATCTTTTGAAGTTAATTCTTATTCATATTCAAAATCCTATTCATTTAACACACAGCGTGCCACGTCACGCCATGACTTATTTCACAGGAGTAATACAAAGGCCAAATTCCTTAATTACCTGTCACAGGGTATACTGGAAAAAAAACATTTATTTCATATTGAGACTCCAACACATTTTCAGTTCTTTTACTTTAATGAAAGATTCAAGTTTTGGTATTTTTTACTAAAAGATCAAAAGGATTAACAATGCAAATGAGCAATTCCAGCATTATGGATGTGACATTTGCAGTCAAAACTTGAACTATAAATTCTCAAAGAATGCATTTATTACCAATTTAGTGAACCATCTGTTTATATTTTCCTAAATCCCTGATAATAGAGTTCAGACATCAGAAAAATATCAGTATTAAGTAGGGGTGTAACGGTACGTGTATTCGTACCGGACCGTTTCGGTTCAGGGCTTTCGGCACGGTGCACACGTGCACCGAAAGGCCGAACATAGATATGTATATAAAGGCTAGATGGCTCGTCCGCGCTGATGGCCAATTGAGTTGAACGTCCGCATTTTGGCGGCCATCTTAGGACAGGGCGCTCGCTCACTCGTAGCATTGAGTTTTAATGATGCAGGTACTTTTAAATGACCATAACTTGCTTAATTTTTTACGGATTTTCAAACGGATTGGTTTGTTAGAAACGTCAAAGATGTACATATGACACTGAATACGTATACTAAAAATAAATAAAAAATTCATGAAACATGTTAAAGCATCCAGAATTATAGCCACGTTAATAACGTTTGTAAAAAACCAAACCGTTTGTAAATCCGTCAAGAATTCAGCAAGTTACGAGCATTTTAGTTGGCGTATGTCACTCACCTTCCGTCCACAGCAGCAGGGAGCAGCACTATGGCAGCACTGACCTAAGATGGCCGCCAAGTGACGACACAGCTGACTCCGCCTTGAGCCATCTAGCCTTTATATACATATCTATGAGGCCGAATGCATTTTGTGTGCGCCTGTGCGGAACATAATACGTGCGTTTCCGCACGAACATATTAAGTGGCGGATATCTCCGCATTCAGCGCAAGTCTTCTGTCAAACATATAACATAATTCGGCCCGCAGAAAGATTTTTATTTACTTAGTTGTATATCCGTTTGATTATTGATGTAAACGTTTACGTGTCATATCTAAAAGCGCATGTTAAACGCGTGTCAACGCGCTGCTTTGTTCTTTCAAAAGTGCGTGAGAGGATGCACGTCTTTCGTTGCTACGCATTCATGAGACGCGCTTTCTGTGACAGCGAGAATAAGGAATGCGTGATCAGATTTTTCATCTGCACATCACGTCAATCATATCATTGTCACAATGCGTTCAGCTGGTCGGGACAGAGAAGAGCTGTAACCAGGGCTTACTCAGCTGTTACTCAGCTACGGAGGGGTTCCTTAGTAAAGTCACAGGCAGCTTACATTGACGACACAAGCAAAGATTAGGATAAACGTGTAAAAGATCAAAGATGGCTATGTATGCAGCTCACTAATCTCAAAATGAGTGTATAATAAGTATATCATCATGTTGCTTGCTATGCAGTTACACATAGAGCAGTAATATTATTTTTTATACAGAGATGGTACATAGCCAATTCAATACTGTGAGTTAAACAATCCAAAATAAATCAAAACAGAAAATTTTTGGTGGCAAAAATGTAGGCTAATAGTTCATTAATGTATTCAGGAATTGAATTTGTTAGTTCAAGGTTTTAGTAGAAAAAGTTTAAAAGAAGGTTAAGAAAAGAGTTACCTTCTGTTATAAAATAATGTAAAAAAGAACTTTGCAGTAGTATTTTATTTATTTTTTCATTTTATATATATTTTATATGTTATATTTTAATAAAAACTGTTTAAAAAAAGTGTAAACAAATAGTAAAAAAAAGTTTATAGTAATAACAACCTGCAGTTTAATGTTTGCATTTTTCCCTTACTGTACCGAAAATGAACCGAACCGTGGCTTCAAAACCGGGGTTCGCACCGAACCGTGATTTTTGCGTACCGTTACACCCCTAGTATTAAGAGTTCAGATGTAAACTTTAAGTATGTCTGACTTGAGCATTTTTATCAGGCTTTTATGTTTTCACTTTTATGGCAATGAAAAGGTTTTAGTCAGTTATTGAAATGCCATATTTTCACAAATGTCACTTTAGGGATTTCATTGGTGTTTAACAAATTTGACAGTCTTTTGTCAAAACCCTCTAAGTGTATGCAAGCTTTTATGCGATCCATGGATGTTTTACATTCACTCTTAAGGATGTTTTAATTCAACATGAGCTCATGAAATTGTCACAGAAAATATAGTTAATTTATTCGTGTCCATGGCATGAAATTCAGCTTTTTTTGTGCCTTTAGCACAAATGTGTTTTTACCGAGCCCCTAAGGTGACATTGGAGTTTAAAAATCTTAAGTTTAGTTTCATATGCTCATGTGAAACTTTCACATGAGCACGCGATAGTTTCACGTGAGCACGCGAAACTAAACTTAAAAAAAAATTCTGCACATGAATGTTTCACGTGAGCACATGAAACTAAACTTTATTTAATTTTTGCTCCATGTCCCATTAGGGGCTCCATAGTTTTTCATGTCACTCGCACAAATTTCTATGAATAGTTTTTCGTGTCCGTGGCACGACTTTCTTTTTCATGTAATTGTATGTATTTTTTTCTCTTTTTTCCCCCTATTTTTAAATCATTGTTGCTTTGGGTTAGGGTTAGATTTGGGGTTTGGGTTAGGATGTGCTTTTATGTATTGGTTTTCTACTTTTTCTTCTGCTTTTAAAAAGTATCTCGTCTGGGGTTAGGGTTTGGGTTAGGATGTCTAAAAATGAAACAGAAAGTGATTCTAACCCCAAGCAACAATTGTAAGAAAATAGGGAAAAAAACTATGAGAAAAAAATACATAAAATGAAACGAAAAAAAGTCATGCCACGGACACAACACGGGTTAGGGTTTGGGTTAGGATGTCTAAAAATGAAACAGAAAGTGATTCTAACCCCAAGTGACATTGGTAAGAAAATAGGGGAAAATATTATGAAAAAACCAATACATAAAATGAAACAAAAAAGAAAAACTATTTTTAGAAATTCATGAGTGACACAAAAAAGACATTAGTGCTCAAGGCACGAAAAAAGCTGAATTCCGTGCCATGGACACAAATCATTAATCAAATTTTTTGTGACTATAACATGACTTTCCGTGAGATCAGTCTGGTTAATTTTAACAAATTGTTTTGTGTTATCCTATTTAACACATTATGATTTTGAGTTTAAAGAAATAAAAGGGACAACACAAGATTTGTTAAAACAACACAAAATGTGTTGTTCCAAAAATAACACAGAGATGTGTTAAGTTAAGGACAACACATAAGATGACACAATGTTTTATTTTAACACATTAGTTTTAAGAGTGTTTATCTTCAGTGCACTTTGAGGACTTTGCTAAAAAAATCAACATTGTGTTTAGTGGATTCTGCCAACAAACCAGAATTTCTGAATGACCTGAGGCCTGGATTAATGGTAAAGTATTTGATGAACCTTATGAAAATTAAACATGTTTGTTGTGTTTTGTTTTGTTGTTGGTGTATTGATTACTATTATCAAAACCCTGGTTTTACTGCAGTAATCATGATTTAACCATGGTTATTGTGGTGTAACAATGGTTTGACCACCATAACCATGTTTTTTTTAACTGTAATAAAACCACGTTTCATTTTCATAAGGGAACATATAATAAATTAAGTTAATATCATGATGTAATTTTTGATGAAAGTTGTGTTTAGCGGCTTTTGCATCTGATCTCTTCATATATTATTATCAATGTTCTGTACAAACATCATTGGTATTTCTGTGATTTACAGTTAAACTCTCATAAAACTTGGGGGTGTTTAACTGTGAATCACAGAAAAATAACACTGAATATATGAAAGACTGAAGTAGTGAAAGAACATAATTGAATAGATGTTCCAGACGACTACAGTATAATGCATCAAGGACTAAAACAAATGCAGTCTGCTCTTCTGCACTGTACAAAAACATGCTGGTTAAAAGAGACACAGGTGAAAACAACCTCCACTAAAAGGCTGGATATTATCAGTATTAATGTAACAATTGAACCTCTCTCTAACATCGGTAGCAAAGACGAATTCTGCAGCCATCAGGAAGATGTGGCTTGTAAAGCTGAGCAAGGTCTCGTTGCCCATGGCGACATTTATCCCTGCTTCAAAAGAGTGAAGGGTGGATTTACTGTACTGTATGTGTTATGCTTACATGGCTGTGGTACTGCAGAATTTCATTCAAGTTCTTGTTTAAAAAGGTATCCTATACACTACAGTATTAAAGTCTGACAGTGTCAGAGACCAGAAGGAAATCTTTAGGCTACTAATATACAAAAGACCCACACAATCTGTCAAGTGAAGTGGTTACAGTGGCAGAATAATCGAAATGAACTGAATCAGATCTTCTAGTTGCCATAGTGCATGGAAACTTTCAGAGATCAGAAGTGCTAATAAAGTAAAAACACTTATGTTAGAAAAGTGTTTTTTTCACCATTTTAAAAATATCTTCATGGCTTTACATGATCATTTTGAAGGATCCAGGAATGGGGCTCAATTTTAAAACCACAATTGTTAACTGAATTAATCAAGTGTAAAGTTTGCAAAGTTCAATTCAGTCTGTGGCACTGTACAGTGTACAGTATGGGCATCTTGTGCTTGTGTATGGACTGGAGAAATAATAAAGAAATAACACTAAACTCACATTAATAGTGCCAAGATTTTAAAGCAGTAAACAAATTAGGAGTAGAGACGCAACAATCAATCTTCCAAAATTGAAACTGGTCGACTGGTTTTGTTTTATTTATGATCTGTATTATGGACACAAAGCTGTTACGCTGTTAAGGTCTCTCTGAAGGAAACTGTCTCGAAAAGTCTGAATTGAATTTTCTTTTTGTCCCCAGTATAGTGCCTGATAAACCGTTGTTTATGAGTGTGTGCGGCTGCTGTTGAAGATATCAGTATATATACAGTATAAACAAAAAAAAACATATTGGCCCTTTTGCTTGTAAATAATTTGGCAATTGGAACCAGCCATGAAAAATTATGACTGGTGCATCACTAGTAAGGAGACTCCCTAGACTTCTTATTTGTAGAGTAGCCATCTAGTCTGTAAAAGATAAACTAAAATGTACAACATAAATGTACCAATGGACTGCACAAATATTGACAAAATTGTAATATGAGCTTCATGCCACTGTGGCCCATTCACATGTACAGTATAATGTTGGTCACTCCAATTAAATTAATAGGATTGTTAAACAGTATAGCCTAACTGCTTTCATTCAATAATTTTATTATGACTTATTACAAGCCTAAAACAAGTCTGTACCTGTTTTTTTGTTTTGTTTAGTTATTATTATTATTATTAGTTACATTTATATAGCGCTTTTCTCAGTACTCAAAGCGCTTTACATATGAATGGGGGAATCTCCTCAACCACCACCAATGTGCAGCATCCACCTGGATGATGCGACGGCAGCCATATTGCGCCAGAACGCTCACCACACACCAGCTTATTAGTGGAGAGGAGACAGAGTGATGTAGCCAATTAGTATGAGGGATGATTGTAGGCCAATGGGCAAGTTTGGCCAGGATGCCGGGGCACACCCCTACACTTTTTCGAAGGACATCCTGGGATTTTTAATGACCACAGAGAGTCAGGACCTCGGTTTAACGTCTCATCCGAAGGATGGGTAATGTAAGTGCATTAAAAACACATTTTTTATTGACATGTTCGCATTGGCAGATTTTTATAGATTTTTAATTTTGGGGTGCTTTTAGCAAAAGCAGTTGCTCAGATAAATTGTTTTAACCTCTGATACACTGCTCAGCAGGCATGTGTCTAACTCAATCTAATCAGACAAGAAGATACAGTTACATTTTCTACAGATGAAAAGCTCAGACTGTCTTGGACAGGATCCTGCTGAGAACAAATTGACCTTGCTAAAAAGAGTCTGGTTTAGGGAATTTGTGTACTGTTAATGAAGATCAGCAATAGAGCTTCAAACCAATGGATGACGTCACGGACACTACGTCCATATTTTTTTACAGGGTAGAACCTACGCAAGACTATAGATTACACTTTACATGACAAAACTACATTTCCCATCATTCTCTGTGACAACACAAAGAAAAGAAAATGCACAGACCAATCAGTAAAACACGCAATAATTGCATTACTGCGGAAAAACAGAACACTTTTTCCTCAAACAGTGGACAAAGTATCATTAAAAGGCTTAACATATTAATTCACTTTCAACCTACATCACAAAGGGATAGTTCATTCAGTTGCAATAAATTAAAATTCTGTCTATACAGTATATACTTACTGTCAACAAGATCTATTGCACCATTCACTTCCATAGTATTATTACTTACTACTAAAGTCAGTGGTGGCTCAGATCTTCTTGATCTTTTCTTGTGTTCATCAAGAAAAGCAGAGAAACAAAGAAATTCCCCCTGGAAATTCACAAAAAAACTAATCGATTTAGAGAAGACAGAGAAGAGCAGCTAATTTTAAAATGTGCTGTCAGCAGAGGCATCATGCCCGTTCAAACTGAGGGGGCACGTGCCACTTGGATTTTTGAACCTTGAAGCATCTTTTCATCTGTTACTTGGGTTTATAGGCAAAAAAAATAATTTTTTAATGTCTGTGCACACATTCCTGTGTGCTGCGCACACTGTGCCCCCTTAAAATAAAACATTGGTGCATGACGCCCTTGGCTGTCAGCATGTCTGTTATTTCGATCTGATTCTAAACTAACTTTGTTCTTTCCAAGGGTGTAGCAGCCATTTAAAAAAAGTGGAAAGGGACAGCTGTCAGGTGTTGTGATCCTCAAAGTACATTCATATTCATATAAAAAGTCTATGTAGAATACCAATTGATAGAACACCCAGTGGGAATTTTGGGAATATGCCAGATAAGAATGATTTTAGTCCGGACGCAAGCGGTGCGACACAACAAAAGACAACAGAACCCATCATAGTCACTAGCTGGGTTTCAATCCAAAATTTTAAAAGAAAAACAAACAAATGCGAATTAGGTGCTTTCCATCAAGTTCGAGCAAGTGACGGTGGTAACCAACAGTAAACAAAAAAGGCATGCTTCCAAAATGGAGACAGAAATGCATTTAGTTACAAACTGAATGCTGTGCACAGAAAAATAAATACAGCATTTTTGATACAGGCACTAGCAGCAAAGGCATTAGGATGATGTCAAGCCCCAAGTATGGTAAAGACAACGTCAGCGGAAACACCTAGACGGTCAGTCCCATGGATTTAATGTTCGCTATCTCAGACTTTATTTAACAAATGCATTTCCATCTCCCATTATTCGCATTTACTCTTTATCGCAAAGTCAAAAACCACCCCAAGTGGGCGTACAAAACGTTTTTGCGAATTAAGGGATTTTTATTAGAAATTTGCTGTTTCCATCACTTGTTTTTGATGCAATACTTCAAAATGCGCATAAAATCAACCTGAATACTGATGATGTTCACAATGGATCCAGTGCGATCTGAGGTGACACATGCATGTGAAATGTCTTTTGTTGCATCGTGTTGCTTGCATCTGGTCTTAGGTCAAATCATAACACAGAAATTTAATCATGATGACAAAACACAGTGTCAGTTTGAAAAAATGACATAATCGTCCTCTTTTTTGCTTTTTTCTGTGGTGCATTTAATAGGCACCCAAACCGCCAAAAGGTCAAAGAAGAATCGCGGATAAAAGAAATTGCAAGAGATTTGAAGCTTATGTCAGATGCGCACAGGGAATATTAATGTAGTATTTAGCAGCAGGATCACTTACATTTACAAATCTCAGTTCACCTTTTGTACTTCTGGTGATAAAGATTCAGCTTCACAGCTCTATGATAAGATAACTAACAGAACACTTTACTATAGCGATCAGCCCTAGGCCCTAATAATCCTATCATTTAGAAACTATTCTGTGTTATACACAGATGTTGTGTGCGTGTGGATCTCATATCATAGACAGAGCCATCATAACCAATCAGAGAGTTTTGTAAAGGAGGGGATTTAATAGAATCTAGAAGTAACAGAGCGTTTAAGACAGAATGGGATAAGAGTAAATAATGTAAAATATGTAAAAAAAATATTTGCATGTGTATGATTTGAAAAGAAGCAGTGATGGAAGTAAATAGACGGCGACTTTTGTTGCAGTTATGTCAAATCATTCCTTAGCTTGGTCCATCTTTGTTCTTATCATCGCCAGCGGAAATACATATGAAGAAATGTGAGAGATTTTTTACCTGACGGTTCTACACTCTAAAAAAATTATCCGTAAAAAAACGGATAATATCCTGTCAGAAAATTACCGGTACATTTTCCGTTATTTCACAGACATTTCCGTTTTTTTCAAAAACTGAACAATCTGTTGATTTACAATACACTGTCCGTAGATTTACAGAACATTGTCCGTAGCCTTTAGGGACACTTCAATCTGCCTATGAAACGCAACAATGGTGACAATCAACAACAAAGCTTTATGCCTCAATGCATGCTGGGTACCAGGATTGTAGAAAACTCTTTCTTACCATTTACTCTCACCATTGTTGAGATTTGTATCCAAAATGTTGATGTCTCTGTGAAGCAAAATATACAACTGATACCTTACCTCAATGCTATTCAATACAGTGTCTTATTAGATCAGCATAGTGTGTCTCTCTTATACACTTCATATTTAAATGCTAAGCAGCATAACATAAAAACAACCAAGCTCAGATGACATAATAGACACTTTCCCTTACTAAAGCAACAAACAAGTTGTAATTGCTACAAGCAAAAACATTATTGCAATGTTAAAGGAGCAGAATCAGTTCTGGAAGGTTAAGGGACAAAAGCCTAACTAAAGGGAACACTAATCACCATAGTGGTGACTTCAAAAGAATCTAAAACAAACACAAACTGTAGATTTAATGTGATAAATGTTGTGGTAAATATCCATTTGGCTTACACGTCACATCAGAAAGAAGATTTGTCTACTAAATCACATGTGTGGATGCTGGAATAGTTGAACACTTGTATCTTGTTCTGACAGCATTTGTTTAGAAGTTAAACATCATCCATGTTAGAAAAAAACTCTGCAAGCAACTGTAATTTTAGGTTTCAAACAGAGATGGTGATAGAGAGGCAAAAGTGAAAGATTGCAGCAGGAGTTGTTGCACCCATAATGCAACATGTTTTTTAAAAAAAACGGATAAACGCCTGTAAAACATAAATACGGAAAATTCCTTCAGATTTACACAGTACTTTGTCCGTTTTTTTACGGATTTTTTTTAGAGTGTAGTGGACCAATCACAGCTCTTGCGGTCAGTGTAGACCGGACATGTGTTACATTTTTGGTGAGGTGTGCGTCTGGCTACGCACAGCCAATGCATAACCTATCGCATAGCTACGGGGTAGAATCAAAAAATGGACAACGCAACTCTGTTTCCTTCCATTGTAATGAACTGAACGTAAATGTCAGACGATGGGGACTGACATCTTACGCAAAACTGTCAGTTTGGAGCCAGGACATGTGCAGAAGGAATGCTCCAGAACACAAAAATTGCCCAGACTGATATTGTCATTCTTAACACTCATTCAATATCTGTACCCACAAATTATATCTCATCAAATAGGGCCATGCCCATGAATCTATTATTCAATGTCTATGTGCTGTTCTGACAATGCTCCTACTAAGCCCAATTAGCCAAAACACGGTACCAATACATCACTGTATCCCACAGACTGTACTGTTCTGCTACGGTTTGTAGCTCAGCAGAACCGTCACAGTCTCGGCCAGGGAGAACACAGTTAATTAGCCCTTCTGTCGACAAGCACAGCTAGTCTCTGAAACCAAGAAAATGAATGGTTAAAACGGTTCAAGGCATCCTGCTGAGCAACTGCACCTTGGTTTATGATTTCTTTCTGACTCACATCTGTTAATGGATCTTTGCGGTAACCAGAGTGTTGAAAAATGTTATGCTTACGTGTGTGGAAATGTGTGTTTTGTTAACCCTGCTGAAAATCAGATACAATAAGTGTTAATGGATTTGCTTAACTGGTCTTAACTGATTTATGCTGGTAGTGGGTTTCCAAACATAGTCAAGCTGTTTGATACAAAAACTTTGAATAAATACAAAAACTCCTTTATTCCAACTGCCATAAAGATGCTTAATGATTGATAGCTGGTTACCTATATGTTACCCAGTGTGGAGCTCTGGACAGGGTTGTCTCTTGTTGTAACTGTGTGTGTGTGTGTGTGTGGGGGGGGGGGTTGTATGTGTAACTGTTGTTTCCTAATTGCCCATTTATGAGCTGTGTATGTTTGTGATGCAGTGATTGTGAAGCCCAAGACAAATTTCTACAACAATAAAGTATATACATTTACCTTAAGGATTATTAGGAACAGCATACTAATACTGTGTTTGACCCCCTTTCGCCTTCAGAAATGCCTTAATTCTACGTCGTATCGATTCAACAAGGTGCTGAAAGCATTCTTTAGAAATGTTGGCCCATATTGATAGGATAGCATCTTGCATTTGATGGAGATTTGTGGGATGCACATTCAGGGCACAAAGCTTCTGTTCCACCACATCCCAAAGATGCTCATTTAGGTTGAGATCTGGTGACTGTGGGGCCATTTTAGTACAGTGAACTCATTGTCATGTTCAAGAAACCAATTTGAATGATTCGAGCTTTGTGACATGATGTATTATCCTGCTGGAAGTAGCCATCAGAGGATGGGTACATGGTGGTCATAAAGGGATGGACATGGTCAGAAACAATGCTCAGGTAGGCCGTGGCATTTAAACGATGCCCAATTGGCACTAAGTGGCCTAAAGTGTGCCAAGAAAACATCTCCCACACCATTACACCAACACCACCAGCCTGCACAGTGGTAACAAGGCATGATGAATCCATGTTCTCATTTTGTTTACGCCAAACTCTGACCATCTGAATATCACAACAGAAATCGAGACTTATCACACCAGGAAACATTTTTCCAGTCTTCAACTGTACAATTTTGGTGAGCTCGTGCAAATTATAGCCTCTTTTTCCTATTTGTAGTGGAGATGAGTGGTACCCGATGGGGTCTTCAGCTGTTGTAGCCCATCCGCCTCAAGGTTGTGCGTGTTGTGGCTTCACAAATGCTTTGCTGCATACCTCGGTTGTAATGAGTGGGTATTTCAGTCAAAGTTTCTCTTCTATCAGCTTTAATCAGTCGACCCAATCTCCTCTGACCTCTAGCATCAACAAGGCATTTTCGCCCACAGGACTGACACATAGATGTTTTTACCTTTTCACACCATTCTTTGTAAACCCTAGAAATGGTTGTGCGTGAAAATCCCAGTAACCTCAAAGTTGCTTAAATCACTTTTCTTTCCCATTCTGACATTCAGTTTGGAGTTCGGGAGATTGACTTGACCAATTGAACAGGTGTCCCTAATAATCCTTTAGGTGAGTGTATAAGCTGGTGCTCAGCTGGGTAAGCTGTTCGAGCAAGCTAGAATTGTATGGGGCGGAGTTTATGGATGCTCCCGCCCAAGCCGTCTAGCTGACACCATCAGAGAAGGGAGTATCGAAGTACATTTTCAGATTTGATTGAAGTTTATGAGGGCACATGAATGTATTATTATTTTAAAAAATGACTTACACTGATACATTTTTTATAATAAACACTGCAATATTACATAAAAAATAAGAATGTCAGTTTTGATTTTCATTGGACTTTAAACGTTACTGTCACAGGCCAGGGGCAGCTCATTTTTGGACCATTTTTCTGAGAGTGTTGGGAAGTGATAGATCCAGTTATGACTACTGCATGCCAAAAATGTTTGATCTCACAGATTCAAGGTTTGGATCCAGTTCACTTGGTCATCCTTACTTTGTTCAATACTTGAAGAGTTAACTCTGTTGTGGGTTATATTACACATTTATAAGGCAGATACACAGATGGATTGGAAGATCAGTAAGCAGAGATTGAGTGAAGCTAGAATAAAATGAGTTTATTGGTGTGTTTAAGTGCTTAGACCAAATTCGTCTGACTAGAACAGATTCAACGGCATTATTATACAAAGCAACCACAGAAGAAATTACTGCATCGCAACATAGGCATAAAATCAAGACATTATATGTACTTCTACAGCACCGAACAACATACTCTAAGATCAGTAATAAAAGTAATGTAGAAAAAACAGTAAGTATATAAAATGAATAAATAATTATTATATAAATAAATATATTAATAAATAGTAAATATAAGAGAATAAAAAGAGCAATTGTATATCTGTACTTTTGATGTTGCTTTTAAGAAACTCAGATCTAAGATCCGTTGAAAGCGTTCTGAACATTTTTATTTCTATCAAAACAGCACTGCTGAAAATTTTCATGGCAATACTAAAGCAGTTATGATCATGAATGATTTTATGGTAGTCATGGTCTTTAAGGGATAAAGGCAAAGTAAAAGCAAAAAGTGGGATTTTTAGGGCAAATAGATGATTCATTTGAAATCTTGTTTACTTAAGCTGTGCTACAGTAAATGAAATCTTTGCCAGATTTACAGGAACTTTGGATAACTCCTCTCTTTTCATGCCCTTTTTTCCTTCTTATTGCTTTCTCATATCCAAAAAGATTGCGTGCTTTATTGCAATATGCAATAAGTCCATGCATTTTCAGGGATAACTTTACATTGTGTGTCTTTAATAAATCCTGACAGTAGTTTTTCAATGGCAAAACGTTTTGTTTCTATCATGTAAAAAGCCCTCGTGGGTACTATCATGCTCATTAAAAATTGAGCACGATCCATTTAACAACACTGAACCCAACTCACTTGGATGGGTTAAATGCAGACGACACATTCCAAGTGAACTGACCGATTTGTAATTGGTAAAGATTATTTTAAAGATAACTTCATTTTGAAAATGCACTACATTGTTGCGTTTTTCCTATGTACAAGAAGTGCAGAGGTTAAAATTTATAAATGTGTCTTGGCAAAACAGATGTCAGATCTTCTGTTCCTGTGCATTGTCAATTGGAGTGGATAACTTGCTTATGTTGACTTCCCAAAGTGCTGACGATAGCTATACAAACAAGATGAGTTTACACTTCTCGAAATGCATCTGGAATGTGTATCAAACCATCCTGAAGTGGTTTGCATGATTGGATTGCAATGTGTTCTCAAAGGGCATTAGCATGTGGTCTTTTTATGATTGGCTAGCTATCAGATCAGAGAAAACATAGCCAAGTGTAAAAACTTGAGAAGACTTAAATTGTTGTAGGTTTGGGAATGCCCATTTTGTGAATGAATGCTTGTATTTCATTCACTCAAGATGACGTACAGCTATACATTTATTATGCATGCCAATTACCGTAGTTACAGACAATATTTTAGCAGTGATGAAATGCTAACTACATTTAAATGATGGCTATTGCAGGATATTGAAAGTGAATAAAGATGGTTTTACATAATTTTAGTCATAGTGCAAAAAACTCACAGAGCGGCAAAGTCGATTACATGCTGTGTTGTGTTCTCTAAGCAATGTCATTATCTGATATTGCTTAATAAGCATCTGTCAGAGATCCTAAGAGTTTACATGGCTTTCATCAGCAGTTTTAGAAATCCAATAGACTTTTTTGACACTGTATCTTGCAGGATTAGACAATGCACTTATCAAAGCACTTTCTATAGTTTCTAAATCATAGAGAGAACTAAAAGTTAGCTTGTATCAACAAGAGAAAGTAAAGCGTTTTGTGCAAGCTTTGAAGATTATTTTTAGGGCCGGGACTCGATTAAAAAAATTAATCTAATTAATTAGAGGCTTTGTAATTAATTAATCTAAATTAATCGCATTTTAATCTCATATAAATATTTGACCTGAGAACATTAAGAAGTATTTTTACATGGATTTTTATGAATAATGACTGAATACATAAGCTTAACAAAATAGTGTTTATTTTTGTTCAACCAAGTCGTTGTACCCGGAGTGGGGCTAATGTCCACGCTAGCTGCTGTATGTTTTGCATTGAGATGATACTTGAGGCTCGATGTGCTGCGGTGATATGTGAATTCCTTGTTGCATATCTTACACACAACCATGCTCTTATCGACGCTTACCAGTGATGCGCGGGTCAATGTATAAACAACCCGCCCGCAACTCGGACCGAAAAGAAAAAAAATATATATATTATACCCGACCCGCTTCCTGGCCCGCATTTCTTAAAGTAGTCATTTGTTTAATAATTGCAGGGTTCGGGACTTCTCAGGTTTTGACTGTCTGTGTTCTGGTACCTATGTGCGCGGATGCCCCACCTCGCGTATAAAAACAACAAAACATAATATACTATATAGCCTATATTAAAATTAAAATATATAAAAATGTGCATAATATATTTTTTAAGTTGGTTGCACATCGTTTATAAGTTTCTTAAGTGGGATTCGGATGTGAAAAGCGCTGCATAATGTACGCGCCTTTAGTGTTACCATTGAAACTTAACTAAATAAAAAAAATAAGAGGTGATATATAGCTTTAGCCTACATAAATGCTTATTGCTTTAATGTTGCGAGTTACTCTTCAGCTTTTCTTGCTGTTATGTTTATAATAGTTCATTGTTCAGAGTTCATATTGATGATCTTATAGTCAATTTAAAAATGTTCTTACAAACTGACTCTATTCGTTTAACTTTTTTCCTTTACCTGCTGTCGCTGTTCTCTGTGCGTGTCCTCCGTCAAAGTAGCCTATTAAAATTAATATGAAGTTGATTTTTAAAAGTCTTAAGCACACCGCAAATCAAACGTGCTGCTACATTATGCTCTTGCGCGTGTAAATTTAACTTCTGGGCACTGCCAGGCTGATTTTTTGAAAAGTAAGTGATATAGGCTACTCACTGCATGTTTTGGCATTCGGTAGCATATGCATCAATGAGATGCACGGTGTTGCTTTTAATGTTCTTTTTAATTTATATTCACAAAACCTAACAACAAAACATTGTTTATAATTACGAGACAAATTATTTGAAACGAAATTCGTTTTAAAGTAGCAAACAAAACTTAAATTAAACTCGTAATAAACTAATTAAATTGAAACAAAACAACATTACAACAATATTTAAACCCAACAATACTCAAACATTAACATATAACAGACATTAGGATACATGTTAAAATAATCTGTAGTTTGTTGGTAGATGTTTATTGGGCAAAACCTCCGTTGCAAACCTCCATTTACCAGAATAAATCATTTTTACTTTGAAATTGATGCGTTGTCACGTTAAAATCAGCTGTTCGTTTAGGTTCCGTCTACTTTAATTTACACTGCATCACAACCCCGGAGTTCTCCAACTAAAACAGGGTCTGCAGCATTTACGAATGACTCTATTAATAAGTGCGATTAAAATGCGTTAAAATGTTTAACGCGTTATTTTTTGTGTAATTAATTAATCTTAATTAACGCGTTAAAGTCCCGGCCCTAATTATTTTATATTTCTAATTAAGAGATTTTTGGCAGGTTATCTATTAAAGGGAATATATCATGAAAATCTGACTTTTCATGTTTAACTCTTTCACCGCCAGCGTTTTTAAAAAAAGTTGCCAGCCAGCGCCAGCGTTTTTCATGATTTTCACCAAAGTTTAATGCCTTCCAGAAAATGTTCTTCTTTAAATATATAAACATACAATATACCAAATGAAAGAACAGACCCTCTGCTTTCAAACAAAAAAAACCGTTTCATCCTACCTTTAGTGGTTCTTTTGCAATCAGCTTTTGAATATGGGTAGGTTTTTGCAAAAATACCATATTTTGAGCAAAAAGCAATGATAATTCCATTTTTATGACGGACTTTTCATAGAGATCCCATTCAGAGCGATCTTTAAAACAGACACGGACATGCAGCAGCTTGCCATAGGGCAATACTTCCGGTTTTAAAAAGTTCGGAAGTGCGCCACCTGGTGGATAATAGCGGTATTGCGGAAAGACAGAAAATCTCGTCATTGGCGGGGAAGCGTTTTCTCTTAATTGACGAGATATCTCGTCAATGGCGGGGAAAGAGTTAAGTGCTATAATTGGGTCCTCAGGGCTTCTATCAACAAAGAAAATGTGAAAAAGAGCAACCCAGTAACTTAGTTTTGGTAAACCTTTCACTGCAAGCATGTGAAAAACTAGGTCATCGAAATGTGACTCCCTTTGTGATGTCAGAAGGGGATAATACCGCCCCTTAATCTGCACTATCCAACCACGGCACTGCCATTTAGTGCAGAGATCAACTCATTTGCATTTATAAGGACACACCCAAAATGGCACATTTTTGCTCACACCTACAAAGTGTCAATTTTATCATGTTATCTATGTTATATTTTGAGCTAAAAAAAATTATTTGACATCTAAAAAAAGTCTAAAGAAATTAGAGATAGCTATTCAAATCATGTTTTTGTCACTTAAAGGTGCATTGTGTAACTTTTTAAAAGGATCTCTTGACAGAAATGCAATTTAATATACATAACTATATTATAATTGGTGTATAAGGACCTTACATAGTAAACTGTATTGCTTAGAATGAGCAGATTGTATCTAGACGGGTCGCCTTACATGGAAGTGCCCGTCATATTTGTCCTGTGGCAGCTACCGTATAGCTTTTCTATGCATTTTGAAATTGAGCAATTTAAATTGATTGCAATACACACCATCTCACCACTAGATGACGCTAAAACACATTACACCTTTAATAGTGTTTCCTAGGGTTTTTAAAACAATGTATTATTCACTAACTATACCAGCAACGTTTGAACCATTATAAACTCTCTGCCTATAGATTAGGTTTAATATAGATTAAGTTTAAATCTCTTATTTTGGTGCAACATTAATGCATCGATTCATATTCAAATAATGCAGAATTGCATGATAATCATGCAGGCATACAGATTATTTCAGGAACTGTTTAAGGTCCTTAGATCGTTGTTGTAGGCCTACAAGTTATTTTGTATGTATAGTCCAAGCAAAGATCATTCTGCTAAATCCTCCACAACTGCGAACTAAGAAGCAGTCTGCAATATGATGAATTATGCTTTCGAACTGCTTCCAGCACAGATTTTTGGCCCTGTTTGAGCCATTACCAGATTTGCATAATTCCTTTAGTGAATCAAGTGTTAAAATATTGCAGACAGCGCATGCAGATAAATGACGCTATAAACTGGCACAGTGAATCCCTAACGATAACAATGCTATATTTGTGCATCTGCCAACTTTCCATTGAATTTCAAAGCATTGCAAAAAGGGAGAAATTATGAAAAATAACCAACATCAACATTATGTTGCAACAAAAACATCTCTATTTTTAAACTTATAGACAGCAATTACATGCAAATGATAAAACGTTGCCATTCTTCATTTCTTCACAATCAAGATGATGTTAAGCACACAGTAGTTAAACTGTACTGGAAGATTTCTTCAAATGTGCTTTCTAAACAGAAAACAGTCAATGGTTAAACATTAAAAGATTTTGTCATTGCGATGTTGATCTTACTTCCATCGCCCAAAGGAAAGACAAATTCTTATATTACATTTTCCGAAGCAACCAGAACTGGTTTTAAAGAACAGACTCAATTTATCCTCTCTAATGACTGACGTATAGTATATTGTAAACATCCTGATCAAGATGTCTCAGACAGTTTGCCGTAAACAAGGCATTTGCATTCCTTAGAAAATCCTTTCTTACCAAGCCAGCTTGTCAGTGCATGGGTACAATGCAATGACAAGGACGTACACAGTTAGCTAAGGATATGAATACTAATACACAAATACTAATAAATATGATAATTCAGAGTTGACACTATGACAAGATGAGATGGAAAGTCATACTGTCTACGTATGAAGATCTAAATATTGAATATATGTGAAATATGTGTCTCATATAGTGGTACCCTATGTAAAAGAAAATGTGACTATATTCAGCTTATGACTTTGATGGACTCAACTTCAATGTACCAAATATTGCTATGTGTCTTCTGATGGAAATCAAACAATATTTTAAAGAAGCTCACCTGGACAAGCTTTTTTATTATGTTTTCTTTCACAGTACAGTATTGTATGTAATGTATAACCATGGTCTTTTCAAAGTGGTCTCATCATGTTCTGTACAAAAGTGAAAAGTTGGATCAACTTAAAAAATTACTTCAATTGGTAACACTTGAAAAATTATGTTTATTCAACTTAAATGTTTTAAATAAAGTGAAATTTGAAAAGTTGAAAAACTTTTTTTAGTTTTACCAATCCAACTCATAATCCAACTCATCTCAAGTCATCTTGAACACTGTAATATCAACATATATGTTATGTTACTTTAACTTAACAAATCAAGTTAAACAAATTCAACTCATTTTAAGTGTCAAATTCAAGTTATGTCAAAACTTAAGGTAGGTTGAATTTGACTTGCATAATTAAGATGTTTAAAGGTTTAAACTTCATGCAGCTTTCATACAACTTCATTTCTTTTTACAGTGAACTGTTTGTGTCATGAATAATAACTTAAAGGGCACCTATGGTCCGATTCACGTTTTTACATTTCCTTTGGTGTGTATGTGTGTATTAGTATGTTAACGATGTGCAAAAGGTACAAACCCCAAAGTAAACAATTATGCGAGTTATCGTCTCCAACATAAATCTCTTTTCTTGGACTACAAGAAACACACGGATTGTAGGCAACAGTTTACTTCCTGGGATTGGTGATGTAGTAAAGACAGACATTATCGTAATTTCTCCCGCTCCGGAGTCACAGCCTGTAAGTTAACTCCTGTTAGCATTGCATTGTGAGCAAATCTTTAAAACATAGTAAGGAGCGTCACATTTCCGGCTGACGTCATAGATATTCAGACCAATCACAACGTACAGATTAGCTGGCCAATCAGGGACACAGAGCTTTTTATATCAATGAGTTTTGTACAAAATCTGTGCGTTTCAGGAAGAGAGTGAATACTAGATGTACAAAAATGTACAGTATGTGGAAAATTATGTGTTTTTTGAAGCATAAACCACACAAACACATTGTATTATACCAAATACACAAAATAATGTTGTTTTTTAGAAATGAAATAGGTGCACTTTAAATTTTGTAGCATGTTGAAGCGAGCTATTATTAAAGCAGCTGGACTGATGAACTGTGCTTGAAAAAATCCAATAGACTTACGTTTTGATCAACTGAACCAGAATAATAAGAGGCAACCACCTCACTGTACTGCATAGCAACATGCTAAAAGCCACACACCTTAGCAAACACCCTGATAACTGCACACAGCACCCTATTATGATGGTGTGGAGTTTCCTACGGCAAGTCACTTTCCCTTTTTTTGCCATCAAGCAGAACACAATTAAATAGCTACCATTAAATGACATTTGCAGTAGACTAACATTTCACAAAATGGGTCTCTTAACACACATAATGCAATTAAAGCAGAACTTATTATTAATTAGAATGGGTTTATTTTCTGCAGTGGAATGCAGCAGACTCTATAGTATTGATCTCATTAATGACAAAAAAAAAAACAATATACCACCAAGAGCGATGCCGCATTTAATAGCCCTTCCTTTGTTTTCCTGCTAATTCTATTTGCTCGTTGAATAAGCAAGCTTCTTTCACAGCGAAAGCTAAATAAAACTACTTAGTCTTTTCTGGATAAATATTCCTGTTGTGCATTCCCTCCCTAAACTCACAGAGTGTCCCAGAGAGAGTTTAAGGCGCCTGTATTTGGTCATAATAGGACTAACAAGCCGGGTGTCTTTGGGAACTGTGATTTATATGCAAAGTGTGAAGCTTGTCGTGTAGGAACAATCGACTGCTTTTACTTTTCTTGATCAATAGCTTGCCACTCTTTCACCACCACCATGAGTCATTCGGTTTACAGAAGAGGTTCACCCAGAGCTGGCAAGATTGACACAATAGGGTGCACCACAAAATATGAACTAGCAGGTTTTGTGCTTCATTCAATAGATTTGCACTAGTTTACATGTGAGTGGTGCTGTGCAAAAGTCATCACATGATGGTGGGCTTGCTATGGTGTACTAAGTAATATTTTCATGTTGCTAGGATATTCTTTACTATTTGGTTAATATGATGTTGTGGATGGTTGTTATGCACCAAAGTTCAGTTTGTAGTGTTTTTTTTTTTTTTCAAATAACTATAGTTACTGTATGTCAGTTCATTGTAATGGTGGGAAAAATGCTGAGGAAAAAGCCAATCATCAGTGTTCCAAATAGTCGATACCAGATGTGTGTGTGTGCGTGCGTGCGTGCGTGCGTGCGTGCGTGCGTGCTTGTTATTGAAACATCAGAACCTTTGTAATAAAACGCTTCTGCCATCTACTGGTCCTTTAACTGTGTCATGCAGATAGCTGAAATTGAAACAATCGCTGTCATAAATCTAAAAATTACAAGCTAGACATACTTTCATAAATACCTTTACAGTTTTGCAGATAATATAACTGCTGACTATTAAAATAAAAGTTAGACTTGATATGGAACTTCTTTGGAGGTAAACGTTAGCTATTTCCTGAGTTTAGGTATTGCATATGGTGTGAGTTGGACATGTGGTATGGGGGTTAGGTGTATGTTGACAGGGAAAT
The DNA here is from genome assembly GCF_030506205.2 of Paramisgurnus dabryanus. NCBI lineage: Eukaryota > Metazoa > Chordata > Actinopteri > Cypriniformes > Cobitidae > Paramisgurnus > Paramisgurnus dabryanus. The sequence goes on along the minus strand of NC_133355.1, from coordinate 21,952,484 downwards.
GCCTCCGCTGTGGTTTGAGTCTCTCTACAGTCCCTGTCTTTGTGGTGGCTCCAGATCAAGAGAGGTAAAAGAAACACACAGCCCCTGACAGAATGAAAAGCCTGCTTGTTCAGGAACTACTCACAGCTAATATAACTATGAAGTTAGAAGAAATATTGGAGGAAGCATACAAAAAGTCTACAAATGTCACTCCCACAACAGAGACAAAATTATTTTTCACAATTATGTGTTGGTGGCTTTTCAAAGCCTTTTCAAAAAGTGATACAAAAAGTTGACAAACTTCAAAGTCTGAATTTAACAACACAGTCACATTTTTTAAAGGACCTGCCTAGTTTGTAATATAAAATGCAATTTAATGTTCCATTGAATTCCATTACACTTTGTTTAAGCTCTTAGAACATAATATAAAACAGAAGAGGAAAAATAATAGTATTACATTATTGAAAAATTGGCTAGTCTGAGCAGAATGTGAATTTCAAAGCTACATGAAAAGATCATATTTTTAAATTTTTATTTATTAAAACTTTAAAAAGTTATTCAAATTAATGTTTTTTAAGTTAAAAAATGTATAAGTAATAAATGTAATCCTATTAAAGTGTTTGTCTTTTTTTATTGCAAGTATAAAACAAGAATATCGATACTGTATAAAATAATCTTGTATGACATAAATACAATAAGTATAAAGCAGGGAAGAAAGGCAGCCATTTGAAAACAAAGAAAAAATAAAAATAAAATACAGAGGTAATAATTGACCTATGTAATTCATTAAATCATTATACAAATTCACAAATTTGACACTTTTTGGATTATTAATATTTGTTAGTGTTACAATTAAATAATTAAGGTCACAAAGACAATTGTTTAATTAGGGAACTGTTAAGGAAAATTAATATTTATGAATATAATATTTTGCCAATAAAATACATACATTTCCTTTATATTCTATATTTGATTTACAATTAGAAAAATAACAGAATAAATCACACATAGTTCAATCAATGATTAAGTTGGAAGTTTTTGTCCATTTTTGATGCACTTCAGTTAAGCTGATTGCGTCATCACGTTATATTTGTATCTTTTCTCAGGGTAAACCAATCACAGACGTTTGTGATGACTGGCAATGCTTCTGTTTTATAATTTACAACGAATTTACCTTTGTATATTATGAAACCTTTCTGAGAAAGTTTATAGGTAAGCAATACAAGTATTGTCTATTTATCTACAAAATGGGCATTTATGGAAAATCTAGCTTTGTCGGTCGCATGTCGCCCACTGGTGGACGAAAATCTTTGTCTCATAAGAAACCGTGATGAGTTGGTCGGCTCTGCAAGATCAGACCGGCGGGCACATACTGTACAAACACTGTAAAGCTCCAGAGATCAGCAGTAATGGGTACTCTACTGGCTCGGGTTATCATCTGTTTTTGGATAACTTTACCCTTCTGTGTTACAGAAAAAGTTCGGGAGCGAAAGTCCCGGCAGTCTGACCAGGTGAGATGAATTCAAATATGTTTTAAAGGCATGAAAAGCTAAACTCATTACTGATTAAAAAAGACCAGATCTGACACAACCTGGCATTTATAAAGTGTGTTTCAGTTTCACGTGGGTTAAAGAAGAGGCTTTCTTATTTTCCTGGAGTTTGGAAGGTGCATTGATTTGTTCTGTTTAATTTAAGTTTGATTGAAAAAGAAAAGTTTACTTAGAAAAAAGGTTAATCAAGAAAAAAAATCTAATTTATACACAAAAGAGCTCATAATAAAGCAGGATATTTTAGATTATTGTTTGCATTTTGACTTGTAAAAGTTTTGTTTAACTTAAGGAGCCCGTTAAACTGTTTATAGTGTAACAATAGCAGTGTTCTGATCTCTTAAGAACGAATCGTTATTTTGATTCGTTGTAATGATTCAGTCGAATTGATTCGCAGAGCAGCACTTCAAAGCAGCATTTGACACACACATGTAGCTTAATCGAAATGCTAGCCATACGTTATTCATTTTGTCTTGCTTTTTAAGATAAGTTATGTACACTCACTTATTCTAACTTCTTTTGACACTGTTTAATAAATCGGCCTTTATTCAGTCGGTTCATTCAAACTGATTGAAAATGATTTGGACTTCTTTGCCCAAAGTCGACCAAAAGAAAGTGCTGATATATTAATACTGATAAAACTCCAAGTATGTTGAATACTGTACAGTAATTTTCATCCCTACTAAGACAGGCATAAGCTGGTAGATGGTTAAAGCTGGTTATCCCAGCCTGGCAAAGATGGTGGGTCAGCTAGACCAGCTTAAAAAGTGACCAAAACACAGCTAGACCAACTCGCTTCACCAGCAAAACCAAGCTGAGAGACCAACTAAAACCAGCTCACCAGCTTAGGTTGGTTTTAGCTGGATTTTTCAGTATAGATTTTATTCAGTTCAGCAAGGCAGCCTATGGGAAAGCTTTTACAAGTGAGTAATAACCAAAGAATTCAACTCCACATGTTTCTTAGGTAAACCACAGCACCAAACCTCATTTTGTTTTTATGTCCCACTGACATCTACACATATGGGTATGATTTCATAAAACTATGAAAGATGAGCTTGCTCTGTGAATAAAGGAGAACCGTCATGATAGAAAAACCCCAAAACAGCTTCAGGATGCAACCTCAAAGATTCTGACCCAATTCTATTTGCATATTGGATTGCATAATAAATGTTCATTTTTATGTAGTTTTTTTTTAAGACAGCAATATTTTTATTCACGTATCAATAAAAAAGAGATTCAGCATAAGCTTGGTTTTAGCTGGTGTTGCAAGCTGGTTTTAGCTGTGTTTTGGTCACTTTTTAAGTTGAACTTAGCTGGTCACTGCTTAAGCCAGTCACTGCCACCTTAAACCAGCTAAAACCAGCTGTCAGTTTATGCTGGTCTTAGCTGGATTTTTCAGTAGGGTGTGGTCAGGGGATTGTTTTTTTTTTTTTTTTTGCACAAATGTGTTTTTCTCACAGAACAATGTCACGATCCCCTCTCACCCACAGCAGCCTATTCATCAAAGTGAATCAGAAGCAATTTCTTTAAAAAGGCAAAAAAGTCTGTCAACTGGTTCTTGGTGTAGTCATTTTCATTTATTGTTGTTTTTGTCATCAGTATCAAACATGCCTTCAGGGGCCATCTGGAGTGCAGGGCAGAGATGGTAATCCAGGGGTAAATGGCATTCCAGGCACACCAGGAATCCCTGGGAGAGATGGACTTAAAGGAGAGAAAGGAGAGTGTGTGACAGAGAAGTTTGAGGAACCCTGGAAACCCAACTTCAAACAGTGTGCTTGGAACGCTCTTAACTATGGTATTGATCTCGGCAAAATAGCTGTAAGTATTACACATTTTCATATGTGCTACCCATATTGTTCATGTATGAGTGTGATGGCCTTTAAAGGAAAACACCACTGTTTTTCAATATTTTACTATGTTCTTACCTCAACTAAGACAAATTAATACATACCTATCTTTTTCAATTCGTGCACTTCATCTTTGTAAAGCGCATCGTAAATGCGTTAGCATTTAGCCTAGCCCTATTCATTCCTTAGGATCCAAACAGGGACGAATTTAAAAGCTACCAAACGATTCCATGTTTTACCTATTTAAAGACTGTTACATGAGTAATTACACAAGTAAGTATGGTGGCACACAATAAAACGTGGCGATTTTTTGAGCCGATAAAAAATGAGTGTGATGAGAGTGTTGGGAAGGGCTGCAAACTTAGTGTTCTTCCACCATACAATATAGTTCTCATTTTTTATCCACTTAAAAAATCGCCACATTTTATTTTGTACTACACGCCACATTTCTGAATTTTCAGTTTTGGGTGAACTCACTTTTTAGAAAGTTTAGAAACACAACTGGGCTACACTGATTTACTTAATGGTTTTGTAGCAGTTTGGTTTTCCAAATTAAGTGTTTAGACTTTCCGTCATTGGCTCATGAATTCATTGACATGATGCTTGTGTGGCAGGCGTGCACGTTCACTAAGAAGCATTCAGACAGTGCCCTGCGTGTGCTGTTCAGTGGATCTCTCAGACTCAAATGTAAAACGGCCTGCTGTCAGCGCTGGTACTTCACCTTTAATGGGGCAGAATGCGCTGGACCGTTACCCATAGAGTCCATCATTTATCTGGACCAGGGCAGCCCTGAGCTCAACTCCACCATTAACATCCACAGAACATCCACAGGTACCATTTATAAACTAGATGTTATAATAGACTATATAGTATTAATTTACATTACCGGTACATATTGTTTTTCTGTATTCTAACATATATATAGTATTAATCGGTAATTTGTAATTAAGCATTTGCAATATTGTAAAAAAGTCATCAAAATAACATAACCTACACAGAAAATGGTCAACATGCGTATCTACCCCAGCTGTCACTTTAAAAAGGACCTAAAATGTACCCTTATGTACCTATATGTATACATTTGGTACCAATATGTACATCGGAGGTACTAATATGTACAGCTGGGGTACAGATTTTGACATTTTTTTCTGAGAATGAAGTCGTGAACCTTAACCTTTGTCCTCATGTTTAAGTCTAGTTTGTGCTTCAAATGAATGAATGTATATATGTATCTGCTATCATAGTGCTTTAAAAAGCTTCTTTTATAAACTTTAATTTCAAATGTATGTCTGCATACGTAAACTATACACACTGCAGTAATAAAGTAGTTGTTCATATCTATGGCTTTGTGGCTTACAAAGTATAATATACAGCAAATGTGCTCTCATCTTGGAGATGAATTATTGTTATTGCAACTCTTAATAACAGTAGGGGTTAGCATTCAAATATACATTTACATAAATGTATTCACATATGAATGAATAAAATGAACCGTTTATAAGACGGCATACTTTTCTAATCATAAACTTTATCAGCTTTGCGCACTATATATTTAACCGAATGAAAGGAAAGATGCGTGCAATCTCAGATGATATCTTTGTCCATTGGATTCCCATGAGTTCTGTTTTCATATCATCTATGCTGCAATTACACAGAGACCAAAGGAATTTAAGGATCCACTGTGGTTTCTCACATCTCAGCCTTTATACACTTACAGCTTCATAGAGCTTTGTTGTTTAGGACATAACACAATGTTAAATGAAGTACAGATTTTACATAGAAGTTGAAAAAATTATTTCCACATCCGCATGTGTTTAATTTCTCTTATCGCAGTCGAAAGTTTGAAAAAGAATCCGTTTTAATTTACCATACAGTGTGTAACAGGTTAAAATGTGGTTAGATTTGTATTATTTGATGTGATTGTCACTATAAAAAAATAAATATGAATAATATTTGATAGTAATGCCAGCTTTCTATGTATTGTGTCCATCAGTTGAAGGACTCTGTGAGGGGATTCAGGCTGGTCTGGTGGACGTTGGTATTTGGGTGGGCACGTGTGCAGATTACCCTCGCGGTGACGCATCTACAGGATGGAACTCAGTATCCAGGGTGATCATTGAAGAGCTTCCAAAATGAGCATGACAAAAAAGTAGACCTTTATAAAAACTAACTACCTTGGTATATGAATTTGGTAATCAACCAGTACCATGGTATTATCATTTCATACAATCACTGTACCATGGTACTTCCACAGAATTGTTTTGTGAGGGGAGTTCAAAAATATCATGGATTTGGTAGTAACTGCAGACTCTGCCTTTTGTGCACAGACAAGTACAAGTTTTTTATCCATTTGATTTTTATATAACATACTGTACACTGCTTTTGTACCTGTTTTGTTAAAATATTCCTGACAGTTTTAGTACACTTATGTTTTCCAAAAATAAAACAATTTTGAAGTTTGTAAAACGTTGAATGTTAATTAAATTATTAAATGCTTTTAAAAGCTGATGAAAATGGCAAAATGTCTAAAGGTACCACATCATAAAACTGGGTGTAGATGGAAAAAGCTGTGAAATGAAGTGTGTAGCATGACTAAGGGTTGGAATGTCTGCTGTGCTACTGAAGTACATTTGCAGATGTAGTGCAGATGAATCAGACGTTAGGGATAAGACCCAAAAAGTACTCCGAAACATATAGCCTGCTTTATGAATACCTTGGCATTGGATAATATTGAAAATGTGGACTTTTATAACAATAGATACTGTTGCACAAGCACTTTTTAAGTGAAATATTTCACAAAAAAAACTTATGTTAAACATGTATTCCTTTTATATTGCATATTAAAATTGTTTTAATACCTAATTACATAAAAATTGTGTACTTTTACTTTTCTTGAGTAAAAATCTCACCGCTATGCCGCTAAAAATCTACACATCTGTCCTTTTAAAGTAACAGACATCATATCCATTAAACTCACACCAATGCCAGTTATGTTAAAGTCATCAAAATGTTTTAGAAGAATAGAGTTAGTTTAAGTTTGATACTTAGTTTGTTTCTAATGCAATGCATGTGTAGCATAAATGTCCGGGTATGGGACCATACAGAGTCTTAAATAATTCAATTTGAGCAGTTCATAAATGAAACCTGATTCATGTGTCTGTTACATATATATACTTTAATTAGATGTGTAAAAAATGCCTTATACATATACAAGCTCATCTTTGTGCGTTACTCACAATAGCACACTTTACATACAATACATCTGTTGGACTCTTAACACAGTTCTTCATTCGCTCCAGTTGAAATATTCCTCTTATTCCGATGGCATCCATAAACATCTGGTTAAAATATGCTAGTCCTCCAGTAAGGTATCAGTGTCTCTCAAAGCTTGTGTGTTAATATCCTCAAGCATTACATCATTTCCTGAGCATGCCCAATCAGTCACTGAAAGGGTTCATTCGCTCTCATAGCTCAAGTCCACAAATAAAGCAGCAATTTAAAAAAAAGACAAACATCGACTATTTTGGTTGGATTGGTGTCAGATGGCTTGAATCCAGTTTTCCATGACACATTCCTCGCATCGACCTGACAACTTAAAATTGTGGGGTTTTGTACAAATCACTTTTGCTGTACTCCGAGAGAAAATATGGATTCATGGATGTCTTGTATTATTTTATGATTACACCGTAATGTCTCTTAATTCACTCAAACATCAACAATACATCTTTAACCTCAGTCTTATATACATATGAACCTCATTTTATGAACCACACTTTTAATCTGCACATTGAGTTCAGAGATAAATGGTTCATATTCCTGTTATTCTTCAGCACACTTACATATGTCCTGCCATTTTTTTTGTGTTGGTCCATTATTGTGTGTGTGTGTGTGTGTGTGTGTGTGTGTGTGTGTGTGTGTGTGTGTGTGTGTGTGTGTGTGTGTGTGTGTGTGTGTGTGTGTGTGTCCTGAAAGTTTAGTGGTACTCGCCCAACAGCAAGCGTGACACGTTTTCAAAGACCAGGAAGGTGATGCAGCATGCGGGAATGACACGCACCAAGTTGGGGACCATCCCTTTGTAAAACCCCTCGACTCCTTCGTTGCTATAGACAGGGAGGGTCATGCACAGAAATACTGAATTAATGTACATTGCAAACAGATGAGTCCAAATATTCCAGGTAGTTCATTATTTGAACAGCCCAAATATTGTTGTCGTCTTCATTTGTTATTTTGTATTTAGAGTAATGCATATTTTGAATTAATAATTTTTTATGCTTGTCATCATGATTGATGTTTGTTTGTTCAGTGTTGAGATGTAAATGTATGACACAGCAAAGCGACTGACTAAAATGCACATAATGTACATGCATACAATACAAACTGCTTAAGCAGTTACTTGACCAGTGTTTTGATCTCTTTTAGAAGGATAATTTACCCAAAAATTTAATTTCTGTCGCCATTTATTTACTCTCATGTTGTTACAAACCTGTATACATTTCTTTGTTCTGATGAACACAGAGGGAGATATTTTGAGGAATGTTTGTAACCAAACCGATCAGAGGCCCCATTGACTTCCATAGTATTCTTTTTCCTACTGTGGAAGTCAATGGGGCCTCCGACCGGTAACTGTGTGTGCTTGTGTGTGTGTATTCAAACACACATATAATAGGCCGATATTTTGTTCTGTTACTCATTAGGTACACATAACTATATATGTTTGGCCAACTTGTCATTTTATCAATCTTTTGAGTTGAGTGGACTTAAAGGTATTGCGGAGGATTTTCTTTTTCCGGGTGGATCATCAAGACTATTGGTCCTCCTAGTTGTCAATCAGGAGTGTTGCGCAATTGCATTTTTTAAAAAGTGGAGAAGGCGGTTCTTTTCTAAAATTCGAGAAAATCCTCCGCTACACCTTTAATATAGTGCTTGTCATAGTTTGCCTTATATATTATTTTATAAGTTGACTCAGTGTGATGGTAGGTAAAGGATGGAGAGAAATTTTGTTTTTGGGTGAACTGTTCCTTTAAGTTAGCAAATTATTAAATTTTTCATTTTGTCTCTTCCCGCTGATACATTTGCAGTATGTGTTTGTATAACAAAATAATGAGAAAGTGACGTTATGGTTTGTATTGTTGGTCCAGTCTATATCTGGTTCTATGACAGCGTGTCGTGTCTGCACCCACCTCCACGTTCTCTTGATCACATCTGCAATCCCGCTATAGGTATTGTGCTGGTCCTGAAGACGAGCGCGCACAACCTGGTATGGGTACGTCACTGCCACTGCAAATATTTTGGAAACGGCTGCTATGGCAATGTACTCTAATGGAGACTGAAACAGAAAGAGACAGGAAGGAGAAATTGAATCACCTTCAAGATCATTATTGGTTCACATAAATGCTGCATTATTGTGAACTAAAGAGCATTTGTTTTATTCTGTGTATACAATTTTATATTCTATATAAAGATACAAATGTAAACTAGCAAGATGATTATAATGCAAAGTATATTTTCATACATTATTGTTCTTTAAGCTGTACAGATTTTTACAAAGTAAAGACCGCTGGAATGAACTGCCACTTTGTTACACCCTATACATGGGATTATTGTTTTAAATTTAACCATCTATATATGCCAGATAAACAGGCCAATGAATATATTTGACCTTATGGTCAGAAGAAGGTTTTGGCCAAAATAAGTAGTGGACCAGACTATGCCAAAAGTCAAAGGTCTGGCACTGAGACAGGGAACTTATCCCAAAACTGACACTAAAGGAAAAGTAAATTATAGACTGCTAGGAAGAACAATAGCCTGGCTTCACTTTCTCACCAGCAGCGATTCAGATGGCATCTTTTTATATTTGTTCTGCTCCCTCTTCAGGCCCTCGTAGGTCATGAACTGCAATGCAGCATGGGAAGTCCCAACCAGACCAGGCAAAAAGCCCTGCAGTGGCAAAACAACAAAATAAGTCTCTGAAACTTTCTCACACACACATTAACAAAGCCACAATAACATATCTTCCTAAATAAATAAAAGAAAGAGGAATTTCATTGTGTCAAACTAACCCACACTAGACTAGAATTAAACCATGTTTGTGTGTACTACTTTTTTGGTGTGTATCTCACAAAGAATATTTCCATCCAACTTGAACCACAGATTAGGTGCTATATCAACCCTCCAAGTACAATACAATAGCTCCCTCTTGTGGTCATCCGGAGAAACTACAAACTTAAACATACAAAAGATTTGACCATTTAAAGTCAACATGAAACGCTGTTTACACCCCACTTAGATAATCTGATTTATTTCAAAGTAAAAATGTAGCACATGACTTAAATGTTGCATCAGGAATTGACTGGAGTGTAAAAAGTGGGGATTGGAGACAAGTGGTAGAGAAGGGGGTAGTAAGGGGCCTGATAAAATAATACACAAAAAAATATAAGAATCTGAATAAATGCGCACAGTCAAATCACTCAAAGTAAGATTTTTGAAATTTTGATTTCATGTTGACTTTAATTTTTAGCACACATACTGTAAAAGCTTTATTAGACCCGTTACAAGACTTCTGTTTCTACATTAAGGAAAGAGAAGAAAGGGTTAATTTAAAATCTGTAGATGTACCCTGTATAGTCCCGGGATACCCTCGTGACGGTATATTTTCACGAGGGCGTCCATCATTCCATTGTACTGCTTCTGGGACGGGTCTGCATTGTACTGCAGCACCATCCGGGTCTTTGTCACCCAGACCGGGTTGGTAAAGCAAAGCGCCAGAATGCCTGGAAACATGGAACAGGGAGTCCAACACAAGGGCACCTTTACAACCAACACTTTGCTCGGTATAAGTACACCTCGTTTCGAGTCTGTCTGAATAAGAAAATTAATTCGGACTCATGTTGTAAAATAAAGGCCAGGGTTGATACAGCATTAGTAAGTTGGTAGTGTTAGTGTACCTAGAAGTCACATATTCCTCTTTTTGGTAACACTGTTGAAGGCAAAGTGTGTAATTTTTTTACATTTATGATCTCAGTTTAATATGCAGAGGGTGATCTGTAAGAAATTCGTTGGATGACTCCCTGTAAACTCTTTGGCTTTTTATTTTGACAAAACACAGAGATATTAAACTTACTTGTGACTCCTCCTGTTTGTAGTTTATAGTAAATAAAAGACACATGACTTATTGCGGGAGTACTATTCCTTTCTAAAAATGGTTAACTAGAGTCGTTGATTCTGATTGGTCAATAGTTATGTTTTATTTATGATAAAACACAGCTATGACTGCTGTACCCAATGATTTTGTGGATCACTTAGCAATGTAAACAAAATATGTGAAACATTTCAGTCAGGGAATATTTTTCCCAGCGGAAGGAATGATTTTAGTGATTTTGCATCATGAAAGTTGCATTAATACAGATTTTTTTATATTTGTATTTTGTGGTAACAGTTTAATAAAAGCCATACGGTACTCTTGATGTATCGTGATTACGTAACGGTTTGTTTAGTCAAGCTAGCCGTCAGACAACAATAGTACAATATTTAAAAAGAGGCAATAAACATCCATAAGCCTTACTTTAAAGGTGGGAGCCGAATCACATCTTAACCTTTAATCAACCATCATACCAACCAATCAAAAATATCTGAAACAATTTTGTTATTTTGTAAATCTGTTTAGTGCTGCTGCCTTTGCCGCATACATTACACACTTCACCTTTAACCAAGGTCTTTATAAAAACATTCAAGCCCAAGGCATTTCGAATGAGTTTCATATCATACCTTTTGTTCCCTAAATGCTCCATGCTGTGCACATCTTTAGTTTTTCACTTCCTTCAGAGATTTCACATTTGTTATTTCTTCCCTATTTTGCAGATATTAAAAGCAAACAGTCTCCGAAGCTTCTGACATTCCATGTGATCCAGTTTCATAAGTAAGCTATAGATTAGGCTGTGTTGTTTAGTTTGATAATCTCACAGGTGGCTCTTTTCTCATACTAACCTGCCTGCGCCGCAGACACCAGGTGCTCACCAGCGCTCAGCTCTGTTTGCCGTCCCTCCTGCTTGTATGCTTTAATAGCATTATAACTGTTGGAAGACAACACACAGCAATATTAATAGGAGTCATACAGCACGTGGATGTCTAGTGTAAAGCCCTGCATCAATACACTGCTCCATTTATACAAGTGCTATACAAATACCAGGTGGATTAAAGGAAGGGTTGGGTTACGATAAATGTATTGTTAATAGAAAGCAATTCAACTAAAACGTGAGATGTGTAAAAACTGCACACAGTAAAATAAATGATGGGTAAATTAAAGCTCCATTTGAATAAACATCTATGTAAACCATTGCCAGGCAAATCCTTTTTAGATTTTGTTGTTATACTTGGCACAACCTTAAAGGGGACATTTCACAAAATATTTTTAAGATGTCAAATAAATCTCTAAATAGTGTGAAAGTGATTTTTTAGCTCAAAATATCATATAGATAATTTATTATAGTATACAATGTTAAATTGCCACTTTGTAGGTGTGAGCAAAAATGTACCATTTTGGGTGTGTCCTTATAAATGCAAATGAGTTGATATCTGCACTAAATTACAGTGCCGTGGTTGGATAGTGCAGATTAAGAGGCGGTAGTATCCCCTTATGACATCACAAGGGGAGCCACATTTCAATGACCTGTTTTTTCAAATGCTTGCAGAGAATGGTTTACCAAAACTAAGTTACTGGGTTGATCTTTTTTACATTTTCTAGGTGGACAGAAGCACTGGGGACCCAATTACAGCACTTAAACCTGGAAAAAATCAGATTTTCATTTTATGTCCCCTTAAAACAAACAAATGTGCATGGCTTTTATTCAAAACTAAAGAGGAATTTAATAGAGATGGTCTTTAAACTCAAAACGAATATATAAGGAGAAAAGATATCACCCAAATATATTATTTGATATCACCGCCTGCCTATCTCTTGTTTTTGAAGGACAAAATAAAGCACACATCACGCTATTTATATTTTGGTATGCAGTCCTCATAGTGTTCTCGCAAATGCACTGTCAGGAATACAGCTCAGAAACTAGGTCAGATAACTTCACGTATTATTCATATCTCATTCAGTATCAACTGACACAGCACTGTTTGGTGTTTCTTTTTTTGGCTTGTGATCCGTTTCTTTTTAAGAAAGTGCTGCTAAACATGAATGACAAAACAATGGCATTAATGCTGAGGTTGTGTTTAGATTCAATCAAAGTATGTTTAAACAGGAAATTCCATTCTTTACTTCCCTTTTAAGGCAACCACTTACAAGAGGAAGTACAAGCCCCATGATGCACCAGCCCCCCATATGTTGGGGGTGACGCCCTGATAGAGGCCTCTGATCCCTTCCAGCTTCCAGATGGTCTTCATGCAGTGCATCATGCCATCGTACTGGGGTCGCATTTTCAGACCATCACTAACTGAAAGAGTAAGAAACATTGGGGAGGATAACATAATACACTCACTCCCATTTGACCCACAATAACCTATCAATTGATTGTTTATATTTTTGCTTCTGTGTGCGAACGAGTAAAATGTTTACTTGCACCACGGTTTGGGAATGAATGCACAATGTCGAAAAATAGTGTCTATGTAAGTTGCTTTCTAGGTTTTTACACGCATCGTAAGCGCTACACGCACTTACCAGCAAACCTTATTTTGACCAGATCCAGAGGATGTAGCACCAAAGTTGAAATAACACCTCCACTCAACCCAGCAGCAAGATTTTCATATCTGATGTGTTTAAAGATTCGGGTGAAGCTTGTTGTTATCGAGACGGATGAGCTCGTGGAGTCTGACGCGACTGCAGCGTCTCTATGTCTAGAAACGGCGACACTCATGTTTGTTTGTTTACGGCTACACGGACACCCTGCGACATTTAAGCAGTAAAATAAACTTCACGGACGGCGACAGAAACACAATAACACTTTTATCGAAAAAAAGGAAACGGTCAAGTATCTGATACTCCTGTGAAATTCAATAATCGTTGTTTTGCCATTGTATCGCCTCTGACCTCCAGTGTTCTACAGTGTTGTTGCTGAAGAAGGTAAATAACAGAACGTGTCGACGTCAGTGGGCGGGGAAACCTTTCATCAAATCGCCATAACATAGGTCGTGACGTCATCCAGCGATCCTGGTTCCTCACATGCACTACAGATCTATAAATGTGGCCCTGCCTTAATATCATAATAATACACAGATTAACAGGTCTATATTTGTCTAATAAAAATTAACTAACTAACTATTGTTAGTTATACAACCAACAATATTTTAATAAAATTATACAACTAACAACATTTTAATAAAGTTATACAATATTTTATGGATGAGTTTTCCAGGTAGTGGACGAAAAGGCAACACTATTTAAATAGCATTAGAAAAACACCACATGGAAAGAAAGCCAACAGTAATCTGACCAGGGGTTGCTGTTAATGTTACTGACCACGCCAAGGACCCCGGAATATGATGAATCTTTTGTGAAGGCCCCCTCTACTTTATAAATTTAAATGTATATTTTTTATGTAACACAAATAGAATTTGCTACATTTAAGAGTAATGTTGGATGTATAAACCTGAAAAGGGACATTTTAAACATTTAAATCTTTACAATAAATCTTGATTTTAGCAGCTACTGCCTTGCAATGTGAGACAAATGGGACTGTACTGTAATAAGGAAATCCCACTAAATACATACAAAGCAAATGTAAATGATTATGGAATGTATGTAGCAAGAAATTCAAGATAAACCCCTAATAAATAAATTTTATAAAAATAAATAATAAGAAGAACAATGTCGCACGCCTGTTAATCTCGAATAGGTGCGTAGGATAGAGACAATGAAGTCCAACAATATATAAAATAAAGGGTATCCCGCACACTATTAACTTGCAAAAGATGAAAATATTTATTGTGAGGTCCGGTACTGTGATTGGTCAGTAATTATTGTTCCATTTGATTGGTCGATGCACTTTTTATGCACCCTGGGGGTCCTTGGAACCCATTTTAAAAATCCCTGATCTAGACCAGAGGTTTTTTAACTTTATGATGCCAAAGGCCCCCAAATAAAATTTGGTCCCCCTTCTGAAAATTGATATGCATATAAACATTTAGACTGCGTTAAATAAACTCAAGGGATTGAGATTGAGGACACTGTAGTGAGAAAAAGAGAAAAATGTACAATATAAACAACTGTAGTTTGGTGTGTAAGTGTGTATTAATACATGTTAATGATATGCAAAAGGTACAATCCCCAAAATAAACGTTGACGCGAGTAATCGTCTCCAACGTAAATCTCTTTTCTTGGACTACAACAAACATACGGATTGTAGGCAACAGTTTACTTTCAGGGATTGGTGATATAGACAAGACATATCATAATTCCTCCCACTTCGAACTCACAGCCTGTAAGTTAACTCCTTTTAGCATTGCATTGTGAGCAAATCTTTCAAACATGGTAAGGAGCGTCACATTTCTGGCTGACTTTAGAGGTATTAAGACCAATCACAACGTACAGATTAGCTGGCCAATCAGGGACACACAGCGCTTTTCAATTCGATGAGTTTTGTACAAAATCAGTGCATTTTAGGAAGAGAGTGAAATCTGGAGCTACAAAAATGTAGGTATGTGTTTTTAGAACCATAAACCACGCGAACACATTGTATTATACCAAATAAACAAAATAACGTTGTTTTTTTCAAATGAAAATTTGGTCATTACTAACAATTGCAATGTCTAAGTTTGTTTTATTTCATAGTTTTGATCAGTCACATCTAAATGTAAACTTTGACTTCATATATAGGCTAATATATATTAGTTGTTCATATGTTAATAAAATATGAGTAATGATTTACAATGACCAAAACATTTAACAGCAAACTCCATAAAAATACTGGACAAGGATGATATTATTACAATTGACTTATGAATAATAATGATTTTAACTTTACATTATTGTCATGATTGTTTTAGATAACATGACTCTTAAGGAGGTCTGTTATGCAATAACAAATAATAAAGATTGAGATGACACAATTAAACCAACATCTTTGCTATGCATGTAATTATCACGTCTCTGGGTGCTAACTTGTCACCATATAGCCTACATCCACTGCCTACATCACATCAGAGATGAAAGAAACTCTCCTCTCGTCTCCTGTCAATGAATGCGTTCGGGCGCGCGCACTTCCGCCGCCCCGCCCGCGAGAGACCGGAGCGTCTGATCTTTGTCCTACGTAAGACAGTCGCTCCGCCTCGCTATCCTATCGGACCGTTTCTCTTAATGCATCCATTTTTGTGCATTCAAGAAATCTCTTGGAGTTAGCGGCAACCAGGAGGAAATCGAGGTAAAGGTGGCGGAAAGAAGACGCTGATACGCGGAATAAGGGATCGCGGGCCCTGTAATAGGACGATACGCGAGAGCTCTCCATAAGCAGCCATGGGTTAGACTGCATCTACCATGATTGCGAAATAAAAGGCAAGCACTCGTTTTCTCCACACACATTCGAGCAGATGGCTAATGACAGGCATGGCTGGGATGCCCTCAGATGCCCAAAACTGAAATGTAATGCAAGAACCACCTGGGGTTTTCTTAAACTTTAGTAATGTAATTTTATTAGCTATATTATGTTCATTATACTTTATGTCATGTTATCATCATAAGGTTATATTTAGTATTGTTAATGGGGATTTAAGATTTGCGCATGCATGTATAATATCATGTGGATACAATATTCACCATGCTGGGTGTGTTGGAAAGTCAAGTGGTGAAACAGATTCGAAATATTTTGTTAACGCATCTTTCAACATTATAAGAACAAGGCAGCATCGTTATGCATTTTCTATTATAAACTAAAGATCTATAGCCTACTGTTGTTATAGTCAATAAATAGGCTTTAGCATCGATACACATCATTTCACAATATAAATATATGGAATATAAATATATGCAGGCGATATATGATGGGTGATCTTCAGCATATGTTTACACTGCTTGTAGTTCATCTCCATTCATTGACCATTTTTCTTTCTTTTAAGCCCCCGCACCTGAAAAATGTCTGCAAGGGGTGGCCCGGCCGCATCCCCTGCGGCTCCCGCCCAACCGGACATGCCGGACCTGAGCCACCTCACCGAGGAGGAGAGGAAGATCATCCTCTCGGTCATGGACCGCCAGAAGAAAGAGGAGGAAAAGGAGCAGTCAATGTTAAAGTAAGCCACCTGATTTAGCAGCCTTGTTAGGGAACGAGCAAGCTGCATGTCTGGGAAGGCTGTCTAGTGCTGCAGTATTGTGGATGATGGCTGCGTTTCACCATGCCCGTGTCTCTTTAAAACGCTCCCTGTCATTTTCAGCACGACTGTCTCCTGAAATCGAATACGTCTGCTTACGTGGACTGTCAATATTAGACTTTTGTTGACACAAGGACGGACAAAATACCCGGGTTAGAGAGGTCAATGTCAAAGCCTCAGTGGGTTTTATGGCTCGTGTAGCGCGTGGATGTGATGTTTTGCGCTGCTCTCGTGTCAATATTCTGAGTTACTTACTCCGTGTTGTGTTGGGTTAGCCGTGGGCGCCATTTTCGCTAAAAATCCCATCGGCTTTCGTTTACCAGAGATTACTACAGGTTTTAATGCGTGCTGTGGAGCAGGTCATACGTTAAACATTAACACGACACATAGATCGGCGATATTTGCGCGATCGCGGTTGCCATGGTTTCGTCACTGGTTGTTTTCAGCACCACGGCGCTGTCCACTGATGCTCGTGGTGCGGTTGTGTCTTCTCCTTCAGTAAATGCACGGTTTGTTGTTGTATAAATACGTTTTGTATGCTAAAAGAAACCTCGTCTTAGGTGTGTGGTGTGTGTTTGGTTTATATATTGCGAGGATGCATTGCTTTTTCTTGTTGTTGGGTAGTTGACATGGCATGTGTCAGCAAATGTCCTGCAGTGAGACATACTATATACCTGTAAAACTACTTCAAACACATTCGTATATTATTGCATAAATATATATCATGAGCTTACAATAAAATAATAATTTGTAATTAATTTATCACACTGCAGAACTATTCAAGTGAAGTTAATACTAATATATACACGTCTCCTTACACACATATACATATTATATTGTTTGATATTAGTTCATTACTTACGGTACCTGGATTCAAATATATATATATATATATATATATATATATATTACCATGTTTATTGTTTAAAACCAGAACTAAAGACAGACATTGGACTTCCAGAATACAGAGTCAAAGTGAGAGCCACTATTATTAATGGTGTTTTGGGACAATTCAGCAATCTTTAAGACTGGTTGTGTTCTGCTCCATTAATCTTTGCCCTTAGATGCAATCATTTGTCTCTGCATTAGAGAGAAAAAAATATGTATTATTTACTGGACTGTCCCAGTTGGCTCCAAGTTCCAAGCTTGAAATCAGGAACTCAGTGAACTTCCGTTCTTGTGCCAGTGAAGGAGCTCTGCTTTGTTTATAGGCATGAATTTCCGCTGGGCTACACTTCTGCCAAGTGCATGCTTGGCAGTGTTTGATAATGTTATATCATTCTGTATAGTAAAACTTGTGATATAACCCACCTTCCCTATAATCAAGTCCGTTTACATTTAATTTACCTGATGTTTTATATGAATGTTGTGATGGGTCCAACAGATCTACGGGTTAAGATGCAGTTTACTAGTTTTCACACTTGACCTCTCTTTCCATCCGAAAATGATTTTGTCTGTTACTCAAAATGTACTCTCTCAAGCCATATATTTGATTGTTAAATGTTTTTTTTAATGCAGCATCTATATTATGACTTAGAGGGACCTTGCTTATGTTTTATAAATGTTTGTTGTTGTAATAATGGAATAACAGGAGATTGACAGCTAAGTTTATTCAAATTTACCCCAAACAAAATCATATTTTTTTTCTTCATTTATTCATTTCCTGTCGTTTCAACTCCCTATGATTTTTGTTGTTTCACGTTAGTGACTCACAGCCCGCAGACAGTCTCCATTTACTATTACTGCACCTCTATAACATTAAGCAGTTTTACTGCCTCATTTGACTCTATTCAAACACAGAGCATGAGGGCTTAAAACAGCATGTTGCAGGTCAGGGATAAAGTAGCATTTTAAATAAATATCCATTGGACTTACATTTGAGGAACCCAAATCATATCTGTGCATCAGAAATGTATTCTGATGTGTGGGCTTTTCTAACACAGGCCAGCAACCACTCTTGCACATGATCAGGCAACCCTCTTACTCTCCTGTAAAAATCTATCTGCGTCTGAAACTGAGCTTTGAAATGAGGTCTTTATAGACGGAATGTTGGCAAAAAATCCTGAAATATGGACCTGTCAAAAGTCACACTGTAAATGTGTCTGCACCGACTCATTACAGACAGCTCTCAAACTGTTCAATTTCAATGTATTCATATGATGAGCAATGTTGCACGAAAGCTTTGTTTTAGCAGTCAGATGAAGACATTTTAGATGTGGTTTGTTGATTTGAGTCAAATACAATCAAATGATCATAATGATACAGTATCTGACCCCTATCAAAGGCCTCAAAATGTACTTTTTATATGGTATAACACAGTAAATAACAGTTACAACAGTTGGCTCAATAAGTGTAAGCAAACTCTTTTAAAATGTCCATAACCAGTGTTGCCAAGTCCGCTTATTATAAGCGACTTTGGGCTTGTTTTTCTGTGAAGTCGCTTCACCTAGATGGTAACGATTACTAGCCAATCAGAGGCAGAGCAGGGCAATCTGTTTTATTTCTGGTTAGGTAAACGTAGTCAGTGAGTGACGTAAACTTTAAATTAATGCGCGCGAGTTGCGACTGATGGTGACTGACTGGACTGTAGGAGAGTTTTTTGGAGGAACAAATGCCTGGGACAAAATAATATGGGAAAAATATGGGAAGAAATATAACGACTGGGAGAAAGAGAAAGGAGTATAAGAATGGACTCAACCTGTTGAGGACTCAAAAGCAGTGTGCTTTAGACGTAGAAAAGTCGCTTGTTTTGGGCTTGTTTTCACAGGCCTGGTTGCTTATTTGTTTTGCGAGATCTGGCAACACTGTCCATAACACATGCAATTTCTGCGTATCTGATGTTAATCTGGAGTACCTATAGAGTAGTATTACATCCTTCATATCTCCGAAGAGTCTTTAGTTTTATTAAATTTATAAAAGACGGATTAGCTTTAAGAACGATTCTTTCCGATAATGTATTTAAAATGTGGAAGGATGCGTTACTAGTTGCGGGAGGAGCGAGTCAACACTTTATATAACACTGACTGGATAATTTAAGATTCAATACATATTCGTGTCGTTTATATAATATGCACTTATGCGCCTATTTCCAAAAAAACACAGAAGTCTTACTTACCGCATGCAACTCATGACATGGTTGGGACTTTTCAATGAAATCCAGCGTTAAACACAAACATGCAAAAGTCCGCTTCTACCCTGGATAAACAAACTATATCCATTTTTTCCATAATGCTGGCTTTCTTCTCCTTACATCCCAAAAAACACTTCTTCTTTTGTGCCATTATTGAGTTTTGATATAAAACAAAGCTGTCGAGTGAAGTGATGCCTGTGACTCGGCTCTCGTGCTCCCACTGATTGACATTTGGGCGTGGTTTTTCACCGGAAGCACCCATAAAAAGAAGTGATACGTATGGCTTACCCCTGAAACGTCACTTGGACCGTCATCAAAAAAACCTTTCTGAAACTTGTACGAGCCCTGGCGAAGTGCATTCGGCACAGAAATACTCTATTACGTGTCCAAATCTTTTTTTGACACTTTACCTATGTTTAGCATGAGGAAACAACTCTTAAACTGTGTTAATAAGTCAGAATGCTTGAAATAGTGTTGAACCCCTCCTTTAAGTATTTCAAACCAAGACAATGTAATTTTGCTTGTTATTGGTGGGCAACTGGCACCTTCAAAAATTTGAGAGGGAGGGTTTCTATTTTACCTATTTGTCCTATTAATAATTTTACATCTTTGCAGTTATGCAGTTTAATGTTTGATTTTCAAGACATTTTTGTTGATATTTTATGATTAACAATTTGAGTACTGCCACACCTTAGAGAATAACTGTTATATCCAAAGACTTTACCAATAACAAAATAACTAATAACTCATCTGGAAATGCGTTTCTTTTAATTTAAAAGGTACAAACCACAAAATTAAGCCTATTTATACCATTCATCCAATTGTTCACAATTTCACTGTAGCATGGCCTATATTAAAATTGCAACCAGTCAGTAAACACTAGATGAAGGTTAATGTAACAATATGCCAACTGCTTTGTATTCAGCACACACGTGTATGTGTTTTACTCTGCTAGTTGTTGACACAGTTTTTTTAAGTTCTTCATTGTAAATCTCTTTCCATTGCTGTAGTGACATTTGACATGTAGTTGTTTTACTGACACAGTTCTGCAAGGCCTCTTCCACTGGAGACCTCAGTTATTCAATCAAATGCCAATCTTTGCTGGATACTGTGGCTTCATCTGATCTCAGTGTTATCAGTCAATAGTTCAGTATATTCAATAAGTTCTCTCTCACTTAAAATGTATTTTTTGGCAGGGTTTGCTATATGAAGTGATTAAAACACCACAATTTAGTCTATCATAATTGAATAAACAAAACAAAAAATATTTTTTTTACATAAGACCTTCCTTTTTAGTCCATGTCTAATGCATAAGTGCATGATGCATGGAAAATCTCCTGTTACAAAGGCCATTTCCTGATTGATGCATGTACTTTCTTTAAAACATCCCTTGGTGGGCTGTTACTGCTGGGGTAGTAGTGTGCCTTGTTCTTTGATTTGGGAATCAAATCACATTTGGGTTTTCACAGACAGGGTCACATATAACTTGCTTTCTGTGAAGTACAGTGGTCAACTGAGAAGTTCACTGTTGTATACCTCTGTCCATTTTTAAGAGAATAAATTTGCGGAAAGCCATGTCTTGCAGTCCTTTTATCAGTATATGTGTATAAACTCCTGGATATCAAACCCATGACTTTGCACCTCTAATGCAATAATCTGCTACAAAAACATATCCATGATGTGACCAGCTGTGTAAATACTTTATTGCATTAGCAGTATGAACAGCCACTTACAATCAACAACACATCCACGTGATGACATCCAATGATAAAATCGCTATGTGAGACACAAACGTCCCCTTAGAAGCTATGTAAGTACCATCTATATAGACAGCTAGGATTTTTTAAATATAGTATGGAGTACTGTTCAAAATCGAGCACCTGTACTCCCTGGATCCGTTATGAATGATGCTGTAGTGTGAGTGCACTTGATCTCTATACCTGAGCTGTATTTGAACTCAGTGTCAGGCATTTAAATAGCTGATGCCTATTGGATGATCACAGGTTATAATCTCTTTACTCCTTCTGAAAGCCACAGTGTTTAGCCGGCCAAGTGTACACTGGGTTCAACCCCACGCTACATTGCATTGTACTGCCCTTTGACCCGTAAAATAGAGTTAAAGATAGCAGGCTATGTGTGTAATAGCATACCGCTCACTATTTCTGCAGCATAAATGTACTTTATAGTGTGCATAGTATGCAAATTTTCTGTATGAAATGAAAAGTCACAACTGCTCTGGATCAATCTGCTTGATTTGACCAATTTAGTCTGCTTGATTTGACCATCCACATTTATAAATGTGTATTGTGTTCTGTTTTGCATACTATATTTAAAAATAGCATGCATTTACATGTACAGAGTAAATATTCTGAATGTACAGTGCCTATTGTTTGGGATTATTCCATAAAGCCATAAACATATCTTACAAAGTTCCGTGGTATAGTCACGGAATATTTAGCTTATTTATCCGTGTCATTGTCACGGATTGGTAACTCAACTGCTTTTTCCTATTTTCAAACCATTGTCGCTTCAGTTTAGGGTTAGGTTTGGAGTTGGATTTGGGTAGGGATGTTATTTTATGTCAATCTAACCAAATCTAAAACGAAGCGACAATGGTAAGAAAATAGGACAAAACAGTTGAATAACCAAACTGTGACAATGACACGGAAAAGAAAGTCTGTGGTACAGCCACAGAAAAATATGGAGATCTGTGACTATGACGGATAAATAAGCACGGATAAAATAGCACGGATAAATTAGCAAAATATTCTGTGACTTTACCACGGAAATTCATGAGGTCAGGTTGTATCTGGGCTTTGATGAGAGCTTGGAGTTGTTCTATCCTTTGTCATATAAGGAGCTCCGAAACAAAAGGAACTAAACACCACCCTTATCAAAAATTAGATATTACCCGAATGTTCATCAGATATCTCCACAATAAATCTGCTTAATCACAGCCATCTCAGGCCTTTCAGAAACACTGCTTTGTTGGCAGAATCCGTAAAACGGCACGCTGATTTTTCAGCAAAGTCCTTTAAATGCACTAAAGATGAGTTGGATGAACGATCGTGTCCCTTGTGAGTACTTGGAACCTGAACATAATGGATCTCAAATGTGGCAGTCACTTGGATCACAGCGCCCCCTGATGTGTGGTTAAGTTTCTTCATTTGCAATGTTTTTACTTGCATATTTAGTATTTTTTGTGATTTCTGTCTTGTCCAAAGAAGTGGATTTTTAGAAGTGGAGATTATTGCCAAGAAAGCTTGCATGCACTTGATGAATGCTTGATAAAAAATGCTCAAATACAAGAAAACATGCATCTGAATACTTCATATGTAACTTGTTTGATTTGACCTATTGTCAAAGGTAGAGAAAAGAAAAACCTTTTGCATGTGGAAGATGGTTTTAGCTGAATTTATTTACAGAATTCAAGGACATTTTCTTATCAGTGGGCTCAAATCCATGACATTTTTGTTGCTAATGTTTGCCAGGCCAACAGGAGCACTTTGGTCATGCTGTCACTGCTATATAATGTTTTGCAAAGTTTGTCCATTTAGTTGCAGTAATGCGGTTTTGCCTGTTGTGTGTAGATATATCATGTAACAGGATTAAGGCTTACAGTAACCTATACCGATCAGTAGTGTTCTAATTTGTACATGCCACTATAACTTATGGTATTGTTCATGTCTCTACTGTATAGATTTTATATGTATTTTTTGGCTGTTTCATCCTTATGCATGCAGGCATTTTTGTCTGTATAAACCCGCTGCTGTTATGTCATGGTGAAAGGTGTGATTGCTGAAAAGTTTTCAGGCAGAAGTCGAGACAGTTTCCCCCTTATGGGGAATGTTTACACAAAAGGTTTTTAGATACCCCTGTATTATACAAGTCACAGATAAGGCAAAACAGTTTCATTTTGTTTACCTTTTTTATTGTATACTTATATGAACTGCATGACATTGAACTTCATGTTATTATTTATATTTTGGTTTGTTTGTTTGTGTTATAACACTGTGTTTGGCTTTAGTTTTTTATATCATCAGTATATGGGTGAGCCCCTTGAAGCCATTTTTTTTTTTTTTATATAAGATTAAGGTCTGAATTTACTATAACCATTATTTTTAGAGGATTTGCAAAAATAATTCCAATAGAATTTTTTACATCTTTAGATTATCGTTATCATAAATGATCATTACCGCAGCATGATATTACATTAAATATATGCATTTACAAACTCATGTTTCAGTAATGAGAACTAAAACGTTGTCTAGGTACTATGACAAACAAAATTTCAACTTTTATCTGCAGAGAAAAAAAAGAACAGCTTACTTGGTAGCCATCTTGAATGTCACAGTCAATTATGTCCCTTCCAACAATTTTTTTTGTTTTGAAAATGTTAGTTCCTCGAGGGCCTAAACAAGGATTGAAAGTTGTTGCGGAGGATGAGAAAATTGGTCTTGGACACATTTATATATCTTATTATTGTCTCTACATTTACCAATGATCACCAAATACCACATGTTTCTTTACTGTAAATTTTTATAGTATAAAATGCACTGAAGCTATTATTAATAAAAGCTATTATTTAATTATAAATATTTCCTTGTCAAAGAACCCAAATCCAGCCATGGACATGTTGCGGTAATGAAAATGTTCCCCTTAAATGGTTTGTATGATGTCATTTGAAATGATGTGCAAAATAGTACATGAAGAGATGCATGCTTCTTATTTTGATACTCTTACTTTGCATCTACTTTTTTTCCAAAATGTTTCATGACACCTCATAAGTCTAATTTCGCGAGAATCTGACAATAGTTTGCAGTCAATATTCTCATAATTTTCTGGAGTTGCTCAAAATAAAAAAAAATGTTAAATCTCTGATTTTTTAATCTAAATATACATTTTTTGAAAATGAGCATTAACTTCAAGTAATTACTATTCATATTTAATAAAGCAATAAGCCCCAAGAAACAGTGGGTTACCAGTGCATTTTATAACAGAAAATGCGAAGCGGAGTGCCTAAAACCCCCTTAGCTGTTATAAAATGCACTGTAACCCCACTGTTTCGCGGGACTTTTATAAAACTGTTACTTCATACACATAGCAGGATTTCATAAAATAAAACACAAATAAGTTGTAATTATATTAGTACAAATATTAGTCTTCCGCCAAACAAAGTAGTTCCTCAGAATCAAGAGTGGCTGCAACAGAGCGCAGTTCACAACCAACACAGACGCAGCAAAGACACAATGAAAATATGATTTAAGACTGTGGTGTTTATTTTATAAATCAACATTCATCTAATTTATACAATAACATTTATATCGTGCAACTGTTGAAGTGATGATCAAATATGCTTGGAAGCATGCTAAACTCTTTCCCCGTCAGCCTTTTTTTTTTTTTAAGTTGCCACCCAGTTTTAGTTTAATACCTTACAGAAAAAAATATCTTCTTTAAATAAACATTAAATATCAAATGAAAGAACAGACCATCCGCTTTCAAACAACAACAACAACAAAAACGTTTCATCCTACCTTCATTTGTTCTCTTAGCAGTTATCACCTCTCAAATTTTCAGCTAAAAGCGGAGATAATTCCATTTTTGTGAAGAACTTTTGTAAGAGATCAGATTCAGGCTGTTGTGTCGAGTGAATGCGTCAGTGTTTAAGTTGAGTAAGATTGCCATCTAGTGGATAATCGCGGAAATATCAATTTAAGACAAAAACAACTCAGAGAATGTTTTCTCTTTATTGGCGAAATAATTTAACAATATTTGTAACTGCCTCACAGTTTTAGTTAAGTTTGTTATTATCTTTTGATTCCTACCTGGAAATATTAGTAGATCGTTTAGGCGGAACTAATTAGCGCCTTTCTGGTGTTCCGCACGTAATTACAGGGCACACAATGACTGAAGTGAAGTGCTAAAAGAGCATGACAAGAGCTCGTCAAGCTAACTAATATTAAGAATAAACATCTGGATGTATTATCTAAGGATAAAGGAGACAAGCAAGAAGATTTTAAGTTTAGCCCCTCTTAAGTAGAAAGCAGCCTACGAGGTATGTTTCTTTTATATCCGGTTTTGTGATATTTCACGTGAATCGCTTGTTTTAACTTGTGATATGTTTCACATGAATCGCTTGTTTTAACTTGTGATATGTTTCACATGAATCGCTTGTTTTAACTTGTGATATAATTTACATGCATAGCTTGTGTTAACTAAGTGTGTAACTATAGTGACACGATCTGAATTCAAGACATACATTCATTTTATTTATAGTATTCTTTTATTTTTTGTTTTCCTTTAACCCAGTTCTCACGGGTTGACATGACATGTTGGAGAAATAAAACCCCGTTTTTTAAACAAGATCTCGTGCTTCGTGTTTACTACTGGAGGGAGCTACAGTGAGAACTCGACGGCAAAAGAGTGCGTATCGTGGACGTGGTTGGGTCGGGACATCTCCACATCGCCATGCGCCGTCATTCCAGCCATCATCAGTGCAAGAAGACGTCGTGCCCATGTTAAGAATCAGGTTCCCTAACGCAAATAAAACTGCAACTTAGAAACGTTGAGCATTCTGCACAAGAGACTGAGAAATATTTTTGCATTTCACATAACAAGTTAATGTTGTTTTGTTTACTTGCCTTTCAAATAGAAGTTAATTGATATTGCCACTGTGTTGATATTGTGTTCACTGATGAGTATGCTTTAAATATTACTAAGAACTATTATTACTAAGAGTAAGACAACATTTATAATATTTAAGCATTTAAAGGTGAATGTTTATTACTTAATATTGTACATGTACAAGTTTAACTAATAGTTAATTTATTTATTTTTTGTTTTATACCTCACTTGTGGTGTTCTAAGTTTAAATAAGGCCATATAGCTTACAATTTCTCAGGTAACACCATAGCTCCATTGATTGCAAAGTAAGTGTTATCTAACTGTTATACTAATCTTTGAGTACAGTTTTTATTTTGCAATATTCAAGTTAATTTAGCTGCAGAGAGTATTTTTTCTCCATAAGAGGGCAAGTAGTTAAAGGCTGAGTATTCATATATCAGATTAAAATAACTACTTAATTGAGCTTTGCTACATTGAACTTAGGTTGCCGTGAGCAAAGTAATTACTCAACTAAATGCAAATTTAGTTTTAAACCAAACTAAAGTAAATTAAGTATAATGGCAGAGTCTGAGCATTTTCTTGAGAGTGACAAAGAGGGTGCAGGTGAAGACGCGCAACAGCACTGCGCAGGCATGCAACCACAAGCTGCTGAAGGCACAGGAGATAATAACCACACTTCCTCACAAGAGCCACAAAGAAGCCAAAGAGTCCGCAAGCTTACGGAAAAGGGCCAAGAACTGCACGATGAACAAGTAAGAAAATTTACACACCGTTTCAGTGTGAGCTACGAGAGGTGGAAGGCTATTACTAAAGACGCCAAGCAAGCGCTGCATGGACAATGCTCAAACAACCTGCTTCATAACCACATCACCAAGATACGCAATGCCTCAGATGATCTGAAAGCTGCTTATGAAGATTTAAGGCACATTGACCGTCCTGACCAAGACTCGCGTCGAAGAGTAGACACCTGTGAAGCAGTAACAAAAACAATCATCCAAACTGCAAGGACCCTTTTAGACACAAGAGGGGATGAAGAACAAGAGGTGAATGCAAAAGAGTTTGTAATTAAAGCATCAGACTCAGACAGGATAAGCGTCAACTCTCACCGCACCAAGTCATCTGCTCGCTCTCGTACTAGCTCAAAAAGAACATCCCGTTCAAGCCAGTCTTCTGCAAGACAAGACGCTGCTGCTGAAGTGGCTGCTAATGAAGCGACTTTACAAGTACTGTTAGAGCAAGAACGTCATATCAAAGAACTTGAAACTGAAGCAGCCAATTTACGAGCCAAACAAGAGGCTGAAAATGCAGAAAGACAAAGGGTGCTGGAAGCCAAGCGCAGACAACTAGAAAAACTAGAGACAATTAAGAAGCTAAAGGCTGCCAAAGCGAGACAGCAAGTATATGAGCGAAGTGAATGCTCGGATGAAGAAATATCTGAGCTGCTCCATCAATGCATCCCTCTGAAGGAGAATGAAGAAGTCCAGCATGAAAGTAGCCTATTGCGGCATCGTTCTCCACCTCCACCTCTGACACAATCAAGACAAGAAGATAATACTGCAGCTCTTGTTAGAGCATTCGCAGAGTCCATCAGTGCGAGTCGTCTTCCCGTACCTGAACCAACAACGTTCAATGGCGACCCACTCAGATTCAATGACTAGAAAGTCTCCTTTCAGACACTTATTGACAGGAAGAACATACCAGCTGAAGAAAAAATATACTATCTGCGAAAGTATGTGGGTGGACCAGCAAAAAGGGCCATTGAAAGCTACTTCCTGCTAGGCACAGAGTCAGCCTATTGTGCAGCGTGGACCCTCCTAGAAGAGAGATATGGCAATCCATTCCTTATCGCCAAGGCCTTCAGAGATAAGCTCGATACATGGCCCAAGATAAGCTCCAAGGGGAATGTAGAGCTTCAAGAACTCGCTGACTTCCTTCGCAGCTGTGAAGCGGCCATGTTTCAGATCAGAGGTCTTGAAGTACTCAATGATTGCAATGAAAACCAAAAAATACTCTCTAAACTTCCAGACTGGCTGACTTTAAGATGGAATAGGAAGGTAATAGAAGTGGAAGAACAAAGTCACACTTTCCCAAGCTTTAGCCAGTTCGTCAAGTTTCTCACACGTGAAGCTAAAATCGCTTGCAACCCAATGACATCCCTCCATGCTCTTAAACCAAGTGAAAGTGAGAAGATCAAGGTTTCAAAGACCAGAGGTCATGGAGCAAAGGTATTAGCAACTAACTCCGATGACAAAGCTGTTACCACAGGCTGTATCTTCTGTGAAAAGACAGGTCACAGTTTACACAAGTGTCGCAAATTTATGGATGAGACCATTTCAGAGAGAGTCAAGTTTGTCCAGGAGAAGAAATTGTGTTTTGGCTGTCTAAAGTTTGGCCATTGCTCAAGGGACTGTGAAAACAGAAATATCTGCGATATGTGTGAAAGGAGACATCCATCTTGCCTCCATGATAATCGCACAAAGGAAGAAAGGATGTCAACGCGGACTAGTGGAGCAAGGGACAGTGACAGGTCAAAGGAAAGGAAAATGGATCGGCCACATGATAAAGCAGCAAGATCGTCATGTGAGGCAACATCCAATAGAGTTATACAGAACGTTAAAGACACTCATACATCTACAGTCGTCCCAGTATGGTTGTCAGTAGCAAGTGAGCCAGATCGTGAAGTTCTTGTCTATGCACTCCTCGATACACAGAGCGACACAACATTCATCCTGGAAGAAACGGCAAAGGCTCTCCACACAAGGAATGAACCAGTTCAGCTAAAGCTCTCCACGATGGCTTCAAGAAACACAGTCGTGCCCTGCTGGAAACTGACTGGACTACAAGTTAGAGGATTCTACTCAGACAAGATAATTCCTCTGCCAGCGACCTACTCGAGAGAATTCATCCCGGCAAACAGAGATCATATTCCCACACCAGAGACTGCAAAGGCATGGCCGCACCTTGAACATATTGCAGATGAGATTGCTCCTCAGCAAAGCTGTGATGTAGGTCTGCTGATCGGCTACAACTGTCCTCAAGCTCTTGTCCCAAGGCAAGTGGTGCCTGGCAAAGAAAATCAGCCCTTTGCACAGAAAACAGACCTAGGCTGGAGTGTAGTCGGTTATGGCAACCCATGTCTCGACTATGGAGATGAAATTGGAGTAAGTCACCAAGTCATCGTGAAAAAAGTGATACCTGGTCTCCAGTTCTCTTCAAACCTTACAAGCGAAGTGCACTATGTCTGTAGAACCCAGGTCAAGGAGGTAGTCTCACCCGCAGACATCATCAAGGTGCTGGAAACTGACTTTGTCGAAAGGTCTCTGGAGGACAGACACATCTCTCAAGAGGATCTCAGATTCCTGTCAAAGATGGAAAGAGGCATCAGACTTAAAGACAACGGTCATTATGAGATGCCGCTGCCATTCAAAAATGAAAGGCCCGACTTACCAGATAACATGGTGTGTGCCATCCACCGTCTTAGATGCTTAGAACGGAAGCTGAAAAGAAACCAACAGTATTACAAAGACTACAAGACCTTCATGGATGAGATCATAACACGTGGAGACGCAGAAAGGGTCCCAGAACAAGACATCAACAAAGCTTCAGCATGGTACATCCCACACCATGGGGTGTATCATCCCCAAAAGCCTGGGAAGATACGTGTTGTCTTCGATTGCTCTGCAAAATTTCAAGGAACATCCTTAAACGACCATCTCCTGACCGGTCCAGAGTTAACAAACACCTTGGTGGGAGTTCTGTGTCGTTTCCGGAAAGGCCCAGTGGCTATCATGTGTGACATAGAACGCATGTTCCACCAGTTCCATGTTAAAGCAGAAGACCAGGATTACCTAAGATTCTTGTGGTGGGAGAATGGAAATCTTGAAGTCTAACCATCCATCTATCGAATGAA
Organism: Paramisgurnus dabryanus; assembly: GCF_030506205.2. Classification (NCBI taxonomy): domain Eukaryota; kingdom Metazoa; phylum Chordata; class Actinopteri; order Cypriniformes; family Cobitidae; genus Paramisgurnus; species Paramisgurnus dabryanus. The sequence continues at coordinate 21,922,148 of NC_133355.1, read as the reverse complement.
GGTCCACTTGTTTGGTGCTGCTTCATCACCTGGCTGCGCTAACTATGGACTGAAGCACCTCGCAGCTGAAGGACAAGGACACTTCAATGAAGCCACAATCAAGTTCATTCAAAAGAACTTCTACGTTGATGACGGCTTGTCAAGTTTAACATCTGAAAGCCAGGCTATCCAGTTAGTGAAGGAGGCAAGAGAGCTCTGCAACACAGGCAAACTCCGGCTGCACAAGTTCATTTCCAATAGTCAGAAGGTCCTAGCCACAATCCCCAAGGAAGAATGTGCCGAACCCTCTCAAGACCTGGACATGGCCCTGGGGGAACTACATGTGGAAAGAGCACTTGGCATACAGTGGTGCGTGGCTTCTGATGAGTTCCAGTTTCGAGTGACAGTCAAAGAAAATCCACTTACCCGAAGAGGGGTATTGTCCACGGTTGCTTCAGTATACGACCCACTCGGATTTGTGGCACCGTTCATCTTGGTAGGAAAGCAGATTCTGCAACAGATGTGTCGTGACAAGCTCAGTTGGGATGACATCTTACCTGATGATCTTCAACCCCAGTGGGTGTTTTGGCTCCAAGACCTGAAAAATCTGGCTAGTGTGAAGATACAAAGATGTTACATTCCATCAAACTTTAAGGCTCAGAGTTACGAGCTCCATCATTTCTCGGACGCCAGCGTTTCAGGTTATGGCGAGTGTTCGTACCTCAGAGCAGTCAGTACATCAGGTGAAGTCCACTGCTCTTTGGTAATGGGGAAGTCAAGAGTAGCCCCTGTTAAGGTTACCACCATACCAAGACTTGAGCTGTCAGCAGCAGTCGTAGCTGTCCGCACCAGTGATATGCTTAAAAAGGAACTGGAGATAGATTGCTTACAAGAAGTGTTCTGGACAGATTCGAAAGTTGTACTTGGAAACATCAGTAATGAAGCCAGGAGATTCCATGTGTTCGTAGCGAACCGTGTGGAACGCATCAAGCAAAGTACAGAGTATGCACAATGGAGGTATGTGGCTTCTAAAGAGAATCCAGCAGATCACTCTTCAAGAGGTCTTGCAGCACAACAACTTGTAGCTTCTAACTGGTTCACGGGCCCAGACTTTCTTTGGCAGAAAGAGCTACCCAGTGGAGTAGTCAAGGTGGGAGAGATTACAAGGAGTGATCCAGAGATCAAGAAGGCCCAGACTCATGACACACAGGCAAAGGAAATAAGGTCACTGTTAGATCGCCTACAAAAGTTCTCGGACTGGTCAAGGATGGTGAGAGCTGTAGCCAGATTAAAGCGGCGTGCGAAGGAAGCGAAAGGCCTCAAGCCGAGGTCCTGTGAAAGCACCTGTTTAGAGGAAAGGAAAGAAGCAGAGCTCAGCATAATTAAGATGACTCAACAAGCAACCCTCTCTCAAGAAATACAGGACATCCAGTGTCATAAGAACACACAAATCAAAGGCAATGCCAACAAATTACACAAGTTAAGTCCATTCCTGGATGACCAAGGTATCCTCAGAGTGGGTGGCCGCTTAACTCACGCTGCTCTTCATCCACACGTGAAACATCCAGCTGTTCTCCCTAGAGACAGTCATGTGTCGGCATTACTTGTCAAACACCATCACGAGAGAGTGCACCATCAAGGAAGGGGAATGACTATAAACGAGCTCCGATCTAATGGCATATGGATCCTGGGATGCAGCAACGCAGTGTCATCCCATATTTATAAGTGCATAACGTGCAGGAAGTTCAGAAGATGCACGGAACAACAAAGGATGGCAAATCTACCGGAAGACAGAATGGAAACAACCCCTCCATTTACTTACTGTGGGATGGACTGCTTCGGGCCATTCTACGTTAAGGAAGGGAGGAAAGAGCTAAAGCGTTATGGACTGTTACTTACCTGCATGTGTTCGAGAGCAGTACACATCGAAATGCTTGATGATTTGACCACAGATGCCTTCATCAACGCTCTGCGTTCAGTCATCGCTATTCGAGGAAAAATACGACAAATAAGATGTGATCAAGGGACAAATTTCGTTGGCGCTAGACGTGAGTTTATTGAAGCATTAAAGGAGATGGATCAAGAGGAACTCAAAGAACTGAGATGTGAATTCGTCATGAACACCCCAGCCTCAAGTCATATGGGTGGCATCTGGGAAAGACAAATTCGCACTATCAGAAGTGTCTTGACTTCCATTCTAGAACAGTCAGCCAGACAACTTGACTGCTCCTCACTACGAACCTTCCTATATGAAGTCATGGCTGTTGTAAATAGCAGACCTTTGACCACTGATCATCTGAACGATCCATCCAGTCCAGAGCCCTTGACACCAAACCACATTCTGACCATGAAATCTACAATCATCTTTCCTCCTCCTGGAAAGTTTGTCAGAGAAGATTTATACCTGAGAAAGAGATGGCGCAGAGTTCAACTCTTAGCCAACAACTTTTGGACACGGTGGAAGAAGGAATATCTCCTCAATCTCCAACACAGACAGAAGTGGATCAAAGACTGCAGAAATGCTAAGGTCAATGATGTTGTTATTCTGCAAGATGATGCTGCACCACGAAACCAGTGGAAGTTAGCAAAGGTTATTGAAGTATACCCAGGAAAGGACGGAAGAGTGAGAAGACTCAAGCTGCTTATAAGTGATTCAACTCTGGATGGAAGAGGAAAGCGCATCTCTAAACCTGTTCATTTGGAGAGACCCATCCATAAGACGGTTACATTGTTGGAAGCAGACTGAAGACTCCTGCACCTTCTAGTCACTCTTTCCTCCAGTTCTTAAGTTCAGCCATAAATATAGTTGGTACTTTAAAATTAACATTTATATGCAGTACGCCCCTCTCTAAGCTGTTCTGGAAAAATCACCTGTGATTTGGTGGGAGTGTAACTGCCTCACAGTTTTAGTTAAGTTTGTTATTATCTTTTGATTCCTACCTGGAAATATTAGTAGATCGTTTAGGCGGAACTAATTAGCGCCTTTCTGGTGTTCCGCACGTAATTACAGGGCACACAATGACTGAAGTGAAGTGCTAAAAGAGCATGACAAGAGCTCGTCAAGCTAACTAATATTAAGAATATAAACATCTGGATGTATTATCTAAGGATAAAGGAGACAAGCAAGAAGATTTTAAGTTTAGCCCCTCTTAAGTAGAAAGCAGCCTACGAGGTATGTTTCTTTTATATCCGGTTTTGTGATATTTCACGTGAATCGCTTGTTTTAACTTGATATGTTTCACATGAATCGCTTGTTTTAACTTGTGATATAATTTACATGCATAGCTTGTGTTAACTAAGTGTGTAACTATAGTGACACGATCTGAATTCAAGACATACATTCATTTTATTTATAGTATTCTTTTATTTTTTGTTTTCCTTTAACCCAGTTCTCACGGGTTGACATGACATGTTTAAAAAACGGGGTTTTATTTCTCCAACAAGATCTCGTGCTTCGTGTTTACTACTGGAGGGACCTACAATATTTATTGACATTTATCTAGATATCGCCATAATTGTGCAAATGTAGAAAAAAAATGATTAAAGACTGAGGTGTTTATTTTCATAAATCAGTACGCAGCAACAGTGGCGCAGTGATACTTATGTAATACGGTCCGAACCGTGGGTTTACCGGGGTATTTTATCACGGCTTAGAACGCGTTTCAACCAATCAGAATGAAGAACCAGAATGAGCCGTTTTATAATTAATCTTATTTATAGACGTTTTCATGTGACGATCTTGTTGCCGCGGTTACGCGCCTAATTCCGAAGTTAACTTCCGGTCTGTACTTGTTCAGCAGTTCGGCTGGCAGCTAACTTTTAGTTACTAAGCTGACCTCAAGAACAAATACCTTTTTGGAAAATTAAAATGTTTTGGTTTCCTAAAGATGAGGGGAGACGGCGAGCATGGGTCACCGCTGTGTGGATTTGGCAGCCAGGCAAGAATTTAAGCTAACATTCTAGACATTAATTTACACAATAACCTTGGCTCAGTGTTATGGTTGATACGCTTTAGCTATGATTTTGAACTAGGTTATTTACTGGTTATTTGCTTGTTATTGAAAATAATCTGCTCTAGAAAGACGGAAAGCTGCATCCTTTGTAGTTCGCATGCAGGCTGCATACGTCATCAAGCCTGATTTTTTTCAGTTAACCGAGCATTACATTCGTAAGTCACAAGCATATTATAACGATTTACGATTAACTTAGTATAATTGTAAACTGTATAATTGTTAATATTGTGAAATCAGCGTTCCGTTTGAGAAACCGTTTGATTCTTTGGGGAAATCTACTGGAAATTAAGTTTGGACCACAAACGCCTTGTGTTTATGTTGTTGTCAATGAAACAATCTGTAAGCTACCACAAACATTTAAACTTAATTATAATTTAGTTTCATTTAGTTTAATTCCTATGATTTGTCTTTTTTTACTTTCTCACTTGTTTTGACTTCTTTGTGTACTGAGCTGTTAAACATATGTTTTTAGGGAACCTCCTAAGGAAGACACAAAGCCTCAGCCATCTCAGTAAGTACAAGAAAAGTCAGTAGTCAACACTTTGAACTTTACCGCTTCCTTTTCCGCCCCTTTAACTTTCTATCCATCCCCTAGTGCTGACCTAGGATCACGTTCTTAAGCTCTCAGATATTTTATAGCTGGGAAACTCTGAATCAACCCTTGTAATGGTGCTGTAGTGCTCTTAATTCAGTGCTTTTATTTATTCAACCTGTTTATGCTTACTTACCCTACTAACCTCTGGCCTATATCTGTGTTGCAGTAGTGACCCATATTTACACTTTAATAACTCACAGTTTGTCAGTGTGCTGCCCCAGACTGCTCCAGTAATACAAAACCATTATACACTGTCAGAAAAGCTATCACTAGGATGGTACCCTTTTAAAAGGTCCTAATATGTACCATTTGGGTACATATCTTTAAGGTACTGACATATACCTTTTGAAATAATTTACGTATGCCTTTTTGAAAGGGTACCTTCCCATTGACAGCTTTTGTACCTTTATTTCTAGGGGTTGTATCCCTGTGTTTGTATCGTGGCTTCTTTCCCCAGCCTTTCTTTCAATGCTGTCATTTCTCTATGGTCATTTCTAATGCAATAATGGTCTCTAAAGTTTTTTGGGGTTTTACTGACTCAAGCTATAGTACGATGTAGTCCTAGTTAAGTTCATCCTTCGGTTCTTGGCTCTTGATGTTGCTATGCTTGTCTGAACAGGTGGAACCCATTCAGTGGAATCACTGAGTTGGTTAGTAATGTGCTTCAAACCCAGACAAAGTCCCCCAGTGAGGAGGAGCCAAAGGCGTAAGTACAGTAAAGGGGTTCGCTGAATACCTTCAGAAGGTATCTTCTTCACAAACCTATATCATTCTGCTAATGTTGTCGAGTTTAGTTCAAGTGGGCCTAGTTAAATCGATGTGGTCATCTAGCAGTGAGAAAGCTAGAGCAACTGTAAGCTAGAGCAACCTGCAGGCTGTAGAGTAATAAGGAGAATTTAATAAAGGTTTCAAGATATGAAGAGTTCAGACGCAAAACCCTCTAAGTGTATATATAATGTTTTCTTGTAAATGAGCATTTTTTATCATGCTCCTATGTTTAGGTTCAGTAATGGCAATGAAAAGGTTACTTAGTAATTGAATGCTTTGTTTTCACAACTGGTATTTAACAAATTTCACTGTCTTTTGCTGCAAAACCCTCTAAGTTCAAAATCTCCCCTTTTAAAAAGCCTCCAGTCACTCGTCATTTCTGAATAAAGATAAAAGGCTCAAACATTTGGCCAATCTCCTAAGCCTCCTTTAACTAATTAACAAACTTTCAACCTGACGCACATATGCACGTCATTCGCCCAATTCGTCTAACATGCACTTAGTGGACTTTGCTGAAAAATCGCTGTGGTGTTTAATGGATTCTTCTAACAAACTGGTATTTCTGAATAGCATGAAGCCAGGATTAAGACGGAAATGGTGTTTAGGGAGCTCTTCAAATATTTATATTTCTTCATAAAATTTAAGTCAACTCAAAAATGTGCAAAAGTTCTATTACTACTTTGATCAAACCCATACAAATATCATTTGTTGGTGTAAACGAATGCAGTTAGGCATATGATATCATAATTTTGACCTAAATAAGTGTAGTTAAGGTACAGTAGATGTTACCACATGAAATACATTTTTTTGTGTACCCAACAAAACAGTTATGTATTCGACAGATGCTTTTATCCACAGTTTATTTCCTGGGAATTGAACCTATGCTTTATGACCTTTGCTAGCCAATTTAAAAACAAAACACTAACGCTATGTTATAATTTGAGCTACAGGAAAGCCATAGACATCATATATGTAGACGCCTTATAGACTGACGCTGCCTATTAGAGCTGACGTATCGGCGCTACTGCCATCTTGGATGGGTCCCCAATGCGCCCCCCTGCATTTATTTCTACTGAGGAAGGTGTATCCCCAACTACAATAATCATAACTTTGGATTTTCACATGTAAGTAACATTACGATTACATTATATTATAAATGGTAAAATAACAAAATATTATTTATTATCTTACTTGTGAAAGGTTATCTCATGGTATCTGGTTTTAATAATGCCCCGGTTATTGCAACCATAAGCTGTACAAAAAACGGGCATAGTTGCTCGATTGACTCTGTTGCTAGCGTAGATTAAGGAGACCCAACCAATATGGCGGCGACGCTGGATAATTCCAGCAAGTCATGAGGTGTCTACATATAATGTCTATGCAGGAAAGCGGTGTACTGAAGTTATTTCAGATGGAGGGTTTCATCAGTTGAGCATGTTTGTGTCATCACAAGTTAACACACTCACTTGTCAAACAGATCATCACAGATGTCAAACAGTTTCAGAGTAGACATCATTGATTTTTCTCAGCTGAAGTGAATTTCACGATCTGTAGTCCATGTAAAACCCTCCCTGTCACATACTTCACTGTCCCATGCACCTAAAAACAATGGAAAGATGCCTTCTGGATCAATAAACATCTGACGAGTAAGCGTTTCCTCTGGATAGATTATTGACTGAGTCTTTCTGCATTAGGCCTGCATCTGATGTCTTATGAATCTTATTTAAAGTACATGATTTACTGTTGTAAGGTTCAACAGATGAATGTTAATTTTGGATGAACCCAGAGTGCATTGTTATATTAACCTTATTATTACTAAAAGTCATATTCCTACGGTGCGGACATATTAGTTTCTGAAGTACTTTGAGAGGATTTTATACTAGTAGCACTTCCCAAGCTGGTGTCCTATTATTTGTGTTTTAAATAATATGCATACAGTATATATTTCAAGTTTTGGAAAAAGAAAGTTATATCAGATAAGTTATTTCACTATTATTTATTTGTTTCTTTATGTATAAAATCTTTAGTTGTTTTTTACTTAAACTTTTTTTATTTTTTAGTTGACAAAACCATTATAGTTAGAGTATATGAAACATATGACCGAATTGTGACAATCAAGAAGCAACATAATGCTGCAGCAATATTAGTAAGTAAAAGTATTATTATTAAAGCTAAATTAAAGAAATTACTGGGTTCAAGCGATTTGGATCAAAAGACCTTTAAGGGCATGCCCGTGTAGAAATCCTGCATTGTATAAAATACATGATAAAAATAAGCTATCAGACACACACAAGTTTTCAAAGTTATCAGCAAAAAATCTCTCCCTCTCTTTTCACGGATTATTGACAAATAGAACACTGAAGGAAAGGTGAGTGGTGCTTGCAGTGGCAAAACTAACTTCACAAAATGTTAGGATAGTGTTAATGAGTCAGAAGAGCTGGACCCCTATGTTGCTAGGGTATTCTCATTGCTTGCTAGGGAGTGAATTGCAAACCACCAATGATTATACTTAAAGCCATGAAAGGAATGATGATTTTAGATGTAAGGGTGTAGTATTTTTAAGCAAAAATAACAAATAACCACTAGGAGGCGCTATGACAAAATTGTGCATGCAACTTCAGGTCATAAATGTGCTGCATCTAGTTAGTTTATGACTATTTACTTTAGTTTAGCAAAGACACAGTTGTATGACCATTGGGCTTGCTTATTGTCAAAGGTTTTGTTCAATTTTGAGGCCAACTAGTGGTGCAGGCATACAATTTTTTTGTGTTGCCTCAGACTCAGTCATAAGAGGATCTAATCTGGTGAAAATATCTCATTTCGTTGCGGAGTTATAACCATTTATGTAAAAAAACAAAAAAAAACTGAATGTAACCTTTTGTTTTTTGCAATTTCCGGCCATTTCTGATGGAAATTTTTACGTTACACCAATAGAGTTTATTGTTCAGAAGCTAATGCATTGTTCTGATCTATTGTGGTTTCGATCAAAATAACGTTCGTGGAGATATTTGCGCGTGTTTTTACAGTGCTATTTTCCTGCACAGGACTAAGCGTAAGGCAAATTTTGCATGTTTGGTTTCGTTGTACTCGGCAACGATTCAGGACTCCAAGGAAACAAGTCGCATGAAAATACGCCAAACTCAGCAGCATTTAAAACATTCAACTGACCACTAGGTGGCGCTGCGACAAAACTGTGCATGCACCCTCAGCTTCTGACTCTCATCACAAGTACCAAGTTTAGTGTTAGTACCTCATTCCTGTCCCCAGTTATGGCCAATTAAATGCAAGTGGCTCTGCACACTTCAGACGTTTGGGCATGGTGTTGCGGCAGTGAGTCGAAATTTTAAGTTTTTTTAAATTTATTTATATTCGAAGCAATATTTCAGCACTGGAATCCGATCAGGCAAAAAACCTAGAACTAGTTTGTTTTATAATTTTTTTTGTCAAAATTAAAAATAGCAGAACATTTTTAATGATGGAGATGAAATCGGAGATATATGTTTTGTTCGTATTGAGCCAAGGATTTCAATGATATAAGGCACAAACAATGTGGGAGTTATGAGCGTAAACGCGTTGGCCATCGCTGTAGGCGGCAGGCCCCCCTATAGGCCAATTGGGCCGATATTCTGTCAACCTCTAACCAAATTGAGATCTATCATTTGGCCAAGTTTCAAGTCTCTAGGCCTTACCGTTTGGTCTGCAAGATCAGTTTGTGCTGAACCCCTAATTATCTTCATTTTTTTATCTTCTATTACATAATTTTCAGAGTTTTTACAAAGATTGCATAGCATAACATTAATATCCTTATTTTATTATTTTACATATGTAATTTTTATTGATGTAAAATAATGAAATCACACAAATTAGGGCTATGTTCAGAGGTTTGATATCAGTTTAAGACCTTCTGAGTTGCAAAAATGGCTAACTTGTGAAATGAACACTTCATTAAACATGAAAATTATGACTATTTTTGTCTGAGCTGGACAAACAAAATGTTGTGAACACACACAATCACACATGTGATGCCTATTTTATCCCTTTTTGTGTCTGATTGTCAGAGTATTACATTATTTTTGGCATATTGCATTTAATAAGACCTTTAACTTTTACTACACAAACTCTGATCCACAAGCAGCCAGTTCAAACCTTACTGTTTACCTCACGTGATTACAAAATATCAACTGACCTCGGACCAGCTTTTAGAGGTTACACCTAACACAGACATTTATTCCTTTTCTCTTCACAGAAAGTTGCACCAACAGTTCGAGATGTATAAGGATCAGGTGAAGAAGATCGGGGAAGAAACCCAGAAGAATCCTGAGCAGAAGAGCGACTCGCCCATCTGTGGGATCTGCCACAAAACCAAGTTTGCCGATGGCTGCGGCCGTGTCTGTTCTTATTGCCAAACAAAGTTCTGTGCCCGCTGCGGAGGACGTGTATCACTTCGATCCAACAAAGTACGTTTGGCTTGTGTCTCTCATCATTATGTTTGTAGACAATCACTTCCTGTCTGTCGGTCTTTGTCCGTCTGTATCACTGTCTGTGTGTCTGTTTATGTCAGTAGATTTGTCTGTTGTCATCAGTTGTTGTATAAAGACCCTGTCAATGTGATCTTGTGTCTGTGTGTCCTGTCTTGAATTATTACATTGCACTGTTTTGGCTTGATTTCATGGCTTTTGTTTAGGGTAAACCTTAAAAACAGAAAAGTTATAAGGCATTCAATAACTTACCAAATAGTAAATTTTTTGATGTGTAAAAATGATGAAATGATAACAATTATAAAGATTTTAATATGATATATAGTTCATTAGACATCACACGGTATATCAGGGGTTCCCAAACTCTTTATTCTGCGACCCACTTAGACGGTTATAATCTATCTCAGGACCCACCAAAATATTTTTAATCAATTTAATTGAAATATGGTGGGAAAAAATACATTTAGGAATTAAAAAGAAATGTGTTCTCTTTATAGTGTAATTGTATGTTAAATACATTTTAATGCAATCCCAAATTATCTGATATCAAAACCATTTTCATTTATTGTCATATATATATTATATATTGTCTATATAATATCATATAATAACATAATGTCTTTGCAAGTTATTTCAAAATAATGTTGAAATAAAAGAATATTCAAGAACAGATGATGCACTGTTTTTAAATGTATTTTACAAAAAGCTCACTTAAACTTTTATTTTAGAAACTATATCAGGGATATAAATTTTATTGTTGGGGGGATATGACGTGGCTCCTCCCACTTCTTATATATCCAGTAGCCTTCAGAAGCGAAGGTGCGGAATGTTGTCATAAAAATCATTGATTTGTATTAAGTTATACGTTTTTTTTATGCTTATATCTTTTAAATGTGATTTTTTTTTCAATATTATGGAGCACACTAGTTTTCAGATATCCTCAAGGCTAACATATTCATCATAAAACCCCAAAACTGATTTTAATGAGGACTTTTAATACTTCAACCTCAAGAGGGCGCCGGATTTAAAACATGAAGCCCCTATCTGCTGAACCTGTTGCTGTGTGGTGGGTTTTGTGTCAAACGGTATGCCCACCTCAGCTCTCAGTTACAGTACATAAACTGTGTCCCCAGAAAATATTTGGGAACTTAATGCATGCTTTAAAAATTACGAACATCAAATATGCACCAGGATCTCATGCCAGGTGTCATTTATTTAAAAACAAGCAATTGTTTAATAATGCAAAAAAGCATTTTGCAATTAAAAGGACATTTTGATATTTTGCTATATATTGCAATGATTTTCAATAAGTGTAAAGGTTAGTGTGTCCCCAGCTTTAGGTGACCAAATAGGCCTACTTTTAGGGCCACTGTTTACATTTTAGCAACACTATTTATTTGATTTAATTTATAGATTATGAGGGGCTGAAATATGAGAATGTTGTCTATTTACAGTAGTCATGTTATTTATTAAAATAAAAGTTTTTTGTAATAAAACAAGCACATCCAATACTAAACTGATTCCACTAGTGGGCACTGTTCTCCAATGTTTCATGTTATGATGTTTCTTACTCTAAATTCAACAGATTTGAGCATTTGGCATTGTGTTTCTAAAAAAAAAATTTTAATGACAGGATTAGGTTTCAGCCATGAATCAACTAATATTTCATTTCTGTTCTGTGAACATTCTCTTTCTTCCACTTTTTACACTGTTTTATGTCTCTTCTAATTCTAATTCTCTTTTACATCACATTATACAAATTCTTCAGCATCTCTTTTTTTTCTTTGTCTTCTCTTCATGTCCACATCTTCCTTATTTGATTGTCATCAAGCACATTTATTTTTTACAAATTCTCTTTACTGTATATTCAAAATGCTCATAAGTGGAAAAAATGTGGTAGTTTTTGTTGTACAACATATACAGTTGATTTAAATAAATAAAAAATATGTATTTCAGTAATGAGAATTGAATGAGAATCACCTAAAAGATTATTGGTAAATGCAAAATAAGACAATAAGAAACATTTTGTTTAAACATGTAATGGGAATTTGACAATTATGTCTATAATTGTCAGTAAATGTCACACTTTCTTATATTGTTATATTACTTAAAATGTATTTTTTTCCTTGCGTGTAAAATATAATTTCTGTGTGCGTGCGTGTGTGAAATGAAGTGCCACATACTTGACATGTTTTTTAAGACTCATCCAATAATGAATATCACATTTATAGACATTGATTTAATACTGGCACTAAAGCAAGGATTGCGTATGATAAAGGATATCTATTGACTGAAATGTGACTTGAAATTATTTTGACTGATCTATTTAATCAATGCAGTTTTATTTAATGAGCTCCCTGTTGTGAAAACAAACACTGTAGATAACCCATTACAACATCTCACCCTGCTCCCGGTGTATAGAGTGTGTACATCCTAATTTGTCGGCCACCTGTGTTCTCGTCCCTCCAAGGAATTGAAGAATGTGGAAAATAACTTTACCATTGGTCAATTGTTAATCAGTGACTAATTCACTATTCACAGCTCATGAATGATAAATGGTTTGCATAATGCATTGTGTTTAGTGCAGGTGAAGCAGTAGGGGCGAGCTGTACGTGTTTTTGCTAAAAAATGTTAAACAACGCTTTATGTAGTTAGTGGCAAAGCCTTTAGTAGTTAAAAGCAAAAACGTTGATCTAAGATCTGATGCAGATGCTCAACTGATTGCCAGAAATGAATGGCATTGGCCAATTTGAATATCCCAAACTGGCTTGTGAATATAAAGGAGCATTGCAGAGTATTGATAATTGTGATAATGGGAATTCGAAAGCTGATTTTAGCTGTGAAAGCTGTTTTCGCATGATGCTTTGTGCCCACTGCAGAATACAGCCTGTGTTAGGGTGTCATGGACACCGCTGCTGCTGTGTCTTATGTCAGTGTCGATGGCTCCACATGTTAGTGAGTTCATGGATTGAGTTGCCCTACAGTGCTGGATGACCAGATACTTTTTCAATACTGGGACAGTGATGTCATACAGCTCATTCTCCACACCCATATACACTCAGACACCATTACAGTGTATATACACAATAAAAAAATACACAATAAAAAAACTTGTGGATCGGTTCCACATGATAAAATTAAGTTTTCTTAAAATAAAATAAACTTTAATTAACTTTAATTTTATTTAAAGAAAACTTGATTCAATCATGTTGAACCGGTGTTTAAAAAATAAATCAGTAATGTGGAAACAAACATGTTTTATATATATATATATATATATATATATATATATATATATATATATATATATATATATATATATATATATATATATATATATATATATATATATATATCATATCACATTATATACTTACCTATTCATAGTTAAAGGAAAACACCACTGTTTTTCAATATTTTACTATGTTCTTACCTCAACTTAGACAAATGAATACATACCTATATTTTTTAAACGTTGTACAGCGGCTTGTGAATGTGTTAGCATTTAGCCTAGCTCCATTCATTCCGATGGCTCCAAACAGGCATGAATTTAGAAGCCACCAAACACTTCCATGTTTTCCCTATTTAAAGACTGTTACATGAGTAATTACAAGAGTAAGCATGGTGGCACAAAATAAAACTTTTGTTTGGAGTCAGAGGAATGAATGGGGCTAGGCTAAATGCTAACACATTCAAGAAGCGCTGTACAAAGATTAAAAGTGCATGTATTGAAAAAAGATAGGTATGTAATGATTCATCTAAGTTGAGGTAAGAACATAATAAAATATTGAAAAATTGTGGTGTTTTCCTTTAAAGTGCCATTTTAGGGGACACACATATATTTTTAGCGGCACCTAGTGGTGAAATTGTGATTTGCAACCAACGTTTCAGTCCACAGCTCACTCCTCTATTTCGGAATGCATAGAAAAGCAACAGTAGCCACCACAGGACAAACATGTCATCGTCTGAGATAACGTAATGACAAATGCGCTCCATAGAGCAGTTTGTCAATTTAGGGCTACTGTAGAAACATGGCGGTGCAAAATGGCGACCTCCATGTAAAGCCCAATGCACACCAAAACGTAATTGGGCTGAATTTGGGCCGATTTTACCCCCTTAGCACAATCCTCGATAAAGTCCCGATCGTCTTCATGGTTGAACCGATTATCTTATCACATTTTTCTGTGGTGCGTTAAGAGCACCTGAATCTGTTCAGAAGCACGTCAGAAGGGCTCTCATTGCAAATCTGAAATATTCAACATGTTGAATATTTACAATTAGAAATCCTGTTGTGTGGGGGAACCTTGAGGACAAACGCACACGCACGCTGTAAATTGTCACATGAAACAAAACGATACCCAATCAGAAAGCGAGCCGATGAAAGACAAAACCATAACAACCGCAGTCATGGCGCAGCAGGCACAGTCCAAAGTGACATGGACTTCTGAGATGTAAAAAGCTGTCCACAGTATTAATAACATTTCTGTTGTCCGTCGTCTGTTTGTTTACTGTGAAATAACATTTGACCACGAGACATCACAAGATTTCCGCGAGATTTTCTTTGTTCTCTTTCAAGACTTGCGTTGTTTGTAAACTTATGTATGAAATACTAAGCTTACAAAGAAAAGTCAGATCATTGACAGAGGTCATTTGACACCAAAAAGTACATATTTATGAATAAAGCCATTGATTTTTACTAGGGATGTACGATAAGTCACATGCGATATTATGCGCATTTTGTCAGTAAAGCCGGTTCCTTGATTAGTAGTAAATCGCCATCACCTGCTATTCACCCTGCTGAAAAAAACCAGCATCAAACCAGCATGGACCAGCATGGGAATTATGCTGGTCTATGCTGGTTTAGCTGGTGGCCACAGCATACCAGCACCAAAACACAACATATGCTGGTATGACCAGCATGGGATGCTGGTGCTAATGCTGGTTTAGCTGGTGCTAATGCTGGTTTGTTGCTGGTTTAGCTGGTGCTAATGCTGGTGCTGATGCTGGTTTAGCTGGTGTTCACTAGCAAACCAGCACCAAAACACAACATATGCTGGTCTTGCTGGTATGCTGTTTTTTTCAGCAGGGAGATGGAGCAGCATTTACTACACAAAGCTGAAGTTCATTGACAAGCTGGGCCATTTCGCATACATATCGCAGGTGATACGTCCATGATAATTAATGCAAAATTGCCCCGATTGCCAGTGAATTACGGCTTTGTGTAGTAAATTGCGCTCCATAAAATTGGTGGTGAATTGTACATCAACATTCATTTTATTTTATTTATAGTGTTTTCCTCTTGATACCCTTTACCCTGTTTAATTCATCCTGGTTCTGTCCCAGCCAATACAAACAGACTGGATTGGATTTTGTTGTCCAGTTTAATATTGGGATAAAAGCAAGTTTATCAATGGCATCATTATGGTTTATTGTTTAAAACAGTGAAAACAGCATTTTTGTTGCAAATCCGAGCATCTTTCAGTCCAACTTTCCAGAAAAAGTTCTGCTATAAGTGAGATAACTTCATGTTTTCCAAGTTGTTCTTGCGTTCTCGCTCACTATGAGATGACATGCATTTGTAATGAGCTGAACTCCGGCTTAGTCGCTTGATAGCGGCGTGATCCGTAAATAATGTAAAGAGATAAGCACTGGGCTGCCTTCATCGGCCATTCAGGCTCTTAAACGCTGATCAGTTTCACAACTCAGACATTCAGAGAATAGCCAGCAGCTCTCAGAATCGAGCCGATCTATCATGTTGTGACGGAATAACTTATCACACCGTCTGTGCTGTTCGACATCCATTACATCCATTATCTCTCCTATGTTGTCCTTCATCTTATCTCGACGGACACAAAATGACACACAACAACAACAACAACATGGGTAGGAAACGAATCTGTTTATGCTTTAAGACTCTAATGTTTGATGTGTTGATACATCCTGCTAGCTAGATAGTTTCAATAGATGTAATATTAAATATTATTTGTGTTCTCAAGGCATCTGAAAAGCAGACAAACACTACTGTTAGTTGATAAACAGTAGCATTAATTTTCATAAAGGATGGGACAAAATGTTTTATTTCCTTGTGGTTATAGATGTCAGGATGTGGCAAGTTTTCAGGTGTTTGTGTGTTGTAATTTTATACAATAGTTTTATTACATATGTTGGCCATGAATTTGATGTTTGTATGTTACATTCTCCATTGTACCTGTTTTGTTTTTCATAATTGTTTAGGTAGGCTAATATAAACTAACAATACTAACAATAGCATTTATTCATCTTTTTTAAATGTATTTGTATTAACTCTCATTTTTGATGCCAAAGATCATTAGGATATGAGTTCAAGACGTAAATGTAATGTACATTTCCTATTGTAAATATATATATATATATATATATATATATATATATATATATATATATATATATATATATATATATATATATATAGTATTTATCATTAGTAAAATGGGTGATTGTCACGAAATCCAGATTTAGAAGGTGTCCAGCATCAGAATTTTTTAAAAGCCCTTGAAGCCAATATTTTTGCTAAAGATTAAGGTCTATACTTACTATAAGCATTATTTTTAGAGGAACTAAAAAGTTGTCTAGTTACTATGACAAACAAAATTTCAACTTTTATCTGGAGAGAAAAAATAAGAACTGCTTACCTGGTAGCCATCTTGAGTGTCAAAATCAATTATGTCCCTTCCAACAATTTCTTTTTTTTTAAATGTTAGTTTCTTGAGGGCTTAAACAATGATTGAAAATTGTTGCGGAGGATGAGAAAGTTGGTCTTGTACACATTTATATTCCTTATTATTGTCTCTACATTTACCAATGATCACCAAATAGCACATGTTTCTTTACTGTAAATGTTTATAGTATAACATGCACTGAAGCTTTTATAATTATAAATATTTCCATGTCAAAGAACCCAAATCCAGTCATGGACACATTGCGGTAATGAACATTGTCCCATTAAATGTGGAAAAAACAACAAAATTGGTTTGAATGATGTCATTAAATCATGTGAGGAAGAGTACATGAAGAGATGTTTGTAACTGTATGCTTCTTATTTTGATACTCTTACTTTGCATTTACTTTTTTATCAAAATGTTTCATGACACCTCATAAGTCTAATTTTGCGAGAATCACCCATATGTGTTGCTAAGGACTTCATTTGGACATCTTTATTGGCAATTTTCTCAAAAAAGTCATACTCAGTCAGATTCCAGATTTTCAAATAGTTCTATCTCGGCCAAATACTGTCCTATCCTAACAAAACATATATCAATTCAGATAAAAAGAATTGACCTTTCACGATAACATATTGTTGTCAATAAACAGAAGCTTCCCATCCTGTCAACTTACCCCATAATGTGACAGCATGTCCTGTTTTAAGAACAAAATGCTATTAAATACATTATTTTAGAAAATATTAACTATTTATTTTTAAACTCTTGATGGTCTATTTTCGTGATAATTCATAAGAAGGTTTAACTTTTTGTGTCAGCTGTTGGCTTCATTGTGTTGTGTTCAGGGTAAAGAATTTCTTATTAACTACATTTGCATCAAGCACTTTAATGCCCACATTCCATTTGAAAGAAGTTCAGGGAATATTTTCTTATTACTGGGACTCTGTGTAGTGACTGTGTCACTAATGGGCCCTTTGTTCAATATTCTGAGCCCATTCCAATCACACACAAACTCATTTATTTCTTCCTCTAGCGTTCTTCTTCTGTCTCTCCCTCTCTTATGGTCTCCCTCTCTGTTTTTTTTCTTCATTTTTTTCTTTCCCCTGCATTGTTTCCCTATCTGTCTCTTATTTGAATCATCTATCTTCGTCTGTCTCTTCTGCCTGTCTCTTTGTTATACTGTCTTCCTCTCATTCTCTATGAACTGCATATTTCCTACACTTCTTCCTCTTTGTCTTTCTTTATAAAAGAATAGCTCAGCAAATGATAAATTCTCTACAGAAATTATTTTTTTCATAATTTCTTATCATTTCAGTTGAACACACACTCTAAAAAACAAACGGTGCTATATAGCACCAAAACAGTTGCTTTGGATCGTAACGATAGAAGAACCATTTTTAGTGCCATATAGCACCGGTGAAGCACCAGTGAAGCACCAGTGAAGCACCTGTGTAGAACCATATAGTGCTATGTAGAACCATATGTGGTGCTATATGGCCCCTATATGGTTCTACACTGGTGCTTCACTGGTGCTTCACTGGTGCTTCACTGGTTCTTCACCGGTGCTATATGGCACTAAAATGGTTCTTCTATCGTTACGATCCAAAGCAATTGTTTTGGTGCTATATAGCACCGTTTGTTTTTTTAGAGTGCAGAAAAATAATTTTATATTAAAATGCCATGATTTTATCTTGTTATATAGTATGGGAGGCAAAAGGTTAAAGTTCCAAAAAGCGCATACCTTCATCTTTAAAGTAATCCAAATTAGTGGCGAGGCTACAAAAGGGCCAGGGTGGCAAATTGATGGCTAACCCATTCAAGAGAAACACAAACTATTTTTGTGGAAAAGCCGAATAACGCATAAATTATAATAATCGCTTTAATGATAATCACTCAAATACGCACCATCCAGAAATAAATAACTATTTATATAGAAGGTTTGTCACTTAAATGTGTTTCTGAACCTTCCAAATATTAAAGGAGTCATATGACCCGATTTCATGTTTTCCCTTTATTTTTAGAGTGTTAAACAGTGGCGGCTCGTGACTGCTCATCCGAGGGGCGCAAATTTAAAATATGTGTGTTCGGAATGTCATGTGTATTGCTTGCGTTTTCAAAATATGTGTTTGTTGCGTCATGTGAACAATGTGCATCACGTGTTTTGTCAAAATAAGTGCCTGCTGCAGATGCGTCAAAACCGTTTATTGATGAAAGAGACGCTCACATTTGGTGTTAAAAGGTGCAAATAAAAGATCTGTTAAGTTGCAAAAATTTAGGTTTCAAATCCAGAGATCTTTTAAAAAAATGAAACCTCATCCACGCCTACCTAAAACGGCTCGTTCAAACAAGCCCAGACGTCATACTGGTTTGAACATTTGCATAACACCGGCTTAATGTATATGTAAGATAGAGTGTATAACTTTCAATCACGCTGTAGTATTGTTGTCGAGTAGACGCTGTGTGTTTTTTTTTTTTCAAAAGGCAAACTACTTTGTTTGGCCTTCCAATAGAGTAAACATTAAGAAACCAGGGTTAGGTTTTATTTATAACACTGTTTCAGAACAGTACAGCTCAAATGTTCGATTGTGTGCTGCACATTTTACGAAAGGATTACTTTCTAAACACGGGGGAGTTACAAGGCTGAATTGATAAGGTAGTAAAGACGATATCATCTGCTGGCTTTCATTATTGCTTTGGGAGCTCATTGTTCGGGGCGTCACATTTACGTTTACGTAATTGAGGTATTCGGACAATCACAACGCACTAGATAGCTGGCCAATCGGTTCACACCACGCTTTCTCAGAACAATGAGCTTTGTACAAATCCACTCATTACAGAAGGGCGGGACTTCGAGGTGCTACAGTAATGGACAGTATGTGGAAAATAATGACGCTCTCAGCAAGTTTCAGCACTCGGACAGCGCCATGAGTTTTTTTAAGCATTACTTAAAATGTTTCTCATCTTGCCATATCCACAGGTACAGAGTCATCATATACAATAAATCTGTGAGGTAGCATAAAAAACATTTAAAAACAGAAGCATTTGTTCAAAGCAAAGCATTTATTTACTTACCAGGCTGCAGGTGAAGCAGTTCTTTGCGCCTTCTAACGTCTCATAATCGGTCCTCATTTATGTCCAAGAGACTCAATAACAATTTTTTACTTTCAATCCTTTAATCTTTCATATTTAAAAGTGTTTTTGTGCTGCTGTGCATTGATGTATGTGATAAGCAAACCCGCGTTTTTGTCCCGTTTATAGGCGCATATTACTAATGCCCTCTTTAAATAACAAAAAAACATATTGTGCCATTGACTTTACACTTTAGAGCAGGTTTTTGTTGGTCAGTGGCGTAGTTTAGTTGCCTCAAAATAGCAACGCGCCAACAATGCGCCTGAACACACCTCATTTTCAGACCAGAACGCCCATGGGCGCAAAAGGGGGCGCAAATGCATTTGCTATTTAAACAATGTGGCGCTAAACGTGAAAATGATAATTGCGCAGGGTGGAAACTAGCAAAAGACACTTGCGTTGCGCATTGTGCCGGGTGTAAGATAGAGCAAAAGGATATTATATTTAAGAGTAAAAAAGACAGTGTTATTATTCATTTGATTATTTTTCTGTAAATACTACTGTATACTTTATTGTAACTTTTTTCATATGCTTATAATTTTTTTATTTGTTATTTTATTTTCCTTATTAATTCCCTTTTTTTGCTGATCTGAAAATTATTCAATCCATGACTAAAAAAACCCATTATGTAATCCGTTTAACCACTACTATAATGTAAAATTGTGTGATTTGAGAGAAGGCACTGAGGTCCCCAATATTTCACAGAGGTCACTCAGTTTAAAATTTCTGGCCTCTCCACTGATCCAAATGACTCCAGTGGGTTATATACAGTATTTCTTCTAAAGTGAAACAATACATTTGTCAGACAACGATTGCATTTTCATTCTTATTTAGGGAAAGGCAAAATTATGAAGGTATGTGTTTTTGGAGCTTTGACATTGCGTATTCATAGCCACATAAAATTAAATATGGCGAGACATGGAAAATTGTGAACCTCTATGGCCCTGTCCCAAATGGCACACTCCGGACTTGTGGAAGAGAAGTTGCCCATCGGTTTGAACTTCTCCCTTCTGTTGTCCGATTGGTCTGATTGCTCTTTCGCAAGGACTTCTGGGTTGGTAGAGTGCGCGAAGCAGACCGCATCAAGGATTCAAAGGGGGCGCTGATGAGCACACTTTGGCGCGTAAAAGTTGCAGATGGGACACCCTATGGACTCGTAGACTAAGTGAGCATGCGCAATTTAAGGCCACAAGACCGAAAGTCCACATGAAGTGCGTCATTTGGGACTAGTCACATGACAAGTGAGAACCAATGGGATTGAACATATTAAGGATTTGTTTGTATATGCCACAAGCGTGCATATTTTAAAGGTCACATTCTTTGTGATCAAATTTTTTAAACTCTTGTTAGTGTGTAATGTTGCTATAATAGCATAAATAATATCTGTAAAATGATAAAGCTCAAAGTTCACTGCCAGGCGATATATATTTTTTTAACAGAATTCTTTAAGCCCAATTTGCACCCTCAGCGATCGAAAGGGGCGTGACCCGATTTGTGTTTTACCGCAGTCAGTTTTTTTTTAAACTCTGATTTGTGTTGGGTCATTGCGATTATTTCACTGCTCCCAATCACGTTGGAGACTCCATACGTCGTCGTATAGTCATCACGTATATTTCTTGCTTTCTCGCTCTCTCTCTCTCTACTCATTTGAATCTGAATTGTCTCTTACCCTTACTGCCTCTCTTCCTGTATTCTTTTAAGCTGTCTTTCTCTGTGAGCATAGCCAGGTGACCACTTTCCTCTAGCACCAGCTTTAATGGTTGACATCAACTAATGGTTGATTTACGCATGCACTCACTGTTGCTTAAATATGCAATAAATGTGTGTGCATGTGTGGTTTAAATGTGTATGCATGTGCGTGGTTTAAATGTGTGTGTGTGTGTGACTGTGTAGGTTAAGTGTATGAGTGTGTGGTTATGTGTCTTTTTTGAACATCCCAGACCCTTATGTTTAACATGGTGGCTATAATTCAACACTTTTTCACAGTCCCATTTATACTTATGTGTCTAGTGTACAGGGTAGCCTATGCGTAGTCCAAACCCTACACCGTAACCTTCGGTGTAGCCTGACGCTCACCTCTCCCAAAATATAACAACATGTCAATTTTACGTGGACTGCAAGTGCTGTGATTGGTCTACTAGAACCCCCTCCTCTGGTAAAAAAAATCAGCATCGCATTTTCCCATACGCATTTCCGCTTGCGACGGTAGAAACAAAGATGGACCATGGCCATTTCTCAATATTCGTTCTTGTCTGTACTTGTGGATTTGTGAAACTTCATCAGTTGCATTCAATTCCAAGTGCACATGACAAGACTTATGACAGCAAGTATCTCAGAATGCATTTCTCGTAAACGACAATGAAGCATTTTACTAAAAAAATTACTTTTTTATGTGTCAAAAAAATGTAGTCGTGTCTGATGGTCAAACATATTATTAATTTTGGGTATATCCAATGAGCATTCTTCGGTCTTATGTATGTACTTTTTGTGTCTATTATTCACATTAAGTCTGGTATTTGTATATTATATCACTGTAAAAAAAATTCTCTAAAAAAAAATTCTGTAAAAAACAGTAAAATAATGGCAGCTGGGGTGCCGGAAAAATACCGTAAAATAACGGGCACAATAAATTACAAAAGTTTTCCGTAATACAAAAATCCGTTTTTTCTGTCATTTTACATTATTTTTGCTGAGGTAAGGTTCATAAATTACGGTGAGAAGGCTGGTTAATGTAGACATTTGCTTGTAAACTTAATAAAGGCAATAAACATGTGTATTGTTGTAATTTACATTTAAATGTATCTTAAAGGTGCTCTAAGTGAATTAACGCATTTTAGACCATAAAACATTTTTTGTTACATACAGCAAACATCTCCTAACTATCTGCTTGCTGCCTGTCCGCTGATCAAACTGTAAAAAAACGCGATCTCTGTAGACAGCCCAGGCTTCGCAAACTGCAATAAAAACACAGTGGCCAAACCTAGCACCATGAAACAAAGTGTTCCAGCCAATAAACGACATGACACGACAGGATTTGGGGGTGGGGGATGGGCACGTTCATGAAAGCACGGAATGGAGGGGGAGGAGTTAGCTACGCTCCGTTTGTTTGAAAACAGTTCAAACATCATCAAAAAGTTACGTCTCACAGATTTGCTTAGAGCGCCTTTAAGTTGGCCAAGTACAAATAATCTTTAAGCATTTGCAACATTTTATGCCTTCATATTTTTATTTTCGTTCATGGATTTAAAAATGACAAAATGCAACAATAAAATGCAATAAAACAACATTGATAAATAATTTAAATAATGGTATGTTTATAATTTTATCAATGTTGCAATGTTGAATTTAGTTTTAAAATATGATGAGAAGGTAAGGTCCAACAGGAGGATAACCACAATTCTCACCAACATACGTTCTCTGTTCTCACGTCCTTCCGAGTTTGTTCTTTGAAGGTCGCCTCAGCAAGAACGCAAGTCTGTTCTTTACGTTCTTGGAATTGATAAACAGCTCTTGTTTAGGAGCGATGATGCTGATGGAGCTGCAACAAAAGTCGCTGTCTATTTACCTCCATCACTGCTGATGCTCTTCATTTTAATCATTGATTTTTTTTGTTTGAACATTGTGCAACAGTTATCAATAAAATGTAATCTATATTAATCTGTTTTTGTCGAAAATCTTCTTTCAGATGTACTGTATTGGTAGAAGGTGCTGTGTCTGTACTCATCTACTTCGGTGTTCTTAATGTGAATCATTTCCAATACAGGTTATGTGGGTATGCAACCTGTGCCGGAAACAACAAGAAATCCTCACCAAGTCGGGAGCGTGGTTCTACAGTGGTTCTGAAGGGTCCAGATCCGGGTCCCGGGCCAAAGTGAGGGGAGGACCAGTCCGAGCGAACCAGGACCCTCTCAGAAACGGCTCAGGGTACCCGACAGACAGGTTAGAAACATTCAATTTATGCTCAAAGCGAAATGACCCTGATGTGTTTGATGTGATTTACAGTATAGCTTTCTGAAATCCAATACAGCCTGTTTAATATTGTGTATGATATCATGTATGATATGAAAGGGTTTTAAGTTGCTAGTGTCAAATTGAGAATGTTTTAATTGTGACTTTAATACTTCGTATGGTTAGGGGGTTGCTTAAAGTATTGGCAGTAGTTAGTGATTGTTGCCTAAGCAAAAATTACTACTTGAATGATCATGTCTCCAGTTTGAATCAGCAGATGAATAGAGCTCATCTTTTATAAGCTTTAACCACCAACACCATTAGTTCTCAAGTACTGTATTGGGAATCTCGATCTTCCTCTGGAAACGTCATAAAAGAGTGGTCTTGCTGAGAGCAGACCCTTTCATATGAACAGAATCTGTGTGCTCCAAACACTAAGATGAAAACATTTAATATGATTTAAAAAATGCTTGGAAGTGCATTTAGTAATGTTAGCTTTTCGGTTACATGCAGGATGGTCGGTGCATATGCATAAATGTATAGCCTGTGTATATGTTTTCGGCGCTTTTTCAGCGTCTGAAACATGTAGCGTTATTTTAAAGAGGTCGTTCAAGTTAAAAGGCATCTTTAAATGAAGTTTCGCGTGTGTCTGTTTGTATTTGCTTTTGAATGCGTCTGTGCCCGTGTGCACGGCACGCCCTCAGTCTTCTGTATTGCGCGATGTGCTGTCCCACATGCTGCTGCCATAACTTATTATCATAGTTTATCAGTCAAAACGGCACCATAACCAATTACAATATTCAATTAAATTCAAGTTTTGAAGCTTAAATAAAAACAAATGTTTCAGCATGGGTCATTGCTGTCGTGTCCGAGACGATCGAGTGCGCGAGTGCCCATCCCATATGATGTCATGATGATGGCCGTGGCAATCGTGAAAATTATTACAAATGTTTTGTCAAATGACAATTGTAAAAATTTAATTTAATTTATGCTGATAATATTTCAGCTTGCTATATTAGATCCAAAGACTCATTGAATTACTCCAATAGAAATAATTTGGTGAGAGCTGAAATAGCTCTCCATATTTAAAAATTTAATTTTAACATCGTGTTAAACTGTATATGAAGTATAGAAAAAAATAAAGAATTTGTTTTAATGTGATCTTTAGCCATACAATTGAAATAAACATTAAAATACTCACATTTCAAAACGAAGACTCGATTCCCCAAAGTTCAGAGACTCCCTTGGTTTCGAAGATCCCTTTCATCAAAAGTGACCAATTTTGAAGGTCAAGTCGACAAAGGAAATGTATGAAATGAAATAAGGGGTTTCTTCACATGTATCAATCCTGCACTCTAGAGCGCGCTGCGCGAGTGTTTTGGAGTGTCTGATGTAGGACTCCAGTGCGCTTTTTGGCTATGTCTCAAAACCTAGTGAGCTCCCTACCTAGTGCGCATTATTCTGCATGGCAGGCACGCTCGAAGCTCCCCACAAACGGAGGTTTTAAGACACAGCCTCCGTCTCTCTACTTCAACCGTAGAGCACACCGTAACAGCGCGACGTGTCTCAATTCCTTTTTGCGCATCTCTCGCGTAATAAACCAAGCAGCGACCGCGCGCCAGGAATGATGAGGGAGAGTCTATGCCGTTCCAGTTTTGCTGATTTTTCGAGGCGAGACGGTGGCGCATGGACGCGTCTCCAGATATTTTAGCCGGTAAAGATGCAGCGCTGTTTTTCTCTCTCTCTGGCACGCCGTCAGACAGAGTCCATCCCCCGCTCGCCGCCGCAGCATCACCTCCGGGCTCGAGCATGAGGCGCGCGTCCATCACGTCTCCGGGAAAATATGGGACTTGATCGACGCGGCGGCGCTTCTGATGTAGCGAGCCGTGGGTGTGCTGCTGTTGTTTCTTGAAGTGAAAGACTGCTGGGCTGGTTAGGGAGGAGGGAGCCAGGCGAAAATGCAATTTGGGACATTGCGACAGTTCTGTAGCTCTTTTCTATCGCATTTTAACGGGGGCTCCCAGCCTCACCAAAACATCTCGAACCCGGAGCTGCTCGAACAGACGCTGTACGACAGGTGAGATCCCTATCTGCTTAATGATCATCATATATAGGATATGAGCTGTCTATGGATATATAGAGCACAGGGGCATCTAGTGATCTAGACATGTTTGTGTCCGAAAATACAGTGCGTTTTCAACTTGTTTATGGTTATGATGTGATTTAACCGTACCCAAAATGTGGCAAAAGACTGTTTTTGTGCTTTTTTGCAATCAGAAAATATGTAAAGACTAGGCCTATTGTCCATGTTACATGTTAAATTTAAAGACAATTAATTGCATTAGCAATTAAATGCCTACCAACAGAATATAGGCTACTAGGATGCAAGACTGGGGCTATAGTTATCCTAAGGGGCAAGTTGTCACAAACTCAATAACTAAGCCTTGGAGTCAAAAGAGCATTTACACGAATTTGTGTCATCCAAAGTATTTGAATTCTTACACCATTATATTTGTTTATTTGCTTTGGGAAAAGAAGTGAACACGATAATTCCACACTACATATTCAGGCAAGGGTTAAATGTATAATAAAGGCAACTTATTGCGTTCAGGTTCGGGCAAATCGCATTTATTTGTTGGCCAAATTAATGGTTTTGATATATTCGTAATTGTACTTGTATGTTTACAAAGTTGCTGCTATAGTGAATTGTCTGTAGTGTTAAGTTAAGAAGCTTTATTGTTTTTTCACCCATAGCAGTGAAGTATAGCAAAATATTTCTCTAGGAAAGCAACACAGAGCAATGGACAAGTTGCAGTTTGCATACTGTATGCAATAGGCCGCAATTTCCATTGTGATATATGACAATATAGGCCACTATTTGGGCGTGTTGCCTGATCTCCACAATAGAAATAAGTGAAAACATGAAGTTGATGGAAGTAGTTTTGCCTGTAATTGTTTTTTGTTTGTTTGTCTGTTTTATTTTACATGCATTGGGCAACTACGGCTGCTCAATTATTGGTAAAATTATAATCACAGTTACTCAGTGACTTTGAAAACATGCATTTATTGAACCTTGTTCTTAAAAAAGTTTTGCAATAGGCTACACGTGTCAAAGCAGTGATGCCTTCGAAGTGCCTTACAAACACATTGGTCCAGCTGCATGCAATTTATATTTTAATCGCACAGTAATTTTAGAGTTGGTTCCAAAACGAGATAACTCAGTTTTTAAGTTTTTTGTCAAAACATGTTTATTATTATGTTGTCATGTTTTTATTGTGTTTTATTTTGCTACTTTTTGTTTTGTTTTGTTATGACAGCTTAAATCAAAACAAACCAACTGCAGTTTGATTTCTTTTAATTGCATCAAAAAACAAGATTTTTGAAAATTATCTCGTTTTGGAACCAAATTCTTCAATTGTTTTACCTCGATAATCTTGTTTTTGTAATTGTCTGTATCAAAAACGATTAATTGCATGGCCATATGGGAGACTGGCAACATCTTAGAATGGACTGAGTTATAATAACACCATGTTTACTTTATGCAGTAGCACTTTCAGCTAATGCTCAGTGATTTACCAAACATACTGTAAACATAAAAGTAAATTGATACAAAACAAACTAAACAAAATAATAGCAAACACAATATACATCCTACAGACTCAATGGAGCCTAAGTCAACAGTATAGTCCAGAATGATGGACGGATCGGTATATGTGCGGATCACGAGTCCAAACAGAAACGTTGAAAGTGGAAAAAAAACATCAGTCATCCACGTGCCAGAACGAACCAAATTTGCAGGGATTGAATACAAGAATACTGAATAGACCAGCCCATTCTCATGAATTGTGTATAAATAGCACGCTGTCTTGCAATACATACCCCAAAATTCTATTTTGCATGCATATGATAAGTCAGTGCTTTATACGACACATGTTTTCGTACGATTGTATGTATTGGTTTCTCAATATTTTTTTTATCATTGTCGCTTGGGGTTGAGGTTGAACAAATATTTGTAACATAAAATTACATCCTAACCCAAACTCCAATTCTAACCCCAACTCTTAGCAACCATGGTTTAAAAATAGACAAAAATGGAAAAAAACTTAAATGTAATCCTAACCCAAATCTAACCGCAAGTGACAATGGTTTAAAATTATATTTTTTTAAACCAATACATAAAATGACACGAAAAGATGCATCGTATTAAGTGAATGGGAAGGACTGGCATATCATATGCACGCAAAATTGGACTTGCTGTTTATTAATAATGTTTCTTATTTCTTATTGGACTTCCTGTTTATTAATAATGTTTCTTATATATATGGCGATGGGACATCAAGTTGGCCTGCTTACACATCGGTCGACATTTTTTTGCTAAAACTTGGGATCCAAAGATAGTTAGAGATTATTTCTGACTATAAATCACCATCACCGATGTATTCTTGCTGATCCTATGCAGAGGGGCGTATTTAAGAATTTCTTTGACACTAATTTTGACTACATTCTTATAACGAAATGTGTTAAAAACCACAAATTATTGTTGAATCCACCAATCTATGTGGTATTATTAAAACAACTTGTGTTTTATTTGAACACAAAATCAACACAAAATGACACATAATGTGTTAAAAGCTTAACACAAATAGATAAACACATCCTTTCTAAGAGTGTATGAGGAGCCTTCAACTATTTATAACTCTAGCAAAGGGTTAGACTAGGGTTAGGGTTAGCTGTGGTTAGCTTAGCATAATGCTAAAATCAACGCTATTGAAAAAAGTCTGTACTTCCCCTGAGGGATGATATTTGAATTCACAAATATGTCTGAGTAGTTTTCCAAATCTTTAAAAATTAATTAGAATTTTAACAACCCCAAAATCAGGCTTTTGTTGCAAACCCCTTATTCTCACTTATCTCAGTGGAGCAGACCTTTTCCTTGTATCTTCTCTGTCTGTACTAATGGTGTTAATGTTGTGTGCGAGCGGCGAGCTACAGAAATGAAATCTGACTCCCTCAGATGTCCTAATTAATTGCCGTCCACATTTCGGCCTCTTTCACTGTGGGTGATTTACTCCATCAATCATTGATTATTTAGGAGCTGTATTTTTCTAGTGTACTCTCTTCCCAAAAGCACTCCCTCTGAATCACTTAGGTCCTTGTGTGCCAGCTCCTTTTAATGGAAATCCAAACGGATCGATAGACAGTAAGATGGGCCCATCCCATCACACACTGGAGCTCTTATAATGTTGGAGTAGATGATTTCCAAAGGGTGGAAGGTCTGAAGAAGATAGAAAATAGGAAAAAATAGGAGCAAGGTTTTCATGTTTTATTACTTGCAGAGCTGGCAGACATGAAAAACTGTTTTCACGATCCCACGCGCACCGTTTTACATGGTGAAGACTTTGAATTCATATAATGTGAATCATATGAAAACACTTTTTTTTCAGAATAAGCATGAATGAAAAACCCTGCCCCTAACCCCACCCCATGTGTCTCTGGGGTTAAGCATAAGAGAATGTATGAATGAGTTTGTATGGATTCATATGAATTATAATTTTTTTGCTTTATGGACGTGCAGTTATTAAAACAGATCATGTGCAATATTTGTCTAATCAATGTAATTCTCCTCATAAATATACAGTACAGTGTGAAATGTGAAACACAAATAGAGTTATATTTACCAAGAGTTAAGAATGACACTACTGTAAGTTACTGTATATTATATAATAATATTATTATTGTTAACATTAGTTAATGCGTTAGCTTACATTAGCTAACAATGATCAGCATTTATTATGTTAATCTCAGCTTTTATTAATATGTCTTGAATGTTTAAGGGGACATATCATGAGAATCTGACTTTTCCATGTTTAAGTGCTATAATTGGGTCCTCAGTGCTTCTATCAACCTAGAACATGTGAAAAAGATCAACCCAGTAACTTAGTTTTGGTTGCATTTTCTGCAAGCATGTGAAAAAATAGGTTATTAAAACTTGGCCCCCCTTGTGATGTCAAAAGGGGATCTTATTATGATAACACCGCTACTTAATCTGCACTATCCAACAACTGCACTGTCATTTAGTGCAGAGAGAAAGAGAGAGAAAAGATAATGAATGTCAATTTCAACAAACCCCCAACATCTCATCAGCTCATTTGCACATAAAAAAATCGCACATTTTTGCTCACACCTACAAAGAGGCAATTTTAACATGCCTATATTAAATTATCTGTGGGCTGTTTTGAGCTAAAACTTAATCCAAAGATTTATTTTTATCTTTAAAAAATCTTGTAAAATGACATTAACAATGGCATTAACTAAGATTAATAATAAATAATAAAAACCAATTTTTGCTTACTGTAATTTTATGTTAGCTAATGCATACACTAATGTTAACAAATACAACATTATTGAAAAAATGTTGCCTTATTTTTAGATGTGAAAGTGTGAAAAGCTCAAATTTAAGGAATAATTGAATACGAGCCAATGTGGAAATGCCGTTACATTGCGGGTGTGCTTTATTTTCAAATTATTCAAAGGACTACCACATACATTGCTCTGGTGGTTATTTTAAGACATTTGACAGGTCAGTTGTGCGTTTATCGAAAAATTATGCATACCCATGACACATTCCTCAACCAATCATAATAAAGCCCGGTGGTATAAGATCCGAGTATACAATATTGGTATTGTTGCTTAAAAAAGCCACACAATTGATGGTAGATAGTGTGGGACGATGAGCTATAGGACTAATACTGGTTTGCTGTATCGAGCACCATTAATAAGGTCAGAGGTAATAGACAAGGCGGAGATAAATCTAGGGATTGAGTTCAGTGTTGCTTTATTGATCCCTAAACTGAGGTTAAATTTAAATTATGTACAGTAATTAAGATGGAAGGATAATTGTCTTAACAGAACCATTGAATGGTTGACTAATGGCACTATGCATCTGTTCACAGAATTAGGAACGGGAGTTTTTGATTTTTATTAAACAGTAAGTTTAACAGCAGTACAGTAAGTAGTAGCCTTTTTGGAATAGAAAAGGGTGATGAGTCGGCTTCATTGAAAATTGTCTGTTTGGAGAAGGATGTATTAGCATTTAAGACCATCATTTACCTTGTGGTGGCCTTGTATAAGTCAACAGGGAATAGATTAAGCCATGATATGCATGGCTGCTTGCGCTTTGCTTACATAATCAAGATTCTCCCATTACATTTGGTGTTTTTCCCTTAAATACAGATTATTTGAATGCCTTCACAACTACAGGTAGATAATCTTGTGTAATTGCGCAAAGATTGAGTTTTAAATCTTACAACAGTACATAGGAGATATGGTGATATACACTCTTAAAAATAAAGGTGTTAGGAAATGTTCTTCACATTGATAGAAGAACCATTTAGGTTCCTAAAAGAAAATAATAACAATTAATTTGTTATATTAGCCAAAATGTTGGTAAGAACTTCTGGGTTATCTTTTTACATCTATTTTACATCTTTTTTGCATCTATTCAGTTCACACTGTGTATTTTAGGCGAGGGGCAACCTTCCAATCTCCCTGATGAAGCCAATACGGAAGTGACTTAAACTGCAATTCATCGACTGGCCGCTTGGGGCTGGCTCCAAAATTAGAGCTAATTTTGCCCTTCATGACAACCGTGAGGGGGTTGAATTTTTTTGTAACTCATCCGTTTAAATTATATTAAGCCTTAAAGTTGTGCATAATTAAGGGCGTGGCCACTTGAGTGACGGGTGAGCTGTCACTAGGGGGCTGTTTACACTTGGTATTAAGATGTGTTTTCATCGATCGGATCACAAGTGGACGAGAGAGACACATTACGTTTACACCTGGTATTTAAATCCATCTCTTTTGTCCACTTTCGACCGCATCTGTCCTGAATACTGTGAGGGGGTGGTCTGTGAGACGGTGGGCGAGTCTCTCTGCTGTCATTCAAACGCGAGCGGGAGTAATTATGAGTTTATATGGACGCAGACTAATATTATGTCGGAGTCCACTGCTTGTTTAGCAAGTAAACATGCTGCACAGAGTTTTGTATGTGTATGTTAGAGCTTTCTCTGAATTTTCAGCGCAATTGTTGAAATAGGATCGCGCAACTTTCACGCTTTCAAAACGAAACTACGGAGAACACCCGCAGTAGTTTTATCAATGAAAGGCTACAAATAGCGCTGTTCACCGTATGTTTACGCCAGAAGTCAAAAAAAGACGTAAAATTTGTGTTTAATACCTCAGATTAGATAAATGGGCGGGGAGAAGGCGGTCGCGTGTGGCTGTTCGAACACATTCAACCACATTGCGTTCCGCAACTCCAAAGCGTTCCGATCGAAAGTGGTTTCAACTACCTCTGGATGTGGTTGAAAGTGGTCGAAAGTGGACGCGTTCAAAACGTTTTGAACACCGTTTACACCTGGCATTAACGTCGTCCACTTGTGATCCGATCGACGAAAACGCATGTTAATGCCAAGTGTAAACAGCCTCTAGAATCAAGCTAGGTGGGCGTGGTTTTAGCAACCAGCCACCTCAGCTTCACCCATGTCCCACCTCTTTATCCATTTTCAGTTATCCGCGAGTGATTTTGTGATGACGCGCGGCCAAGATGGTGACGGCAGGCAACGCCTACTTTAAGCTTCAAAAACGATCTTTACATACAAACCAATGGGTGACGTCATCGACACTACGTCCAAATTTTTTTTCAGTCTATGATTTTAGGTGGTCCCTCCGTTGGCTACTTGTACAACAGCATCACTGTGAATGTATAAATATTATATGGATTTACATTATAGATCTTGATATGAACTGATATATATATCCAATCTGATGAATTTTAGGTTTTGGTATTCAAGCACTTTAAAACTCTCTTGACTACATATAAAGGGACTTTGTTCTGGGTGCACACACAACACTGTAAAGTTGTCATGTTCTTAAAGCCATAACAGTTTTAACCCTCGAGTGCTCCCAGCCTCTCTGCCACTTGACATCTGTATGCCTTTGAGAATATGCAAAGAAACTTTCTTCACATTCGTTCTCTGGTGTTGAAATGCCGGTGATATTCAGCTGTGAGCAGGTCACAGATGCATTTTTAGCTCGCCGCTCTCAGCAACACTGCAATTTTCTGCACTTTGGCTGTTGTGCGTCGCAACTGCTTTTATCTTTTGTGTGAAATCTGATTGAAAGTGGTAGAAAAGGACTATGGTGGAGTGTGTGAATAGAGAAGCATTTATCTGCGGGAGAAAAAATGAGACGAGAAGTTCTGCCGTCGCTCACCCACGTCTCTCTCAGTGCATCGAGCTGCACTGTATACGTCAAAAAAGCTGACGTGTGTCTATTTTCATATCATCTTTTAAGTCTAGCCCCAACTCGACTCCCATCCGCCTAGCCCACTAAATAAAGAAACAAATAATTTATTCAGCATCCTGCAAGGCACTCTGCAGTTCTATGTCCTGCCTGTCCAGCCCAAAAATAGAGATGGCCGTGCGCTGTGTATCACGGGCCATTAGTTTGAGAATAATTCTTACAAGACTGGAAGATGACAGGAACAGCAGCGTACTAAAGGTATAGTTCATCTCAAATGAGAATATTACTATAGTTTATTCCCTTCATTTCTTCGCAAACCTGCCACAAAAAGCAAAAGGCAGAACGTGTAATGAAGTGTAACTTAAATACCAGTCTGTTCCTCCTACAATGGTTTTGCATTCAGGAGACTTGAAATATAACACCCATGCATAACTTACTATATTTTTATGTTTTTCCTCCTTTTTAAAGCTTTAAAGGCTTCTTTTAATGTTTAAATGAATTAAGCAACTTTTTTCAATTAGTAATCAATAATTTTTTTCTAATAGTCAACTAATCTATAGATTATTTTATCTTTGATTATTTTGATTAGCTGATTAATCCTTTGGCTGACTTGCCAATAAATAGTTAGTACAACTTCTACCATTGGTAGGGTTGTGCCGATAGATGATACAAGACATTTAAGAGCGCCTAGACATCAGTGACGTGCTGGAATTAATGTTTAAGAAGGTTGTGGTCATGACAGTGTTGCCTGCTGCCCTTAGAGTAAAGCAGGTTCTGTTTTTTGTCCACCAATCCAGTGGCTTGTTACCCCCCACCCCGATACTATAGTGTATCAGCAATCTCACAGGCTGACGATAGGAAGATCTCATTATGGGTGACATCACCCTACACTAACCATTAGTATTTTAAACTTTAACTTTCATTTACAGAATAAAACATTCAAGTTGGTTAAAATTTAGCAGTGCCATTCTGCTTAACTTCATTTGGAAATGAAAGTTTTGTTATGATGGGAAAATTATGAAATTTGTATTTTCGGGTGAACTTTTTCTTTAAGCCTCCAGTAGAAAGAGAGTAAAGGGGATCGCACACCGGCCACGCAGCTCAACGCCGCGCAATGCCCCGCCGTTCTAAAAAAATTGAACACATTGTTTTCTATGAGTATACGCACACTGCCGCCGCTATGTGGCGCCTGTCCGCGCCGCCCAGCTTTGACACAGGAAGTTGCTCAAATCCCTGTCGTGCCAACATTAAATAATATCATATTTGTCCCAAATCATTAACGATTAAAATTGGCTGCTAACGTATATTTTGCATTTTAAAGTAGGCGCTATCTTACGAAGCTCGCGCTATTTAATGTGCACTTCCGGTTTACGAAACCTCCGAGTTGTACTAGACGCGACTCGACGCGACCGGTGTGCGATCCCCTTAAGGGTGTGCTCGCATTATCCCAATCAAACCGCATATTTGAGCTGCACCAGCGACATATCAACTAAGCAATATCATAGGCATGTGAGAGGGCTGTGTGTCATCGTGCCCCAAACGACTCAGAATAGAAAAACATAGACTTAACATTATGATGGGTTCCAGTGTTAAAAGAGAGTTTACTTCCTGTTTTCTTAGAAACAATCGCATCCTAATGATACAAGCGGGCTTCGATTGGTCAAAGTACAATGTGGGTGTTTATTTCTAGGGGAATAGGGAGGGGGGACAATCTACTTGTTACCTGGTTTTGGACTCTAGTGGTCCAAACAGCATTACTCCCTTTTAAGTGCATTACTTGAGTAATGTACCCTGAATCGGAACAGTACAGTAGGTAATTAAAATCAGTGCATATTTGGATCACAACCGGCATACTAATAGATTCAGAGTACTGCACCAACGTTTTGGAGCGTTCTACTACAGCAATCTGAAGTATGACTCATTTCTGGCACGTTGTACTTAGCGCATAGTTGCTCTTTTGAGTGGTATTGTCTCAGGACGTTGGTGTTGAACAGACGTAGCAGTTTTTTGTTGGCTGGTTTTAAATGACAGGTCTATAATGCCCTGCAATCTAACTAATGGTGAAGCTTATTATAGCAGTACAGTGCAGCCAGGTCTGGTTTAAGAGGGAAATATTATTCATGGTTTTTGCTTGGACAAGCATCACTGTTATTATTGTACATGCTTAAGGTGAGAGATTAGAACCTAGTAGCCATAGAGCTTGTTGAAGGTAGACAAGCTGTTAGTTGTCTAAAGCCCAAAGGTCGAACAGCCTTGCAAACTATAGTTTATTTGAGTCGTACATCATGTACATAGACGTTCGACACATGAACCTTGCAACAAAATGCAATGCATCTGCTGTGCTACATGCTACATTCTCATGTACATTATTTGTTACACTCTTTAAAATACCAGCATGGCAACTTTGTCAGTGTTATGTATTAGTATATAAAGTGTATCTTTATTTTCTCCACCCAGACTGTTATTGGTTTAACCCAGTAGCCAGGTGGTCTCCTAGTCTGACCAGCAGAAACATTCTCAAAACTCTTCTAAAACCAGCAAACATTCTTACCAAACCAAGCTGTGACCAATTAAAACCAGTGAAACTGCTAGTTTAAATTCAGCAGTGGTGGTATTCACATATGACACGTGCGTGCTGTATACATTTAAGTGTTCTTCATACTTAAAGTTAGATTTCTTATTGGTAAGGTGTCTTATTTAGATCACTGTGGTTGTCCAATCTCTTCTGAAATGTCTGTGCAGTCTTAAATGAAGTGTGGCCCGCTCTACTGGGGAATGTCCTACTTACGCTGTGTGTTTGAGAAGTTAATAAAGCAGACATAGAGCTGTTTACATTGAGGCAGGTCCATCAGAATCCACTCGCTGAGAGGCTGTAATCTCTGCCGGTCTCCGATTATTGTGTGAAGGGTCACCACTGGAATCAATGCATGGAAGAGATTTGATTCATCCTGTCTGACTTTCCTTGCTACTTGGTGTCAGTATTGTAACATACTGTTACTGTATATGTAGTTTGTTGAAGGTGTAGCCTGTATAAACAGAATTGCATTCCTTTCGTGATTGTGTTTTGTGGGTGTTTTGTGTTACTAAGGTATTCTGAGTGGGTTGCTAAAGTGATTTGAGTGTTGATATGTGGTTGCTCGGGAAGTGCGTTTCAGTGTTTCCCACAGATCTGAAATTTACTTGTGGTGGTAGCTGGTGAAAAGGGCAATCATTATTATCCACCGACAAAAAATGGTCTACTATACATGTAACAAAGAACTAATAATGTGTGACACAACACAATACTTTGATTTATAAAACATTCATATTAATTTCACATTATAGTTCATTAATCTAACCACCCCAAACTTTTTTTGCCATAAACAAAGCTGACACTGTTTGTCAAAGCACCACGAAAACACTTTATGTTTTTGCACTAATATATGAAGCAATTTGATGACCCCTTTTATCAAACTCAATTATATACAATACTATAGCCTATATAGACAGTGCAGGTCTATAGATTATAAATGTGACTGATGTTATAATGGTAATAATTTATATTAGATAGGCACTTTTACTGCTTCTGCTTTCTATTTCTCTTTTGCCGATTAAAAAAAGCTTAATCCACTAATTATTTCAGATTTAAAAGTCTACTTGCTGTCCCTATGACAGACTTTACATTACAGCTTTGCGTTTTTTATATCCTGAGTCAGCTAGAGCTTTGCTCATTCAGGATTAGCACTGCTTTTTGCTACAATCTCTGTGCAAACTGTTTAGATTTTAGTAAAGATATTGTCTATTAATAGTATGATTATAAAAAAATGGGATAAAGAAAATGAAGCGGCGCGTGGTCGTGACAAGAGCCAGTTGCTATCGCCATAGAAACCGGAGGCACGCTAAAACAGCACTCGAGCTTTAGCGCGGTAGCGCTCACGGCCGTTCTCCGATCGACTCGGGTTTTACACACAATATTAATCAGACTTGGGACCCGAAGTAATGAACTAGGACCGACCCGGACCCATCTGACCATTTAAAATATAAACCCGGAACCGTACGGGTCCCGCGTCCTCAGTGAAGAAAGACCTCTAATGGTAAAACTCTGCTCAAGTTCAGAAACATGAAAGGATACTATGTGACACTGAGGTTGCTTCGCGTCGCGCCCAATTCATTGAGAAACAGAGAGCACGTGAACGGACACTCAACCGGAGGGACACAACGTGCTTGCACGCAAAATGAAGCCAACTTAGATGCTATAAACACACATGCACATAAGCATATGTGACCATTTTGGTCGCAGTGTGTTCCCTGGCTGCTCCGTATGTGCTGCTGCAGTTGATCCAGTTGCCGCGCTGGATGATGAGTTTATGACGCGTGCATCATCTTCACGGTCACCCGACCCCCACCTCTCTCTCGCGCTCTCTGTCTCGCGCTCTCTCTCTCGCGCGCTCTCTCTCTCTCTCTCTCCAAAACACGGGTCATCCAGTCGAGTTCAGAAAATACGGAAATTCGTAAAGTGATTTTTTTTACCTGGGCGGGTTGCAATTTACCTGGGCGCAGCGCCCAAGTAGAGCCTATGTATGGGAAACACTGGCGTTTGGTGTGCTTACTAAATAGTTGCTTACTGGTCCAAGTGAATTTACCATCCAATAAAATGTAATTCTTTGGGTTACAGATTTGAACCATCTAGGCCAGGGGTGTCAAACATACCAACCCAGTATCACGAAATTATGTAGGCACTTATGGACCATCGTGACAATGTCACGCTTTGCTGCGTTTGTGCGTGAGCATGTCACGCTTTTCTGTTTGTGTCACTGTCACGTATTGGTTACTCAACTTTTTTGTCCTAATTTCTTACCATTGTCGCTTCGGTTTAGGGTTAGATTGACATAAAATGACATCCCTACCCAAACACAACTCTAACCCTAACGTCAAGCGACAATTGGTTAAAGTTTAGAAAATATAACAGGGCTCAACGCAAATTTTTTTTATGCTGGCCTGGTCGCCGGGCCAGTGGTTCAGGTTTTCACTTGCCCTGCCAAAATTTTCACTGGCCCCAATAAAAAATGTCGGTGTCACATATTTAAAAATAATAATTCAAAAGTCAAATATAATTGTATATATACAACAGACACGTTCCATCGAAAAAAGGCTTTCAACTTTTCTGCTTTACCTGTAAACTGACAACAAACTGTGCAAAATATTGTATTGTTTTTTACTGGCCCGAATGTGTCTCACACTTGCCTTGGGCCACCGGGCAGTCCTGTATGTTGAGCCCTGTATAAAAGAATAAGCAGGGCTCGAAATCTTGCGTTTAATGAACACCAGATTGGCTAATATGAGCGTCAGTCATTCCTTGTTGCCGTGCTACGTTACGTGAAGCGCGAAAATGTGAAAAGACGAAACACGAGGCGATTACAGCCAATGTTACTACTGTAATTAATGACGAAGATCCGGATTCAAATGCGACTCCACCACCGGAAAATAAGACTTAACGCTAAACCTTTCAAAGAGAGTGGTTTAAAGATTTCGAGTGTCTCCGCTATGAAAATGGCTCGATGTAACTTACTGTGTTTACTGTAAATCCTGTAAAACGGCGTTGGTGGCGGAATCAAAACATTTTAAGCGCCAGACTTTGCTTAAACATGGCGAAAGTGCCAAAAACACAAGATGTGTCGTGACAATTGTGTTCATTATTGCACCGACCTGTCTATCAAAGAGTGTTTGGTGAGCGCATGCACTGATGAATGGACATCCCACAAACATCCTTGTGGTCCATGTTGATGTGAAACACAACAATGCTGATGGTATGTTTTGGTTGTATTTTTAAAAACATGCCTATTTAGTAGTAATAGCATCCTGCTAATGCAGTTATCAATAACAATATATATTAGCCCTTCTATATTAAGGTCACTTTCGTAATGTAATTAATCAGTGTTTTACGTGTTTGCTAGATTTTCTATTGTAATCTTAATCATTTTACCTGTAATTGTTAAATTATTATTGCTGCTATATTATTTCAACAGCATTTGGGTATTAGTTTAGGAATCTATTCAGCAAAAAATAAATAAATAAATAGAAGACCAAATTTTAAATGCTGGTCATAGGATGTGTAAAGCCCGGTGGTGGTGTTTTATTTTTAATAAAATAAATCTATTAACATATACATTTTAGTTGTGGTGCTTTTTAATTTTTGGATGTATGCGCCTAAATTTTTGCTGGTGCTCCTAACTCTTTAAAGTTGGGAGCGCCAGTGCTACCAAATAAAAAAGTTAATTTTGATTTTTAAAAAATAGTATAAACCAATACTTAAAGTGACATACTTACGCAAGCACCAAATTTAACCTTAAACCGAAGCGACAATGGTTTGAAAATAGGACAAAAAAGTTGAGTAACCAATACGTGACAGTGACACAAACAGAAAAGCGTGAAATGCTCATGCTCAAACGCAGCAAAGCTTGACATTGTCACGCTGGTCCATAGGTGCCTATAGCATGGGCGAGGCTAGCCCCTTTTTAGGGGTGCTTCAGCACCCCTAAAAAGGAGCTCAGCACCCCTAAAACTTGGGGCAAGAAATTTTATTATTCTAAAATGTTCGTTCGTCTTTGACCAGGTTAAATAATGTCCAAAACATACTCCGTAGTTTGTGGTTTAAAATGAATAATAAGGTAGAAAATGAAAACCTCCCCGCTTAGCAAATGGTGTCATCCTCTTCTTCTACTTCTCTGTACCTGCATCGCTTAGCCCGAGTCCGACCATTCAGTGCGAAACACACGCAGAGTGAGAATCAGTTAAAAGTGTTGTGATGCAACTTTTTTGTTCAAATCTTACAAAATGTTTACGTTATGTTTATAATGAGCGAGTACATCACGAATCAATCTTTCAAGCCGTGTTTTTGTCTTATAATGAATCACCATGGTACACGTATAATAAGTGTTTATTTTCGGATTATTTTAGTCCGGCGGGTACCCGCGCGCTGCGGAGTAGTACAGTACCTGGGTGACTCGTCCATAGACTTAAACGGAGAGAAGTAGCGCCGGTTACAATGTTCTTCCGCAAGACGCATGCAGTTTTGTGCGTCTCAGTGGGTAGTTGCATCATGCGTGTGTCTCCGTTGTTAAAGTTTATTGTATGATTTATCGTTAATTTGAGACTTATTTTAACAATCGGGAGTCATGTAAACATGACGTCACGTGCGTCTTTTCTGGTCAGTCGTCATGAAAACATGGCGTTTGGAACAGAGTGAAAACAAACTACATATCACTGTATACCACCAGTAGGCTACCGGTAAGTTATGTGTGAAATCACTAACTGTCTGACTATCAAACTAGACAATAAATATTTTTTTTAGTTTGTCACATATAGACTAATATGAAGGGGATGACGTTTTTAACCCTTAGTGCAGGAGTCACAAGTGTTTTGTTTTAGACATATAGTAAAGGTAATGGTTCAATTAAAGGACTGTTAAAAGAAAAGCTGCAAATTAACAAACTATTAATAAACCTACCATATGTTGTAGGCATAAAAGTTATAAATTAGGAGATTTGTCATTTTGACAAAGGCTTAAAACGATACACTGTATATTCACATAAAACCATACCCACTGCTGGTGTAGCCCACCTTTTGTCCTGAGACTTTAAAGGAACAGTATGTAAGAAATTTATATCAATTAATCATTAAATGGCCCTGAAATGTCACTAGACATTAAGAAATCATTTTCATTTCAAATACTCATATCACTCACAACAGCGGTCCGGCCAAGATATTGTCATTTAAAAAGTGGAGTTGCAGCCCTCAACTGATGTTTATGTTGTCGTTTGGTATATTGGCCACCAGCTGTGTGATTGCAGTACCAGTTTTAGCCACACGTTTTGTGATTGCAATACCAGTTTTGGCCACAATCCTACATACTGTTCCTTTAAAGCAACACCAAAGAGTTTTTTTTACCTTAAAATAACGCTTCCAAAACAGTTTCAGTCGTTCATCCACTCTAAACAGGGTGAACAGCACTTTCACATTCGCTTTGCAGCCCTCTATCGACCAAAACCGCACTAAAGAAGTTTCCAAACGTCGGGTAGTGGTCCTGTAGTCCGAGTGAATACTACAAAAACTTGCTTTACGGCAGACCTACAATCCAATCAGAGCCAGCTATGCCTCAGTATTTATGACAGTGGTAATGAACAATTACGCTTCTAACCTGTAGGGGGAGCAAAGAGCCAAAACTCTTTGGTGTTGCTTTAATATGCCATTAATGGCAAGAATGTGCTATAGCTCATCATTAATTAGAAATAAAAAGGTTTGCAAAAAAAATGCATCTGAAAACTCATCAGATTGATGCTTTAAAATATGTTATTTAAAAAAAATTCTAAGGGGGAGCATGCTCTCTTCTCATCTTTTTCACCCCTGACCCATTTTCATGCCTGAAAGGTCTCCAAAAATGTTTTTATTTTGGAGTTAGTTGAACCAATGTTAAAATGATAGCTATTTTACAATAGGCATATTATTGGTTTCTGTAGGAAAAAAGAGCGGGTGGTGGCAGCGGAGCTCATTGGGTGCTCAGCACCCCTAAAGCTCTAACCCTAGAATCGCCTCTGGCCTATAGGTACATAATTTCATGACACCAGGTTGAACATATGGCCCGAGGGCCGAACACGTCCCGCAAATGTGTCCAATCCGGCCCGTATAATGATTTATTAATAAATATTAAATGCATCTTTTAAAAAGGGTCTCGCATGTGTCTAGTTAAATAGGAGACATGCGGAAAGCGGCAAAACGTGGACAGTTTCACAAGCCGAGCATAGACGGACCTCACAGACCCTTTTGCACCCAAACATTCTGAAGTTTTTGAGGACATGGCTCTTTCATGGCTCCCAAAGTTTCTGCAATGGAAACACGTGACGAACAGCAGTGGGTTCTAGTGATTTACTACAGATTTGTGTGTATATGTGTTGTACAGTATAATCATGTTAATGTTGCTGAGGACTTTTCACAGGGCCGTTTGTTTTTCTAGTTTTCTTGCTAATTAATTTGTAGTTTGTTTAGTTAATATTAAAACAATTATCAGCACACTACAGTTTAAAAAATATACAGCCCTCACATGGTAACGTTGTTTATCATCCAGCCCTCAAACTAAAATTAGTTTGACATGATCTATGCCTAAGAATAAGATTAGCTTGTCTTACTCTTTCTGCCTCAGCCCCATCTGTCATAGTTCAACACCCATCGAAATGCCCGAAATTTATGTATTTGGTTCATAGTTGTTGATGTGGGGCTCCTGTTGGGTGTTCAAACTATAGGTCTGGACCCATTTGTGTCACACTGTAGGATAAGCTTGCAGTCCAATGGGTGTTTCAGTGGCATACGAAACTGTTTAGTCCAATTAATCATTAGCTACTACAATGGTTTTAAGATATTTTGGTATCGTAATTACAATTATACATATATTTCATTCATAGAATCACAAGAAAAATAAAAAATTATTCACCTTTAAATAATTGATACTCTTACTAACATCAATCATTTACATTTACTTTCATGGATTTGGCAGGTGCT
Source organism: Paramisgurnus dabryanus (assembly GCF_030506205.2). Lineage (NCBI taxonomy): Eukaryota > Metazoa > Chordata > Actinopteri > Cypriniformes > Cobitidae > Paramisgurnus > Paramisgurnus dabryanus. The sequence continues at coordinate 21,879,706 of NC_133355.1, read as the reverse complement.
TTTATCCAAAGTGATTTAAAGTGCATTGCATTTTATCAGTACTTGTGTTCCCTGGGTTCGAACCCGCAAACGTTAGTCTTGCTAATTCAATGCTCTGGGCTATGCAGGAACAAAGTCATTATATGTGTTCACTAACAGTAGGAGGCGCTATGTTCTTGCTTTCACACATTCACATACACATGCAGTCAAGGGCCGGAGTTAATCTGACGTGACTGGACAATATTCTCCCTGCCTGACAGATTGTGGGACAGGGCGACACACACACATATACTTACAATTATACAGTCACGTATAAAAACGCCACATGCATCCACAAGCATGCATTTACTGCATACATGCAGAGACAGCCAAGTTATATGCTGATACATCATACTGAGAGTGGTTTGTTTCTCTCAGTTGCGCTCCTTTTTTTGGAGTTTGACGAATCCAAATCAAGTCTTGCAATCCATAGGAAAAGGAGTTTCCTGACTTTACAATTGGTAGGCAATAACTGCCAGTCAGCCAGTAATCAGCTAAGTACCATAATCCTCCTTGCACGGTAAAGTCGCGCTTGACCTCCAGCTATATACAGCCTTTGATAACAGCATTAAATGGTAACACCACTCTTCATACCCAGAAGCCTTTGCTCCTTGCACGTTCGGCCTCATGGCATCTCTCGGACTGCTTCGGCTTTCTAGATTCGAGACTTTGCTCCGATCTGACCTCCCAGCATGAGCTGTAATGCATCTGCATGTTTCAGAACGCATTTGAGAGGAGAGGATAGAGGAGTGCGGCTACGGATGCTAAGCTAGCAGTTTGTTTTATTTAAGCCGTAACACTGCTGTACCTTTAGCAGTGGCCTGGTTTCACCCCAAGCTGGACATTTTTAAGCTCTTTGACAGCATGGAGTAGTCGGCGTTTAAAAAGGATTTGTGGTTGATGCAGCTGCAAGGAAGACGTGTTCCAGCCCGCAACCCAGATGTGCAGCTAAGCTAAGGATGCTAAGCTAGCCATTTGCAATATTAAAGCCGTAGTACTGTTGGACCTTTAGCATTTGCCTGGTTTCACCCCAAACTGGACCTTTTTAGGCTCTTCGTCAGCGTGGAGTGGTAAAGTGTTTAAAGAAGGATTTGTGGTTGATGCAGCTGCATGGAAGACATGCTCGTGCCCGCAACCCAGATGTGCAGCTCTTGACTGACAGGTGCGATCAACTGTGGCCTCAGTTGGTGGGAATTTGTTTTTGCGTGTGCCGCATTTGTGTGACTGTTGGGAGGTTCTCATTGAATGTTGCTTAGCTGACGGTTTTGGGACAGCTGTATAGATGTTCATGGAGGAGTAATTATTACGCATGAGTAATATTTGTGCTGGCTGTATAGAAGAAATTTACATAATTTACTTTACATAAAGTGATAGCATGATGTTAATGGGGAACTTGCATTCGTATGTCTTGATTTTTTGTCCAAGTCATCATTTATTTTTCTTGAACATGAAGATATTTTGAAGAATATACAAGCGGTTCTTTTTTGTATAATGAAAGCATATGTGCATGAAATGTTAATTGTGCTTTTCCATTGCATAGTACCCCACTGTTTGGTTTGGGTCAGCTTACTTTTGTGAGCTTTTCCACTGGGTGCAGTACGTAGTACCCAATACTTTTTTAGGACAACCTTGGTCGGGGATCCAAGCAACTGGAGCTGATACCAAAACATGATGCGAAAACACTGTAGATCACTGATTCCCAAACTCCCTTTTAGCGATGATAAACATCAACTGATTGAGAATCAGGAACACCATACAATTTTTTTCCAGAATTGCAGTTTGTGGTGGCACATTTGCGACACGCATGTTCGCATATATGCTTAAGTGCAACTTAAATGAGGCTCAGCGGAGAGCGTCGACTGAAGCCACCTGTGTTTGTACAGAAACTGTCATGTGAGACAGAGGTAGTGATAAACGCAATGTGCAAACATCTATTTGTGGTGGTCAATTTAAATTTTTTGGCGAGAAATTGAGAAATAAATAAATGTATGGGAATGTACAACACTCTCACTTGTATGATATCACAGCAGGAGGCAGCACAAATATAAGACACGCCTATAATCCCTCCAACTCTGAAGTGTTACTAAACTTGATGAAAAAGCTAACCAAGCCAAATTAAGGTGAGCTGACCCAAACCAAACTGTGGAGTACTATGCATTGGAAAGCACCATAAGATGCATCACATTATGTTTAAATTTTAGAGGCATCTTGTGTGAGGTTGCGAATTACAACGAATAGCTCAGTCCACCACTCAACCCTCCCTTTTGAAGCACATATAGAAGCTACGACACATGACAAATATGTCGTCTGAGGAAGCAGAGAGTAACCAGTCAAGCAATGAGGTTAATATAGTGACGAAACGCGCTCTGTAGAGGAGTTTGTCCATTTAGGGCTACTGTAGAAAGATGGTGGCGCAGAATGACGACTTTCCATGTAAGGAGATCCGCGGTGTATGTAATAAAAACTGTAAAAACGTTTTTTTTTGCTCATGCTTATGTTTTTTCACTTCCGATATTTTTGATGAAATCCGAAAGCTTTCTGACCCCTCATAGACAACAAAGCTACCTTTCAGGCCCCAGAAAGGTAGTAAAGACATTAAAATACACCATGTGAAGTGGTTCAACTTTAATTTTATAAACAACGTGAATAGTTTTTTTGTGCGGAAATATACAAAAATAGTGACATAATTCAACAATTTCTTACTGTAATACTTAGTGCTGTGACGGATCGCAGTTGATCCGTGATCCGTACGGATCACGACCCGTGGTTCATACGGATCACGATCCGTGGTTCGGCTCGCATGCGATTCGTGACTTAATATGCAAATTAAAATAGGGAAAGTTTATCATTTGCACGTGTTTCTAAGGCTTGCAAATGTTAACATTGAAGTGAGTTAAAACAATTCAATCGCAAAAATGCGCTAAAGTGAGCAGATTTCTGTACGCACATGCGGTTAAGTGTGTCCGGTCCAGCTCCAGTCAGATGTTATTCCCTTCAAAGATCAGAACTCTTAACTTCTTACACCCTGAAGCTATTTTGGGGATTTTCGCCTGGATTTGGCCTACCCAATTTCAAAAGCATTCCATACCCACATGCAGAGGTTTACATACAAAAGTTTGGTATCATTTTACAGGTAACCCTTTGAAATTACATAAAACACTGTTAAAAGTGCTAAACATGGTTGTATGTGATGTCAGGCCTCTAATAAACACAAAAATAAATAGGCGCTTTTTGATGTTTTTTTCTAAAGTTTTTATTTGAAAGTATATAACTCTGGCCCTGGGTATCTCAGGTCCCTGCAGACAGTTTTGTTTGATTCCAGCAATTGTCAGCTTACAGAGGAAAAAGGAATTTTTTCTCTATCATAATCTATGCAAAAGTTATTTTACTCCAACTGAAGGGAGGAATAATACCCTTTTTGTATACAATTTCTGCCTAAGAACATTTGAAGTGCTCCCATAACCACATACAGTGGAATAAATGCAATTTCTTTATATCATTTTAAAGAAAACCCTTTGAAGTTACATAAAAAGCTGCTGTTTGTGACAAATATTGTTATTTATGTTGTTTTTCATATGATGAAACACCAAATTTTCTTTTTTTATGTTGTAAACACTGCCTTTGATAGTGTATAACTCTGGTTCTGGGTGCTCTAGCAGACTGCAGACAGTTCTGGTTGTTAACAGCAGCAGACAGTAAACACCGAAAAAAAGAATGAACTCTTTAGCATGTCGCATTCAAAAGTTATTCTCATTTTACTGAAGGGTGTGAAAATACATTTTTCATATAAATATTAATTTTTTGTTTTGCACATATAATAAATAGCAAGGGATTATATATGCACACAACCAAAGAAAATGCTGTGAATGGACTCATTGTTTAGAGTAGGACCTAAAATAAAAGATGGTGTATCATTTGTGGCTATATGTGCTATCTGAGGCAGTTCACACTCAAGTTTCACATATGTTTACAAAAGACCATTTTTTACCTTATTATTCATTCGATGATTGTTGGATATGTGTTGATATTAAAACAAAAATAACGCTGTAGCCTTATTCCTGAGAGTGAGAGCTTTCATTTGATATAAGACTTGCCCATGTTTGTCATTTTTGAAAAATATGAAATATGTAAATATTAAATGATATAATAAAATATTGGGGGGGTGATAGTGTAAATTAAGTGTAAATAACTTTCTTACAGTAAAAGATGTGTCAAAGTGATGCATATCTGCAGAAAGTAGAGACTCTAAGCTTTCAAACAGTATCTCACATGTGTTACTGGGGTCCATGACGGAGCATCAAAGATTAAAAGAATATTTTATATTAAGTCAAAATACGAAATTCTGGACCCGGGACAGGGTCCTCAGGGTTGAAGAGGTTAATGTGTAAACAATAGAGAGAGTTGCGCTACTGTGTCTCATACTGTAGTCCATTAACATACATTTGCTGAATAGAGCACTGAAAAACAACGTAAAGTTTTTATGTGAAGCGAATGTTTATCTTCTTCCTGAAGCGCTGTTTGGAATTCGCCCTCCGCCTGTGTGTGTGTGCACGCGTTTAAGTGCCCTCAGTAGTGCATATAGGGAGAGACGCGTTTCGAAAAGTAAGCCAACATAAAATCGTTCTGTTCTTGACAGGGCACATACACACAAAATGATGTCACAGTATTCTTTTTCTAATAAAAACATTTGTTTATGTCTAAAGTGTGTGTATAGATTACAAGCAGAAACCAGTCTTTGCTTCTCTTAAAGAGACAGTACCTCAATTAACCTATACTTAAGTCTGTGTCATTAATATTAATCAAACAACCCAAGACAGAGAGAAAATCACTTCGGTGGCTCTTAAAATAAATAATAATACTTAATTTGTACAATAAAGACATTCGATTTCTGTATCTAATGCTAATTAAATTTAGACCTTACTTAATGTAAGGGATGCCACAATTCTCAATACATTATTGAACCGTTCGGTTCGACCCCCACGGTCCAATACGCGCAGGTGAATTGCGGTTTTTTCGGTTTATCCATCCAAATCTGTCAGTTTTATATTCCCTGCACTTTTGTTAATGTGCGCATGCGCGTGATCTGCACTCTTATAAACGCCACAGCGAGTTGATATCCAGTCACTGTGCGCTACCTGCGTTAACTCTGCTTGAACTCTGCTTGCAATGCTGGTGTCAGATTTCATTCGCGTGCACACACACCCAACAGAAATACGACAACAAAAAGCAGCAGAACGACTGACTTTTAAATCTGAGGTGTGGATTAATTATTTGCGCGTGTAGATTACATACAACATCAATGTAAAGATGCAAATTCGCGTGGGGCAATGCGAATGACGCAAATTGGGCTTGTTATTGATGCAAACGCGCGTTATTTGCCTCAAACACGTCTTCTGCGCAAGTTGAAAAAGTTTAACTCAAGAAGAGAATGCGCATGATGCTAAAATAAATCCCACCAGTAATGTTGTTTGAGGAACGCATTTTTGGTTTCTACACAGACAGCATGATGTTGGACTTAACAGTAGTGCAGTAAGGTATAGCCTTCATTTACAATGTTTAATTTACTAAGGTCAGGTATATAAAATGGCCAATTTATGTAATGTAATGAATTCACATGTTCCCCAGTTTGAACAGGATATCATTTTTATATGTCTTTATTTAATTATATCTTATATTATTGTATCAATACACTAGATGTAAGATGATTTTTTCATTTACATAAAATAAAGAGGACTGCAATTAAAACCAGTATTTTTTTCTTCTTAACATCTCAATGTTCCTGTTACCTAAGCATAGAATAATTAAAAACACTTTAATAGGCCAAGGCATCAGAACCGAAACCGAACCGTAAACCGTGAACAAGAACCGAAATATGTATTGAACCGTGAACTAAGTGTATTGTTGCATCACTACTTAATGTGCAACGAAAAATGATCCGATCTGTGCCTCAAAAACCGTAATGTGATATGAACCATGAGTTTTGTTATCCTATAGAATCTACTTATTCTAAGCCTCCACTATGATTTTCATTGTGTCAGCTTTGTTCAAACGGGCCTTTATTGTACTGTACCTAAATGTTCTAATGATCTTTCCTGAGAGTTTGTTTCGGTTCTGGTTATAAAATGGCACACACACACACACAAATGCAGACTCAGGAGAAACTGAGGTCTTAAAATATGCTCCTATAAAACCCCTGTACCTGTGTGTCGGCAAGCTATGTTTGAGTTACCCAGTAGCACAGTATTGCAGAGATGACATGCACAAGTCAAGAAATAACATCACTTATATCAGTTAAAATGTAATGAAAGTATGGTGATGTCACAAGTGATGTCATGAGCGAGTGGCTTCTATAAAAGTGTTGTGTCTCAGAACAAATCCAAGTAGATGTTGTTTACATATTCTTAAGTGTGTAAGTGATACTTTCTGTGTAAGGTTGGATAACTAGTTATCTATTAACCGTGGAGTCCAATTCTGGGAAAGACGTTTTGCATGATCATGGTGTGTTGTGTTTTATGGATCTCTTACCGCCCGCATACAGCCAAGTAAATGCAGATTCTGTAATTCACAGCATTCAACAATAAATTACAATTATTATAAAAGCACAGATTGCTGCAATTTTCATATTGTCTAGGTCTTTTTGTATTTTTGTATTGTTATAGCTTCTGCTGTGTGAATCGTAATAGTTAAAATAATCGATATTTATTCTGTGAAAACAGTGAGACATGCACATGTGTTCAGTCTTCAGCTATACGCGAGTACTTGATAACCTTAAAGAGTAACTAAACCCTAAACCAACTTTTTTTAGTTAATGATCTGTAAGAATGGGGCTTTATTAGTGCTGTTCATTGATTTTAGTAAGTTTTTTGACATTTGGATATAAAGTGTTTCAATACTACAATATATGGTGTAAAAACGTCTGAGTGCTGCCCTCTTCAGGTTAAAAGGTGGCTACTGCAGTTGAATTTTCCTATTGGATGTTGGGTCCAAAAAATAACTCGTGACGTAAGCAGGTTCAAGCTCACCACGCCCTTGTTACGATCTCACCACACACTTGTTGCGAGCTTAGTTCGTCCCCTCTATTTCGTTGGGGTCTGCCCACTTTTCCTGCATTTTTCAAATATTGCAGTGGGTGGAGTCAGGCTCTAAGGAGGGGTTTAGTTACGCTTTAAGAACAATGGTGGCGTACAGGACTGTGTTTGTGCTACTCAAGATATTAAGTTTATTAATGCTTCTCCAACAAAGTTTTCAGAGTCACTTGTAGTGATAAACCAACCTCATTGTCTGTCTTAACTCAATTGCTTGATGCTTTCAACATTTTGCATATGTGTGCATGTGAGTAGGGTTCCTTTACATATAGCAGCGCCAAGTACTGGCCTGGCATGCACATTACAGTGTAATATTTGTATTTTTTTTAATGCTAAGTTTTTGGTACAGTCATTGATGTGTAAAGGTACCCTAAGTTTCTGCTAATATTTCGAATGGTGTTTTTTTTATGAAGTCAAATGAAGTGAAAGTGATTGTCAAGTATAACCCATACTCGAAATTTAGCCTCTGCATTTAACCCATCCCAGTGAATAGTGAACACGCGCATTGCGAGTCATGAACACCCTTTTTTATAGGGCTGTGCAAAAATATAGATACAGCTAACTTCCGTGATGTTTTTTCACGATAGTGTATCGATATTTCAATCTCTACTATCTGTTATTTTTTTTACCATCAAATCCCTCTTGTGTGCGTCAAATGACCTCATCCGCTGCTGCTGTAGTTGTCGCTGTCCAGTTGTCTGTCAAATACGGTCATTCGGCCAATGTCTCAGAAGTTAGTGGGAGTGAGAAAATGGCAGAACATTTAAAAACACCTGCATGTGGAAGCACTTTGTCTTTTTTTAAAAAAATTAGAGAAAAATTCAGCTCTATTTTCGGCATAGGAGAGAGGAACAGAAGTCAGGAAATGGCTCAAATGGGGTTGCCCAAAACACTATTTGTGCAATACAGTATGTTGACCCGCAGCCCACCCTGCTATTGCTGCAGAGAAACAGTTACATTATATTTGCTTATTTGGAGACCATTGCATTCTGTTCAAAGGATAAACATTGGGGCAAATGACATACTGAGAGTTTGAGTGGAGTGTCTTTGTAACTCAATGTGACACGCAGCTTATCATAAATCTGTACAGAGCCAGACACTCTGACCTTACAGGTTAACCACTACAAAGTCACGGCTCCAAGGTCTGTATTGAAGACAGGTTTGAAATCATCGACCCCTACTAGCAGCCCACACTCTGAGATCTTTACTGTCCCTATGTGCTCCTCAAATTAAAAAATCTTTAGACCACGAACACCAGCAGTGCTTGTTGACATATGCTTGCTTAGACAAGAAGACCCTGAAGCAGAGTGGGCTGGAAATTGTGGGCAGTGAACTTGGAGCAGTTTTGTCTGTGTCATGAATTCTCAGGCCGCCTTTCCACTGCACACGACAAATAACGGCCAATAAACCGGAAGTCATTCATTTCCTATGGAGAGTCAAAGGGGCTGCGTGAAGTGCCGACCATCTGCGGATGTGTAATTTTCGGATCCGTTTTGAGCGTTGGATCTGTTTAAATTTTTTTAACTTGTGCGACTACACCGCATATGATATGCCGACCCGAAGTGATCTATTTCAGTGTATTTCAATCAAAAACTGTGTGTGAGGTGAAAATTATTAATCCTTTTTGTTTAGCTTTATTAGTAATACTTGAATCCTTTTGATTACTGATAAGTTATAAATTATTAATTTAATATGTGTATGTTATTATTTTTATATACAAAAAATATTGGCAGTCTTTGTCATATATGCATATCTGTTTATTGTTTCATTCATTTGCATTCATTTATTTATTTCACTAGGGTAAATATTAGAATGAAGCCTCTTGCGCTGGAATGAGCTTCTCTACCATGTTACGATTTAACTGAAACTACATTACGTCTGCCACTAGCGGGCGAACTCCGAAAATCGCTTCCGAATATGTCGTGTGCAGTGGAAAGGCGGCTTCAATCTTCCAAAACGTTTTCATTTCTCCCTATTTAACACATTAACAAGCTGATGAGTTAAATTGGATGCTTAAATTGGTGAGACATTCTGGGAGGCGGTCTTGAAAACTAAAATCTAAAACCACTGGCCTAAAGAAGTACTGATATGTATGCTTAAGTGATGACCAAACAACTAACTAATTATAATTATTTATAACTATTAACTAGTTATGTATTAGTAGGATTATCTACATATAGATTTAAATTACATTTAGGGAGGGTTTTCATTTGGTTACAAGAGTGTAATGCTTTTGCATGCTAACAACTCAACAGTAAGGTCTTTTCATCTAAGTTCCTCCCTTTAAAGGGGCCATGGCATGAAAATCTGACTTTTTTCATGTTTAAGTACTATAGTTTGGTTCCCAGTGCTTCTATCAACCAAGAAAATATCAAAAAGATCAACCCAGTAATTTAGTTTTGGTAAACCATTCTCCGCAAGCATGGAAAAAATAGGTAATTGAAAAATTTGGCTCTCCTTATGATGTCATAAGGATATCTTATTAGAATAATACCGTCCCTTAATCTGCACTATCCAACCACGGCACTGTCATTTAGTGAAGAGAGAAAGAGAGAGAAAAAATATTTGACAGCACAATTGAGTTTCAAATGCAACAAACCACCATCATTTCGATCAGTGTTTGAATTTCATTGGCTCATTTGCATTTTAAAGGACACACCCCAAAACGGCACACTTTTGCTCGCACCTGTCTACTAACCGACATCGTTGCCTGGTTTTGAGTTTGTGTAGGGTGGGTCTATCAAAAGAAGGTCCAGATTCCATTGGGATAGGGGAGTGTTTGTTTAGGTGATTTCAAATGTCAACACTGGCTTTCAGAGATCATGCACCCCGCCTTTAAATGACCACTGGATATCTAGTTACTTTTGTTATAAAAACACTGCCCTCAACAATGTATTTTTAAGACAGACTCCAAAACCAAAACATTTTTTTAATTGTTTCAGAACAGATTCATATGCATGTCCTTGGGCCACGTTTTACACATTTTGTTCTTTTCCAAAAATATGAGGATTGTGTTTTTAAGATGATGTGTTAATTATGGTTAAAAGATCCTTAAACCCCTGTATTCAGTTCCATTCTGCGTGTGCTGCGGCCAGAAGATTGTGTCCTATGTAACATCTGTGATCTGTGTTAACCTGTCCGTATTATATGTTATTACTTGACTACTCATTTAGACAACCCATCATCTAGCCAATTTGAAAAATATTTAGTTGGACACATCCAAATATAAATAGTTTGAGAACAAAATGAGATGCTATAAGTCGATTTGTGATTGATTACAGGTCTTTATTTTGCTCAGCCTTGCTGTACTGACCACTCAGAATGACCTCATTTTTTTTCTGCATTCTCAGAAAAAGAAGCCCATCAGCATCCAGGGATCCAAACGCGGCATATAACCAAAGGGAGGGGGAAGGAGGATTGCAGTATGCCCCGGCTGAAGGTGGCATGCCCCGCTCACCGTCCGACTACGGACGGGACCCTGGCCGATCACCGAGGAGTTCAAGGATGTACGACGAGGTGGGAGGATATCGAGACAGTCGAGGGCGCTGGCACTCGCAGGGCCAGCGTTTGGATGGCCGGTTAGATGACTATGAACTCCAGAGGCGTCGTGAGGAGGAGTACCAGGCTCAATATCGCAGCGATCCCAACTTGGCACGCTACCCGGTCAAACCCCAACCCTACGAGGAGCAGATGCGCATCCATGCACAGGTATCACGGGCTCGGCACGAACGGCGCCATAGCGACGCCTCGCTTGCCTATACGGAATTCGACGAGCCTCTTCATGGCCCTAGAGGTCGGCAGTCTCGGCTCCCTCTTTTGGGAGGCCCGAGTCAACGCTCGTACTCAATGGACAGGAGCTCACCGGTACATCGCACGTCCAATCACAGCCCACCGACACCACATCGTAGCCCGCTGCTGGGTGACAGTTGGCGTGGCATTGGGGATCCGTCGAGAAAACCTATACCCCAGCAGCACCACTTGGATCCTAGCTCAGCCATGCGCAGGAACAAAATGGATAGCATGCTACGAAACGACTCGCTAAGCTCGGACCAATCAGAGTCGGTTCGACCTCCTCCGCCTAGACCCCACCGCAGCAGACGCATTGGAAAGCTCAGGACCATGGGTATCTTCAGTAGCTCAGAGGAGGAGCTGGCCACCACGCCTGAGTACACCAGCTGTGAGGACGTGGAGCTGGAAAGTGAGTCCATCAGTGAAAAAGGTAAAAGCAGATGTTTGTTGACAACTTGCATTGATAAAAAACATTTGGTTTAAGTCTATGTGATGACTTAAAATCTTATTCTAAGGTGGGTAACCCATTCGTGAGGTTCACCATGTTGGAAGTCCAGTTGTGTTATGCAATATGAATTTTAATTTAAACCCATTTACACATAAACATGTACACATAAGCAGTTTCCCAGACAGGGCTTAACTCTAGACTGAGGCTAAAGTGCTTTTTAGAGCTGTTTAAATGAATACAGTTTGCACTGACATATCTTAATATATATCAGTGTCATTGTTTTATCTCAAGATGCACACCGTAATGTTTTTGTAAGGTAAAACTTCTTAAATGTCCTCATACTGTATAACTAAGGCCTAGTCCTGGATTAATCTAAACCCTGTCTTGGAAACCGCCTGGTAGAATTTGTAAAATGAATGAATAAATAAATGGATGGATGAATGAATCTCGCAGTTTGACATCCAAAATTATGTTGGTTATAATATTTTTTCCTCTGTTCGAAAACTTTTATGAAATCTAGCATTGGCAAAGTAGAACTTGTTGACAATAATGGCTGTGTTGTGTACAGTGATGTCATTTTGCTGACTCTGGCTTAAGTGTGGACTTGAAGCGGATCTTTAGTTGAGAGACTGTAATGTGCGTCTTGACACTTATTAAAATTAAAGTTCTATAAAAGGGAACTTTGCATTGATGCCAAAATAATATTTTAAAGGTGCCAAAGAATGCATTGAAACAATAAATTGTTATCTGATATCTACGTAGAAGGTATGTGGCTTTAATAAGTGCAAAAATTATACAGAAAGGTTTTACACGTCCATTTACAACCCTAGGATTTTCCTTTAGAATGAAATGGGTTGTTATTACCTTATTTGAAAAAATCATGAATAATAATATTGAGCTCTGCTCTAATTGGCTGTTTCTCAGAGCAGCTCCTTTTAGTAGCTCTCTGTGTGTGTGTAAACAGACCTTATTGAGCCTGTATCAGACGAAGATATTGAATGTGAGGAATAATCAATTGTTTGGAGATTGTTTGGATGTTTTTGAGTGATCAGTTTGTGGGGTTTTAAAAACGTAACTGTAATGTCAATAGAAGAACTTCAGCCTAAACGTTAGCATATAGTGTTAACTAGCATATAGCGCTAACTAGCATATAGCGCTAACTTAGCAGTCACAACTTTGTTGTAACAACATTGTAATTTATTTAATGTGCAATTTTATGTTGGGGTGTACATCTCGACTGTAAAGTCACAGTTGGTGTTATGTTGAGATTGGTCTGTTTGTCTTTTGCATGCACAAGGTTTACATAAGAAGGAGGAACAATAGTATTTAAGGCTCACAATATGTCAGTACAGACCTCTACAGAATTTCTGTTCAGAATTGATGTTAAAGGTTATTTATGGAACCACCCTGCCCAACAGGCCGCTTTAACCTTTATTTTTAAGGGTTAAGGAGGTGTTGCTTAATGCAAACTGCGTGATTAGTTGATCTTATGTCTGGTCACATTGTAAAAATGATGTTATGCCTTTCTTGGAATAATTGAAAGCTGATGTGGTACATATGAAGAGTTTGGTTCCAAAACGCGATAAACAGATTATTAGTTACCGCCAAAATCAGCATTGAATCAGGTCAGTATTAAAAAGTAAATTCTTAATTTTACCCAAAATCCGATATCCGCCGTGTTATTCTGTCTTCTTTTCTTCCTTTTTTCCCAAAACGCGATAAACGGCAGAATGCAATAAAACCGCTCAACAAATCACAGCGCACAATTTCACGCATTGTAAACAATAATGGCTGCTCTTTAAATACACACAGAATCCTAGTTTTCAACATCTATTTTGTACTTAATGATCAACTAACAAACATTGCCACCAAATTTAAATGTTATTATAACTTAAAGATGCTATGTGAAAGTTTGTAACAAAAAGAGTGGTTTTCATCTTGTGACTTTTTTGGTTTAGAAAACGCTGAAATTTTTATCGAAATTAGTCAAATGGATTTATTGCATTTTGGACCAGACTCTTCTTATATAATATATTTTAATTTAAAACTGTACTCAAGCTAAAGAAGACTTCGCTGATGTTGAGAATTACACAGGGTGTATTGCTTGCTCTGAATTTTAAAGCACGCAGCAAGTTTCATTATTCATACAAGGCTTTATTATGTAACGTAAGCTGGGCTGTACAGTAGTACATAGATGCTATAGTGTAAATGGGAAAGCTGTGTAAAGTTCAAGAGGAAACTGAGGAATATGTATTTCTATACAGCTTATGCTACCGGACATCTGAAGTGTTTGTGTTATCATGACCTAAAATGATCTGATTATTTGATACTGTGAAATGAACTAAGGTTTGATTTCTTTTGTTTCTTTCTCTGTCTGACCTCCAGTGATTTGAGATCACACCATAGCTGTTGAAACAAAAAGAAAGTCATCCAGTATCTTCTTTAATATCTGTTCCCTTAGATACATCTACTGGAGGTAAAAGCTCTGTTATGCTGCATTTACACCAACCGCGGTAGAGGCGTGAAGCGCGAGTGATTTCAATGTTAAGTCAATGTGAAGACGCGTTGACGCGTGTCTGGAGGTCCTGCGGCAGGGATGAGGCGTTTGGCGCGGCGCGGAAGACGCGTTACCGCCTCATTCGAAATTGCTGAAAGGCGCCAATTGAGCATTGTTTTTGCAAATTATGCTTTTTGTGCATTTTGCAGTTCACGTGAATTTGTGGCTGCCGCCCGAGTTGAAAAATTTGAAATTTGGCGGAATTTCGCGCCATGTTAACCAGTCAGGAGCCTGCTTGCTGCTGTGGTGGAGTCACTCATTCAACCAACGCTTGATATTGTCCGTAAGCAGTCACCCGGAGCTATACAACACAAGTTCTTATTTCTATAAAGGAGACAGGAATAAATAGGACCTCGCTTGGAAGAGTGTCAGTGAGGACATCGGGCAACCTTGTAAGTTGTAATACACGTTTCACTTTTGAGTCATGTGACCTTTATCGACCCGCGCCATTTATTTTCCCCCTATAGTAAGGTTACCAAATACAAACCGGTAACTCTGTAGATAAATGCACAATCAACATCAGTCATCTTGCAAACAGACAACCGCATAGCACTTGCCCCTCCCACAAGAAGCGGGTTTTTGCCTATGACGTGCGTCAAATGCTTGCTTTTTTCGCGCGTCTACTTCGCTCTACACCACGAATTCATTCAAACTGTTCAAGCGGCAAACTAGGCGCAATTTCGACGCCAGAAACGTGGTTGGTGTAAACGCAGCATTAGATTTTTCCATGTCTAAAATATGTTCGACATAATATAAAAATCGATTTGAAGATTTTGGTCTTTCCTCAAATTCTATCAGTCTAAAGCTCTACATAAGGCCAGTGTTGCTGTCTTCCATCGCCTTTCCATCATTGTATGAGATACTTCAGCCTGATCTCACAAGAATTGATAAGTATTTTATAAATTGGCCAATTCGTATGAATTTAAACAATGTGAATCATACAAAAAGTATGTTTATACAAAATCAGTAGGCAAATGACCAGCAATAATGAAGTCCCAACCTTACACCTAAACCTAACGCAACTAAGACATGGCAGATCTTTCTAAAGCGAACAGGTCAGATCAAATAGGCCATCTCGTAAAATAGTCACGAATTGCCATGAGGTTGTATCATATATTTCCCATGTATCTGGCCCCTCCCAAGAGCTCTGATGTTGTCAGGGTCATAATTAGCTCAATTGGTTAAGCCTCTTTGCACAGGAGCCATCTCCGGAGAACTTCCCCAGAAGTTTATCCACTATAAAGGCAGGGACTCCCAGCAGCATGACAGCAGTGGGCGCTGGTGGAGGGTCACTCCCATGTCAGAAAGTGAAATTCCATTAGCGCATGTGTCATCATGACCTCCACTCCACCGAAGACTGAAGTTGGGCAGATGTTTTAAAGACTATGGACAAGATTTGTGAGAAATGCTCTTGGATTAAGGGCTAACACCACCACAAATCGATCAAACATTGACTAACTCTTCCTGAAATTAAAAGATCAGCACACATTTTTGGTATAGACAGGAAAGAGGTTGATCTCTGACAAGATCTTATTCTTCCAAAGGGTACCATTGGTACATACTTCAGTCAGTCACTGACAACCTAATCTGATTGGTTTAAAATGCTCATTTCCACCCCCACCGGCAAAAAGAGAAAAGGATTTGGTCAAAGTAACAACACGGCGAAGGCGCGCTCCGAGACACCACTCTGTGTAAAGCCAGGGAAAATGGTGGTAAGTGGATATTTCACTGCACCGCTACCTTTTGGATAACTGTGAACATTTTTCTGCAGTGTGCTTTGGAGTGTTTCCCGCACGGAAATGAGTGAGAGGTACAATATCATACTGTAAGATCTAAACTTTCGGGAAAAACCGGCAAGATAGAATAGCTAAAGATGTAGGATTGTGTGGTTGGACACCGGCAATATGCCTGCAACCAGGAACCCTTGAGCAAGCCATCAGGGGTCAGGTCTGCAAACTCTGGGGAGCAGCCTGTTGTGTGTCAAAGCTAGTGGTGCAACGGATCGCAGTTGATCCGTGATCCGTACGGATCACGACCCACGGTTCGGCTCGCATGTGATTCGCGGATTAATACGCAAATTTAAATAGGGAAAGTTTATAATATGTAAGTGTTATAAAGGTTTGCAAATGTTAACATTCAAGTGATTTTAAACAGTTTAACTGCAAAACGGCGCTAAAGTGATCAGTTTACTTTACGCACAAACGCACGCGTGCGGTTGAATGCGTCCGGTCCAGCTCGAGTAAGACGTAATCATCCTTCAAAGATCAGAACTCTTGATGTTTACATTTCAGAGAGTTGCGCTACTCTCTCTCATACTGTAGTGTATTAAAATACATTTGGCTAATAGAGCAATGAAAAACAACGTAACGTTTTTATGTGGGACGACTGTAATGCTGCGCCGTCTGTAATTCACCCTTTGTCTGTGTCTGTGCGCTCGTTTAAGGGGACTCGGTAGTGCACAAACAGAGAGATGCAGTCTGTGCACATTTGGTCTTAAAGAGACAGTAAGCTCAATTGACCTCCTTAAGTCTGTGTCATTAATGTTAATCAAACAACCCAAGACAAAGAGAAAATCACTTCTGAAGCTTTAAAAAAATAATAATTACATTTAATTAATACAATAAATGCAGTGTTATTATTCATTTGATTTCTGTAACTAATGATTTTAGACCTTACTTAATGTGCAACCTTGTTCTTTTTATAAATGTTTGTAATTTCTTGATTTGTTATTAGAATTTTCCCATACTTTTTTTTTTGCTGATCCGAAAAATGATCCGATCCGTGCCTCAAAATCCGTAATGTGATCCGAACCGTGAGTTTTGTGACCCGTTGCACCCCTAGTCAAAGCCAATGTAGGGAAGGGTGTTTGAGCTGGCTTACAAGAATAACGGTAAGCTCATTATTGTAAGGCATGAACTCCAATCCATTTCGATGCAAGGAACGCGAGAGAGAGGGGGGATATACACAGGAAGGGCGCTAAAAAATGCAAGGCACTCGAGTTTGGCATCTTTCGGTGAGACTTTTTGGTGAACCAAATGTGACTGAAGTTCTGGTGGATGAGATCAAGTAAATGAACCTTGCAGACGTTTAACTTACCAAGGTTTGGTGCAGCAAAGACGGATTACCAACAATACATTAGGACTTGACAGAACAGATCCCTTTTCTGAAAACACCCGGGATGGTCTGCGCGTGGTGCTTCTTTGGAAAATGCTGAAGGCTTCTGGTTTGTGAGGCATGTTGTATGTTAAGACAGGAGTAATGTCCACTGAAGTAAGCTTGCTTTTACAATGCTCATTTTTGAATGCTGATATCATCACATGGTGTCATACGGGGAAATTGGGGTAAAAATGGTGATAATTATCCAACTTTTATGGCATTTATTTGTTGTACAGTGGGCTACTGTGTCTTTTACAGTTTATTATACTGCCTTTGTAAGTTTAAACTGAATTGGCTGCTAACAAATGACCTACTTTACATATACACAAAACTCATAATTTCATGTTATCAGACATACAGTACTGTGCAGAAGTCTTAGGCCATCATGTCATCATTAAATTTGTTATTTTTGAAATTGTATGATGATCATATATAATTATTTCTCAGGGTCTTTATTAGGCTACAACCAGAAAATACAGGAAATTTGTATGCAGTATTAAAAATAGTATAAAAGTGTTAAGTTTTTAGGGTAAACTCCCCTTCCACTTGAGCAATAGCAGGAAACTGCAAGATCCGTTGAACCTAAATGAAATAAAATTTTAATTTCTAATTCTAATCAAATGATTTCAGGACTTTAGTCTCCTCAAAAAAGCTCAAGATGTATTTCGTGCCAAGAGAGGTCACACCAAATACTGACTGACTGATGCCTGAAGAAGACATTCAGTTCTGAATATTTTGTTTTTAATTGTACATATTTCCTGTATTTTCTGTTTGTATCTTAATAAAAAGAGTGAAAATAATATGGATGGACCTAAAAACTTAGCTAAAACAACAAAGCTGGTGGTGGTGGCCTAAGACTTCTGCAGGTAGCTCTAAACCACAGTTCAGCTTTTTATCTAGTGGTGGTAGTGTTTCTTCTGTTACAGTGATAAAGTCACACAACACTCACAATCATTTTGCACATATTATTTAATTATGTGATTTAAATGTGATGCACATCTAGCCTAAAGCTTTGTGATTTGTTATGTTGAAGTAAGAGAGTGTGACAATGTCTGTATTATGTTACTGTATTGTAATCGTTTGTAATCAATTGCATCTGAACTATTCATGTATAGTTGGGGTCGTAAGTTTTCATACGCCTTCCGGAATCTGCAAGAAATATTAATGAATGAAAACAATACGGGTGTGATAAAAATTGCTATTTGTTTTTTACTTAGTACTCCCTTGAATAAGATATTGCATGTAGTTTACATATGGTTCAATTCAATTCAATTTGATTTATATAGCGCTTTTCACAATTGTTAATTGTTTCAAAGCAGCTTTACATGAATAGATGTAGGGGAAAACACAGAATAATCGATAGATAATATAAGAAGTAGAATACAGAGACTAAGAATTAACCGTACAAGCGAATGTAGTAATAATCTAACATATATAGTAAAGTGCTAAGTTAAGCAAATGTTGGCTGACTGTCCCAGGGATGAAAAAAAGCTCTAGGAGAAAAACCCTGTGGGAAAACTCCTAGGAGGAGAAAAACCCCATAGTCCATAACACATGATAATAACTAACTACATTTACAAAAATAACCCAATTCAAAAGTTGATATGTGCTTGATTCATATTAATTGTGTGCAGTTACCCTTGAGTAAATTATTTTGAAAGTTTTTAATCAAATTATGACCTGACATAGGTTGTATAGTTTATATTTCTCAAGATTTTACTCACTTTCTTTCCTATTTAGCGTTAGTAGTACATTGGAGGGATTATCCATAAAATACCTGCAATTTCAGGAGAATGGGAAATAAAATAATTTTATTAATCTTTATTTATATAAACAATTTTCAATGTGCAATATACATTTTTTATATTTAAAAAAGCATCATATATACTGAACTTTAGAGGATTTTGATGAATATTCAATAATATTACATAACTAAAGTATACTATATTTTATTGCACAATTATTACTATTAGTGCATTGGTATGGTTGTTAGAACATAAGTGATGACTGGATATGTGACCCCGCAATGAGCCCAATTTCAAAAATTAGTTATTGTTAATTGCACATTTTCTATAACAGAGCTACATCTGTTTGAAGTTGATAGAGTCAGCAAAGTCAATGTTGAGAAAAATAAAATTAAAGTCAATCAAAGCGAGCAAGCTTGTTTTCATGTCTTATCGCTCTTAATAATTATTTTATCATCAATCAGGTCCCACACTTTATCTCTCTTAATAGCTCATTTATCATCAAACAAGTCCTGCATTTTTTTTCTCATTTCGGCACCAAAACTAAAACGTCAGACACACAAGTGCTTTGCTTTCAATGGAAACGCATCCTTGAATGTTTTAGAAAGTACACCTCTCAGAAAACGTACAAGTAAAGATCATTTTAGATGGGCTTAAAGGCGGGGTGCATGATTTTTAAAAAAAACACTTTGGAAAAGGGAGTCAGGCAGAGTATCAAAACACACTTGTAGCCAATCAGCAGTAAGTGGCGTGTCTACTAACTGACATTGTTGCCTGGGTTACGTATGTGTGGGGCGGGTCTTTTAAAAGAAGGTCCAGATTCTATTGGGGTTAGAGCTGTCACAATGCTGAAATAATCGTCTCATCGCGATTGTTTGACATCATCGCAATAATTTCAGATCACCGCAATGATTGCACATCTCTCTAAAAAACACAAGGGGGAGCTGCAGTGCCTGTATAAACGAGAATGTATCAGATGCCGCTCCTTAACTGACAGTGTAACGCAATACATTGCAGAGCCATTCAAAAACAGAATTTAAAGAAATTAATTTCATAATCGTGACAGCCCTAATTAGGTTAGGGGCGTGTTTGTTTAGGTAATTGCAAAAATCAACATTGTCTTTCAGATCATGCGCCCCACCTTTAATGTATTTAATTTTTTTTACTCAGATTCAAATTTTTTCTTTTATTTTGCCAGTAGCTCAAAATTAGACTGTGTTCATTCCGACTCATTTAGACAGCGCAGGTCACATATGTCTAGGATACTCTGGTCCCTAATAATTGCTTGGTTGCCTCTTTTAGGGGGCGTGTAAACCAAAGCATTTAAACACAGCTGAAAACGGCAGGTCTGTGGGCACATTTTTTTTTAGCTAAGCGCTTTGGCTGCTATACTTCAGCTTTGTTTATCAGTCGTTGAACGATGTGCCTGGTTGGTTGTTGTAATATTTGTCCCACCCCTCCACTTGAAAAAGTGACATTGACGAGCTGAGCGTTTCCCCTGAAGTTGAACATTTTTCACCAGCTGCTGCCGTTTTTTGAAAAGTGTGACACTTCCATTGGGAACAAATGAAATCATACTCTGGCCGCTGGTTTAAACATTTTGGCGTACACGCCCCCCTAATCTAAGTCTGCATGATTTTCACCTATTTTGAAGACTTTAAGTTGAGTCACTTAATAGCAGTAAATACATAATAGCGAATCTCTCATCACCAAGTCAGATGGTTTAAGGTATAATTCATTGATCATTCATGGGCAATGACCAGTATTTAGAAAGTTGACTTTAGTACTGTTTTGATCTTTACTCAGCAAAGTTTAGATCAGCAAAGTATTTTTTACAGTGTAAGCATATGATTGTAGTTTGATTCTCTACATTCTTAACTTAAATCATTTGTAAGTTGTTACAACTTAAATCCTATCTCATGTCATTCAACTTCTTTATTCTTTAGAATGGCTCTATTTTTCAAACCTTTCTAATATAAGTGAGTGACGTTGGAGATAATATCAATTAAGATTTTACATGATGCATTATGTTGATTTAGATGTAAAAAGCAGAATATTAGAAGTATTGTTGTAAATGAATCATCTATGCCATCCTCAGGAGATATGGATGGTCACTGGTGGGACCATGCGTCATGGCACAGCGAAGCCTCCTCAATCTCTATGGTGAGGCCTGTGACTCTCTTGCCCCATTTCTCCTCGTTTAATTCACCTCTGCATGTTTTTTCTCCTCCTTTTTTATATCATCCATAACTTGTAGGCCACATTCAAAGGGGAAAAAGAAAAACAATTGAGCAGACATATTTTTCGGACGCCAATTATGCCCCGTCCGAGAGGCAAAGGGCAGTGGTGCGATTTTGGGACCGTTGCCACGAGGAGGACGCCGAGTGGTGCGAGCCCCAGGTGAAAGATTCAGGGGTTGACACGTGCAGTAGCACCACGCTAAACGAGGAGCATAGCCATAGCGACAAGGTACTGAGACTCAGACTCCCTGCCGCCTGTTTCTTGCTTCCTGTGAGCTCACGGCTGACCTGCTCGACACTTTCGCATTGTTTCTGCCCCTCGAGGGTTTTCTACTCTAATCCAACCCTCATATCGGCTTTGCTACACTTTCTCTGACTGCAAAGTTCTAACACTATGAAAAAAGTGAATGATAAACTTCCCGCCACTGTTTGCTACATGTCCTCCTGCATGCTTCTCGATTCGGCCAGACGCTCCATTCTGATTGCAAAGCTGTTTTCCTCACTTGGTCACCTTTCTACACTTTTCCCCCTTCTGGGATTTCCTGACATGACTTTTCCACGCAGTCCTTTAGTCTCAGCTTTTAAAACAGAGATAGACTAGTGTGGGAATCAGTCTTACACTAAGCCGTTGTTTTTCTTTTCCCCTTTTCATTGTGCCATTCTTCATGCTGTCCTGTCCTACCCTGCCTGTTGTTTTTGTTGTCTGTTCACTACGTCTTTCGCAGTGAGTAGCGTGCGTCATACGTACTGCTTGAGGATGCAAGAGCCCTTTTAATTTGCATTTCTCATTTATGAACGGTTTGATCAAGCTCAGTGGTTCTCTACAGGTACATCACAGATATTTCTGACATCAAAAATGTTTATGGTACAAATACCATTATTCTGGGTTTAAGTGAACACATATTTAATGTTTTTTTTGTTCAAGGTTTTCAAAGATGGGACTAGCTTCAACCACGTGACAGATAAATTCGTAATAAAATTCACAAATTTCACACCAGCAACAAATAACAAAATGGGACATTTTTGCCTCTATTTTAAAGGTTGAAAAGGCGGTTATATGCTACTGTAAATATTTTACAGTAGGATGCATTTTAATATTTTGACATGTATAATAACAGCTGACCCTGTCATGAAACATTTTTTTGTTTGTGAACCACCCGATGAGATCCACTGATCTAGCTCACTGTCCACAGAATGCTGCGCTTGAAATCTCTCACCTTGTCCTGTGCATTGTGTCTCATCTTGTTGAACACACAAACCGACCCCTCCAATTAAATGCCATCAATCCTTTTCACTTTAAAATTGAATTAAAGGGTTAGTTCATCCAAAAATGAAAAACCTGTCTTTTATACAGCCATTATGATTTTCTATCTACCCTGAAACACAAACAGGCTGTCCAGATTGGCTGTCAACCAGATGGCAAAAATTCAGTGTACTACTACTTTAAAAACTCTACATGTTATAAACTTAAGTGTGCTTAAAAATTTGTTATGATTATTTATTACACGGCTCTCTTAATGCTTGATTCTGATTGGCCAGTCACGATACATTCCAAGGTTCGTTCGTTCCTGCCTGTTTTTTGGTGCGTAACGGCTAAATTTCATTTCAATTTTTCATCTCAACTGACATTCATTAAATGACAGTAGGGGCGGTTTGTGTCTTTACAGCAAACAGGAGTTCACCTTTCCCTTTATTTTCATATAGCTGTTGCATGTGTGCGTGCATAATGTGCAGTTTTGATGCTTGTATTAAATCCAGAGGTATATTGTCACTTTGACCCTGTAGCACCCGGTGACATGGCAACAGTCCAAAGATGGAGAGCGCCTAATAGGACGGATAGTACTAAACAAACGGATGAAAGATGGCACAGTGCCCAGAGACACTGGCGCACTGCTTGGCCTTAAGGTAACAATGTCTGATAAGAGACCATCATGTAAAAGTTCAGTCATGCAAATGACTCAACATATTGTGAACTGAATTTTGTCCACTGCTCTCTTATCTCAAATGCTCTAAATAAAGCCTAAATTCACCTAAAAAAGTTCTTCAACCTAAGTTTCAACTTTGTGTTAAAGCCTCAATATTACATTACATTACATTTACTGTTAAGCATGTTGTAAACAGTTTGTCTATTGCAGGTGGTGGGGGGGAAGATGACAGAGTCTGGGAGATTGTGTGCTTTCATCACAAAGGTGAAGAAAGGAAGTCTAGCAGATACTGTCGGTCATCTTCGACCAGGTAAGCATATCCAAGGCAAATAAACACTTTCTGATTTGTGCTGCTGTTAGAAATCAATGCTTTCATTTAATGCTATGAACATAGCTGCTTTTTTTTGCATGGTATTTTTGCAGTTATACCATGTGCTCTTCTGTACTAATATGTATTTACTGTAAAGCTGCTTTGCTACAGTGCAGAATTGTGAAAAGGTATATGCGAGGGAGTACACAAGCATGGCCTCAAAGATGTAACTTAAATCTAGATTTCAAAATGATAACGTTTATAAGATTTGTGCACATGATGACCTGCTTTCTAAGTAAGCATTTCAATCAAAGACTTATGAAGGATGGTATCTGGTCATAGATGATACTTTACTGTGTAATACAGTACAATTTTTAGATTTAATGAATTTTGTGTACTGTATATAAAGAATAGTTATTAATTCTTTCCCCGCCCGTGTTTTTAAAAAAAGTTGCCAGCCAGCGAAAGCATTTTTTATGATTTTGACAAAAGTTTAATGCCTTCCAGAAAATGTTCTTCTTTAAATATATAAACATACAATATATCAAATGAAAGAACAGACCCTCTGCCTTTAAACAAACAAAAAACATTTCATCTTACCTTCATTTGTTCTCTTTTTATCACCTCTCAAATATGGGTAGGTTTCTTCAAAAATACCAAATTTTGAGCAAAAAGCTGAGATAACTACGTTTTTGTGAAAGACTTTTGATAGAAATCTGATTCATACCAATTAAAACATAAACGGAGTTTGAACTCTTTGACCTGATGGGTTGTTTTTATAAGTTGGGTGAAAGCACCTTCTTGTGGATAGTAGTGGAAATATGGATTGGCAGAAAAACTCGTCATTGGCAGGGAAGAGTTTTCTCTTTAATTGACGAGTTAACTCGTCAATGGCGGGGAAAGAGTTAACAGGGATCCCACGGGTCCTTGAAATCCTTGAAAGTTTGTGAATCTGGGGGAAATAATTCAAGGCCCTGGGAAGGTTTTGAAAATATACATAAATAGATAAAGGTCATTGAAAGTGCTTGAATCTAGTTTTCTGGGGAAAAAATCCATATTATTCCCTGTGTAGTGTAGGATAATATCATAAAAATTTTAGACTTTTTAAGCACACGTGCTAAACTGTTCGCTTTACATGGTTATATCTGCTGTATGCCAATGTTGATTCATATGCCTTTTTGCATAGTTGTGTGTAGCACATAAAAATGTCTTTGGTTTGGTATGTAACTGTTGTTTCCTGACAAGGGAACGAGACGCTGCGTCTCCCTTGCCATACTTCCTGCGTCCCTGTAACGCCATCTTCGGCAATATTTCAGATAGCGATATACTTCCTGGCTCCCGCATCACCCTGTCTTTGTCGTTAAGCCTCACCCTTGGTTGAATTTGATATACACATTCAGACACACTTACCCCTGGAAGCGTCCCCAAAGTTTCACCGCAGTGACGCAGCGCTAGTTCCCTCGAAAGGGAACTGTAACAATGTATCTTAAAAGGTAGCACGATGTAACCTTGCTCTCACTTGAAATGTATCCCCAGATTTAGTCCTTGAATTTGTGGGTATTGGACCTGGAAAGTCCTTGAAAGGTCATTAAATTTGAGGTTAACTAAGGTGTGGGAACCCTGAGTTAAGCTTGTCAGACTAATTACTTTATTCATTCGGTTTATGAGCAGACATGGTTTATACTTAACTAAACTACCTTTTCCATCATTCCCTTTTACTTTGCAAGAAAGGTGACCTAAACAGAAAATAGTTGCATAAGTAATGCATTGTCTTTATTAGTGCTGCATTAGTGCTAGATAAGCATCCTGCTGTTTTGTGTTTTGAATATTGGACAGGACAGAAATAAACATGCAGCGTAAACATTCAGAGCTGTAGATGTCTTGTTTTATGTCCGTCCGCAGGTGATCAGGTTCTGGAGTGGAACGGCAGGGTTTTGCAAGGAGCCACATTCAAGGAAGTTTACAATATTATTCTAGAGTCCAAGCCGGAGCCTCAGGTGGAGCTGGTGGTCTCACGGCCGACTGGGTGAGTTGAAGCGGGTGATGGATCATTATTCTGCACTATACTCAACATGCCACTTTGGGGACACAAAGCTCATTGTGCCTGACAATGTTGTTTTATGAAGAAGGATGGCCGGTGAGAGCTGAACGGATAAATGTGCCCAGACTCGCGTACGCAACAGAATTAAACATGCCCACTCAATACAGGCTTTTTTCTGGTAAAAACACCTTGCATCCTGCTTAAGGGGGATGGCTTGACATGCTTAGAAATTATTTAAATGCCGGCATGGCAGGTAAGACATGTGAAGGGTCTAGCAGCAGTATAAGCAGTATTTACCATAGAGCTGGGCATAGGTGGAAATCACAGGGGGGGGCGGAACCTACCCCACCATATAATGTTACCTCGCTAATAGTCATTACATTTAAACTTCAAAAACATTGCATTAAATAACCTTGATATCTTTAATATCGACTGGGTAAGGTTATGTCAAAGATTGAAATCAGTGTGAAATCAAACTTTGATTCTAATCTCATAATTAGATTATTAGGCTGGATTTCACAGACAGCGTTACATCAATTCTTACTGATATTTTGAATTACTCTTTTTATGTAGAGATGTCCCTAGAATACCCGAGAGCACACATGGACAACTTGAATCAAGTGAGTTTTGTCATTTCGAACTCCCCACACACAAAACTCATCAATGTGTGTACATATTGGAAAGAAAGCGGGAAGATTCAATTCAGTGCTCTAATCCACGTTTTACATATTTTCCTCTATTTAAGGTTCAAGTTCCTTTGAATCCCAGAAAATGGGCCCTTCTATCTCCGTTACGTCCCCCATGAGTCCTGGCATGCTCCGGGACACCCCTCAGTATCTGTCCGGACAGCTCTCAGTAAGTACTCACAATGTCTTTTGATGCACGTTTGACAGATCTTTTCACTTCTGTTGCTTTTTCCTGGCTGGTTATCTAAAGATTTAAAAAGTAGCATGTACTACATAGTACAGAAGTAGTGTTAAGAAGTAGTACCATGACTAGGGCTGGGATAAACGATTATTTTTTAAACGATTAATCTAGCGATTCTTTTTTCGATGCATCGATTAATCTAACGATTCATTTTATCAGTCCGATTCGACTTCGATTCGATTCGATTATCGATTATCTCCCCATTAATTAACTAATAGCAATTTATACATGTTGATTTACATATCTGAATGTAAACATTTCAATATATGTTGATTGCTCTTGAAATTTCAAAATAAAAAAAAAGATACAAGTGCAAAATAATGCATTCTTAGTCAGAGGAAGCATTTCATAAAGCGTTTGCAGCTCATTCTGTGCTGTTTAGCAACAGTATAAAAATCTCAAGTTCAAATGACTTTATTTTGCATGCATTTATGAGCAAAACCCCTTCAATGTGCCTTTTGATGGTCACACAGTGTAATTTTTATAACTTGATTTGTTTAATCCACATTGTTTTCGTGCTGTTCTAGCCCATGTAATGACAGATATAAACACAATTAAACTTAAGAAGCACATACATTATTAAATCTCTTTCTCTTAAGTTTATTAAGATAGATGAGGACTCATTTACTGCTGTACAGAGAGTGAATGAAAACGCAGTCTTCTGGCAACAGTGTGTTTTTACATATTTCATTGCTTTTTGTTAAATTGCTCTGTTTAAAACACACTTGGCATCACATTCATGATTTTATGGTAAAATGACACTCTTTCGCGTCAATCCACGAGCATTTAAACCATAAACAAAGCACTTTCACTTTAAATGAGCTTGAGCAGCGCAGCAGAACCCACGCAGAAACGATTGCAGCACTGTTGCTACAGAGCCGCGAGCTCGCGCTCCTCATGCAGCAAGGTGCATGCTTGTTAACATGGGCGCTGAAAAAACATGCGCCGCTTACGCACTGCTCACACTTGCTGTGAAGCCGGCGTGGACTGGAGCCACTCGCGTTGCTACTACTCAACGGCGCCGTCTTTTTGGGTCTGACGAATCGACGCGCATATTTTGCGTCGACGTATTTTTTGCGTCGACGTCGTCGATTACGTCGACGCGTTGTCCCAGCCCTAACCATGACTAAGATCTTTCTGCTCTGTGATGACAGATAAGATGCTGTAAGAACTTTTAAAACAAGGCCTAAATTAAACCTCCTAATTTTGATAGGATTACACGTACCTTGTGTTCAGCATTTCAGACAGATGTGACAGACTCGATTGCAGTCGTGAACTCTAAAAAAAAAACCTTAAAAGAAAATGTATTATTAGTTTTCAAGCTTGTTCCCTTGACAGGGACTTGGCAGCCGGTCAGCTTTGACACAGCACTTTTGAATAATGTTAGGTTAAGTTATATTTACTTAAACAACCAACCTTAATCCTACTTGCAGTATAAAATTTAGGGGCAGTGTATGAATATTAAATACTTTTTGCATCAGTACCCTTAAACTATGGGCCTGAGACATCTGCCAGGTAAGTTTCAATTAAACCCTAGGATACAATATGCTTAAATTCAACATGAAATCAAATTTGACATTGATTACTTTCTTCTTAAACTAAGTAATACGAATAAAATGTTGTGTTCATAATTTGTCATCAAAATTTATACTTTTGGGTTATATCACTGTGCCCTTATATTTTTTTAAATCTCTAATACAATCTTATCCTACATTTATTTTGTTACACTGTAAAAAAGTAAAAAAAAAAAAAATGTGTTAGTTCAACCTAATAAAGTAAGTTACCTGGTTGCCTTAAAAAATTTGATAATTCAACTTAAAAATATAAGTTAACTAAAAAAAAAGATACACAATGTTGTCAACTAATATTTTTAAGTTAATTTAACTCCAAATGTTACGGCAAACAGGTACTGTACTCTTTCTTTCCAAAATATGTCATATTATTGAAAGAAAAAAGGGGTTTGTGAATGTTTTTTCATGTTGATTTTAAGGCATTAACAAAGAGTTGGTAACCGATTGTGAAATCGCTTTTGGTTAATAAGCTGACTGATATGTGTCTTTGTCTGTTTAGCACTGGAATGTATCTGTTTTTCTGTCTGAATGGAGTTTTTGTGTTGTCACTTTTGTTGTTTGGGCGGTTGTAAACTTTTTTTTTAATGAGGGAGATTTATCCTAAAATGCAGTACAGGACCACACAGACATGCAGGCTGGTTATTGCATGTATGGTATTACTAAAACAGTTGTTAAAGCTGTTATACTTTTATGTAAATGTGCAAACAATGAATGCTATCTGTTGTACATTATCTGCCATTTACTGGATGTGTTTTTCAAATAAGCTAGGTATCATCCTTTCCAATTATACAATTTATAGTTTATGCCATATCAATGCCATATTTTTGTGACGCATCAAATTTGTTTTGTTGTTCATGCATGCATAATGCATTGTTGCGTTAAAAACAGTATCGATACCAAATGATACAGTGTCTGTATTGGCACTAAATCTAGATTTAGTGCCATTACAATACCTATATAGCTACTGTATGTGTATATATATAAAATAAAGTGTCCATATTGCCCTGGATATTTTATGACTCAGCTATGAATGTTTCATGATAGATGTTCTTGTAATGCTGAAGATGATAAGTTAGGCTAAATCTCTTCTCAGTTGGATTGTGTTGATTTAAGTGCCTCTGTGCAGTTTTGGTTTAGTTTTATTGCTTTTGTTTCCTTTGTTAATTTTGCTTATCCAGAGCCCATGCCTTAGTAGAAGAACCACGCCTTTTGTCCCTAGGGTTCAGGTAACATCGTCAGACTTCTCTGTCTGTCTTTTTCTTCGCTCAGTCTTTTATTTCTGGCAGTCTTTTTCACTCCATTAAGTTATTTGGAAAATGCACTGCAGGAAATCGGCAGCATTCCAAGGCCCCTCCTTATTTGTTTGGTTTGAATCTTTTCCCAAAACGTATTGCTCTTGCAATTAAAATTGCATCCACAATACCGAGTATGAATTTTGCTTAATATTTTAAACACCATCTTGCAGAAGCCTGACATATGCTGCATGAATTACATACCTGCTTTAAATAGAGACAGTAAATGTTAGCATGTTGTCAAATTAGCACATTTGATTGAACTTTATAACATATAAGTCTCTTTAAATTAAAAGCATTTCATTTTTGGGCTTTTTTATCGGGTATCACAGAACATTATATTTGTATTTTATGATATCAGATTTATAATTGCCATCCATTATCATTGTCTGTGTTTTGCTGGATTAACGTTTGAACTACAAAATCTCTAAAAATCACTTTTATGCCATTTAGAATTCAGTATTGGTGTGGATGTATCAGTATTATCAAATATTATTTTCTGTGATGCAATGGAAGGCTAAAGTTTGTTTACTGGCACCTTTTTCAAGATAATATTGCATTTTCCAATGAAGAGCATATCTTTAAACTTTATCAATGTATAAACAAATTGTACCAATGAACGTTGTTTGATACATTACATCATTTTGTGGGTTGGTTTTCCTGATGTGGTCTGGTTGATTTGTTTCATTTCATCACAACAGTAACTTTTTTTGATGTAGTGTGGAGTTAACTCATGTATGATAAGCTGAATACATATCTTAAGAAATCCCCTTATATGATACCTGACAGCAGACACTAGACAAACCAACTCACAACCTGATTACAACCTGAAGCCATAACAGATCATAGCTGATTTCTTTAAATAATTATATGTGTTAATGTTTGTGTTGTGTACAAACATGATTTTCTTAATCTAATAGGACGTTGACCTTGATCATAAATAATGGTACAATTTGTTTGTGCCAAAGCCTCTACCCCTTCTGCTGTTTTAAGACTGGAAGCTATCTGGATTGCTTCAGTCTGTATAGAGCACTTTCTTTTGCTTTGCTGCATGAATTAGTACTGGACTATTTTTAGAATAGCAAGTACTCTCTAAAGGTACAGTATAGATGCGTGTTTACCGTAGCTCTTGTGATGTGCTAGAAAGGAAGGGCAACTGCTTTGACGTCAAAGAATATATATCACTGATTATTGAAATTAAATCTATAAAATAATGAAATGGTAAGGAAATCAATAAATATTCATTTAAAAATCACAGATTTTTATTGATTTAGTCATTTTATTAAGTTTGTCCTGGTGATGTTTGGTACCTCTTGTTGTTGTCCCTTCCTTTTTTTGCGGTGGGTGGAATACTTTGCATAAGTGTTTCATTTGTCAGATTTAGTTTTTCTTGTTCAGATATCTGCAACTGAGACTTTCAAAGCTATTTTAATATCTGATTTGATTTAAAGTGAAATGATCAAATAGAGCAATTTACTTAGATTTTGTTTTATTTTACTTAGTCTGTTCTTTTGTGTGTTCTTATTTGATTTGGATTGTTGGGCTTTGAAAGTGTCTGTTAGTTTCACATAAAAAGTCTATAAGGCTAAGTCATCTTATTGGGTGAGACTCACAGTGGACACACCCCTATACCCTGGCCAGTCAATGATGGGTGGAATGATCCACAGCCAAGAATCACAGGACACGGGCAGCTGGTAAAAAATGGGCTCCATCATAGAGTAATGCACTTACAATGTACATCTACTGGACAATCATACAGCATTTGTATTATTGAACATAAATTCTTTTACTCACAACACTGTAAACAATTCTTTGTTTGCACTTAAATTTTTTTGTTTAATCAACTTGAATTTACAATTCATTTCAACTTTCTTGACTACACGGTAAAGGGTAAAAGTTTGATCTATTTAAAGAAATTGTCAATCGGAAACACTTAAAAAATTAAGCTTATTCAACTTAAAAGTTCCACTTAAAGTAAGAAAATATAAGTTGAAAAAAATATTTTTTTTAGGTTAAGTTAATCCAACTTTTACTTTTTACAGTTTAGTGAGTTGTTGTTATAAATTTTAAAAATAAAGTTGAATTGGCTTAAGTTTTTTTAAACACATTTTTTATAATTTATAGCAAACCCTTACTAGTCAAGAAATTTGAAATTATTAGTAAATTCAAGTTGATTAAACATGAAAATTTAAGTGCAACTAGGATTTTTTACAGTGTAGCAAAATGTTTTTGTAATGTTTTCTAAATCTCCCATACAGTACATGCATTTAGATGTAATTTCCTGTCAGCAAGGTCAGCTACAGTATGTCAGCAATAATTTATAGATTGTTACATCAAATCCCTTTCACTTTTAGTGTTCAACCACACATATGTCTCCCATTGAGTAAAATTTGTTTGGTTTTACTTTTTAATGTTTTAACGTGTCTTTAATGTTGAGGTCGGCTTTTACTAGATAGTAGCTTTTTTGACAAATCAATGATGATTGCTCATCCTTTTTTTAATCATTGTATTCCTTGTGGCTGTCGCTTAAGTTTCACTTGTTTCATTTTTAGAAGTTCGTAGACTTTTTAAGCATTATTCGATTGACTTTGTATTTTTCGATTCATTTTAATTCAATTCAAATTTATTAATATAGTGCTTTTTACAATATTGCATTGTTTCAAAGTTTCAAAGCTGCTTTACACAGAAAACACAAACAACTGGAAAATTATTAAACGTAGAATAAAATACAAGGTATTATTGCTAATTTGTAATCTACTAAATTGGTATCTAAATTTTACTGAGACTATTGGGCATTTCGTCAATTAATGTTATATTTATGACAAGTATCAATTTAAACAAGGCATGCGTCTACAGTTTACAAGGAAATCAAATCAATCAATCAAATTTTATTTACATAGCACATTTTAAAACCACTGGAGTGGACCAAAGTGCTGTACAATAACATAAGAAAGCAGACAGGAGAAATAAACATTTAAAAGCCAATGAGAAAAGATACGACTTAAATGTAATGAAATGTAATATGGGCATATCATAAATAGGGCTCCTCTGGTCATTATTCATTAACAATGCCTATATTAACATGTTTAAGTCTTGTGACTATACTTTCGAATGTATTTTTAAGTTTTGTTATGTTACAATGCCTTGTCCAGTAGACTTTCATTTTAAGTGCATTTGTGTAAACGTAGTCTTTGTTTGTTTTCAAAAACTGAGTGTCAAAATAATACTTTTTATAATTGTCAAAACCTGACAGCAGGTCACAAATTCTGCCCATAAACATTAAGTTATATCTACCTTACAATATTCCTTTAACATTGGTGCTTCAACAAATCATCCAACATTGTTATAGCAAACTAAGTGATTTAAAGCTTAGAGAAAAATTGTCAAAAAATGGTCCCTAGCTGCCTGCCACTTTTAAGAAGTACATATTTGCACCGTAAGAGTTCATATTCGGACTTACGAGGTATATATATTGGTACCAAGACTGCATATTAGTACCTCAAATGTGCGTATTGGTATACACAATCTATTCATATCTATACCTGAATAAAACATATTAGGACCTTTTTAAAGTATACTGCCCCACTGACAGCTTGGGAGCATTTTTTCAGACAATGTAGTTAAAATTGTCTATTATTTGTTTTTAAATTTAGAGTTTAGCAGATGTCATCTCAGGCTTAGATAGTGAGAGGTCTTGTTTTAGTTTGTGTCTGCTGTACTGTGTGCGCTCTGGTAAAGTTCTGCCAAGCATGCAATGCTCCCAGCAGTGCATCAGAGGCTTCTGCAGGTCTGTCTCTGTTTCTCTGGAGTGAGATCCTCCTGCAAACTTCCTAACAGAGTCTGTCTATCCATGCAGGTAAAACTGTGGTACGATAAAGTGGGACATCAACTCATTGTTACAATCCTGGGAGCCAAAGACCTGCCTGCACGGGAAGATGGGCGGCCTAGGAACCCCTATGTAAAAATCTACTTCCTCCCTGACAGAAGGTACAAGCATGCCATGGGTCAAACATGTTAATAGATTCTAGTTTTTGAGGAGCATCAAATAAAATGTTGGGTCAATCTATCTCATGAAACCCAGGACCATTATATTCTCATAAAAATTAAGCAGAAACCACACTTTCAGAAAAAAGGTACAAAAGTTAAACCTTTTTGTCATTTAGGTACAGATTATGCATTATGCATCTCTAAGGTACCAGATGTACGAATATGTTTGTTTTAGGTACCAAAGTATACTTCGTCAAAGACAACTTTTTTTACTGAGAGTAAACTGCAACTGTCCTTACCATATTGTTGAAAACATGTCCTACATATTATGTTTTACACTCTTCTCAGCGACAAAAGCAAGAGAAGGACAAAAACAGTGAAGAAATCCCTCGAGCCAAAGTGGAACCAGACGTTTATGTACTCCCCAGTACACAGACGAGAGTTTAGAGAGCGTATGCTGGAGATCACGCTATGGGACCAGGCCAGGGTGCGAGAGGAGGAGAGCGAGTTCCTCGGAGAGGTGAGAGAGGAACAGATGAGATCCAGGTCTTTAATAACATCATGTAGATAGAAATCTCACAACAAAATGTGAACAGGCTGTTGTGTATGACATGAACTTCAACCTTCAGATGTTTGTGCTGACGATGTCATGAAGTATGAAGGCTTGCGAGAATTATGACATAGGCATCATGCAGATTCATGCATCATTGTTATTGCATATTGCATTTATAAAAATATAATTTTTTAGGTGTAAATATGCTATGTGTGTTTAGATTCTGATAGAGCTGGAGACGGCCCTGTTAGATGATCAGCCTCACTGGTATAAGCTACAAACACACGACCTGTCTTCTATGCCGCTGCCCAACCCATCCCCTTACATGCAGAGACGCCTTCTACACGGAGAAAGCCCAACACGCAGGTTACAAAGTACGTACATGCACCTGCTTTTCAAATAAAAGCAAACATAGAAATAAGTCTACCTATTTTATTATGGAATTACCTCATTGGCGAATAATAAACGTGATGCCTCCTTAGTTATCTTTTAATGCAGCATATATATTTAGGACCAGCCATTAAGTTTTAAATATATATGTAAAGCCTAAATTGTGACGTAGGTGGGCAGCTCATTGCAGTACTTTTTATTATTTGCACAGTTATGTGTCCGTATGTTTTGTTGATATGTTTCCTGTTTTCATTTTTTGTTTCCTTAAAACCAAACTGTTACTCTCTGTCAATCCATTGACACGTGTCCAGACAAGGGGCCGTATTATTACAACTCAGGTACAGTAACTTGAGCTTGCTTGCCCCAGCTAGCATGTGATTGGTTATTGTATGACTCCAGAGATATGTGCCCTGCACCCTCTATCTCCACAAACACCTTCAAAACACAGAAACTCTTCCACACAGCTTGCATGGAGTTCTTTAATGTCCATTGCTGCTATTTCCTGATACACATCCTTACATTTCAGCCTGTCTTTCCTTCAGACCTGATCTCCCATGGACAGTTCAGACCAGTTCAGTTTTGTTACTGTTCCTGAGTAGATCTGTTGTGGACCGCTAACGCTTTTCCTCAGTCTTTCACAACTCTTCATGTTTTTTGATTTTGCTTTGTGACCCAACCAAGATAAGCCTTAGAAAAGTTTCTAAGCTTTTTAAAATTCATTGTATTTGCATAACATAATAATTAGGGTCTACTGTATTACCAACTTTTGAGGATGAGGAGTCAACTTTTATACTGTAAACAGATGCTGTAGTATTCAGTATGTAGTCACCTGCAAACAAAAAGGCATTTGATATGATGTATTCATGTACATATTTGTTGTTCAGGCTTTTTGCAAGTTTAGAGGTTTGTTTAGGGTTGGAAGTATTATTTACACAAAAAGTCGGTACAATGTAATAATTTGTTTTTACGCAATAAGAACTTTGTCTCAATTGCCTTTTTTAGTTAAAGCTGCAGTCTGTAACTTTTGCATATCTTTTGCCATCTCACTGATGTGATTTTTTCATATAAAAACGGACTTGCCTATTTTCTGAACCCGGTTGGATGACTTTTAATCATGTAAATCATGTAAATCCGATGAGTTTTATTTTTGTGAGGGGATATGAGCGCATTGTTTGTAGATGCCCGCTTCGCCATCATAAACATGTATCCCTGACATTAGGTTTGTTCGACTTCATGCGGCACCGCAAGAAACGACAGGCAGGTGACATCCAAGTACCACGAGAGTGAGTCAAGAAATCGAATTTCGAATCGTTTTCTCGCTATTTTGATGTCATCTGCCTTTTTTGTGTTCTTCGGCATACACATGCTTGTTGAGGATGCACAGAGCGACAACATTTGGGACATCAGCAGGGCCAAACGGAATTCGCGCTCGCATTTTCAGCGGAATTTCGCGGATTTAATGCCTGTGATCCGCAGAATTCCCCAGATTTTTCCAAAAAAATTAAGAGAAAAAGCAAAAAAAGTCTGCTGATTTCGTCTGGCCCTGGTCATCAGTCGAGTATAAGACGCTGTAAAACCTTATCACTCTAGTAATCTAAGTCGTCAATGAAATTTATTAAAACAACATGCTGTATGAAGAGTTTCGTTGCAAAACGAGATAAAAACTCGACATTTTTGTCAAAACATGTTTATTATTTGGGCTGTTTACACTTGGTATTAAGATGTGTTTTCATCGATCGGATCACAAGTGGACGAGAGACACATTACGTTTACACCTGGTATTTCAATCCATCTCTTTTGTCCACTTTCGACCGCTTCTGTCCTAAATGTGAGGGGCCGGTCTGTCGAGACGGTGGGCAAGTCTCTCCGCTGTCATTTAAGTTATTATGAGTTTATACGGACGAGAACTAATATTATGTCGTCCACTGCTTGTCTTGTAAGTAAACATGCTGCACAGTGTTTTGTACATGAATATGTTAGAGCTTTCTCTGATATTTCAGCGCAATTGATGAAATAGGATTAAGCAACTTTCACACGCTTGCAAAATGAAACCGCGGAGTTCAGCCGCTTTAGTTTTATCAATGAAAGGCTAAAAATAGCGCTTTTCACCGCGTGTTTGCGGCAGAAGTCTGAAAAGACGTAAAACATTGTGCTCAGTACCTCAGATTAGATAGATGGGCGGAGAGAAGGCGGTCGCATGTGGTTGTTCGAACACAATCAACCACATGTGCGTTTACACTACAAAAGCAATCCGATCAAAAGTGGTTTCGACTACCTCTGAATGTGGTTGTAAGTGGTCGAAAGTGGACGAGCTCAAAATGTTTTGAACACCGTTTACACCTGGCATTAACGTTGTCCACTTGTGATCCAATCGAACAAATGATGGACATAGGCTACACCTCGCTTGTAAGTCATATTGCACTACTAGCCTACTGTACATAAATGTAAATATGTTACAATTGCAAAATATTGCATATTGTTAATACAAATTGGTTAATGGTGACATATAGACAGAAGAAATTTTTTTTTGGTGGGAAAGCAGAAAAATCACGCAAACATGAAATTAATCGCTTCAATAATAATCGCTCAAATAAGCATAAATCAAAAATAACTATTTATGTAGAAAGTTTATCATTTGCATGTGTTTATAAGTCTTGCAAATGTTAACAATTACACCATTTGAGACATTTTATTTGAGTGACAAAGATGCTAAAGTGAGCTTTTTCTCAAACGGACACAAACTCAAAAGCCCACGTACAGAGACGTATGTTTCAAAATTCCTGCAAACACAGAATTTCTCTGCGCTTGACAGAAGATATACATACAAAATTAAGCCTATTATGTATTATCGTATATTGTTTCGGTTACTAGTAATATACTTACATTTGAAAATTATAATCTAAATTAAAAATCAGAATTAAATAATTACAATTGTTTGTATTTTTTGTGTATATGTGTTATTGTGTGCATTTAATTTTTGCCCATGCAGTGGGGTTGGGTTTCTTACTTCTTTTTTGTCTTTTTTGGCCAATCTCATGCCTGCATCTCTTTTCTTACTATACGCACTTACTGTATATGCAGAATGTGTATTAAAAGCAGCTGATTTTGACCACAAAATCTGGTTAACATTGTGAATCAGGCTCAGTAACTTGGTTTTTCAATAACTTGATTTATAACAGATTTTTGCTAAAAAAAGTTATGGATTGCAGCTTTAAAAACCTAATTTCTACTGTAAATTTAAGCTTGGTGATATGTATTAATGTAGCATTTCCATAATTAATATAAAAAATGAAACAATAAAATAACATAATGAGCACTGGAAAAACATGATTTAAAAAAAAGATTTGTATTCATTGCAATACATGGTAACAAACAGTAAAATATACTAATATACTATTTTACTAAAACATTAGAACATATTAAATGTAATGCGTAACCATGCACACAAATAGTAATTAGCAAGTAAAAGTTTAATGAAATCCTTGGAAAATTTACAGACAATATGATGTATACCGTATATTTATAAACATTTGTCTAAAAATTAGTACAATATCAGCCATTATATCTTCACCACAAAATCAGGCATTGTATCACCAAAATGCCAACACCGGTTCACCAGTAATGGGGCATACACACCAAATGTGAAATCAACGATTTGCGGGGGTTGATTAAATACAAAGTCAATGCAAAGATGCCAATAGACACGAATTTGTGCGGGGTGATGTGAATGTTGCAAACACGTGCTATTGGCCTCAAACAAGTCTTTCGCGCAAGTTGTGCTTGTGCTTGACTCAACATTAAATTC
The DNA here is from genome assembly GCF_030506205.2 of Paramisgurnus dabryanus. Classification (NCBI taxonomy): domain Eukaryota; kingdom Metazoa; phylum Chordata; class Actinopteri; order Cypriniformes; family Cobitidae; genus Paramisgurnus; species Paramisgurnus dabryanus. The sequence continues at coordinate 21,841,867 of NC_133355.1, read as the reverse complement.
AGAGAGTAATATTGAGTGAGAAACATGATGCAAATATACGTTTTGCGTTTGGTTTGTACGCAGCATAATACTCGGCTATGATTATATACAGTCTGGTTTGTGTGTGTGTCTATAAAAAACTGATATGGTCTCTCTCTCTCTCTCTCTCTCTCTCTCTCTCTCTCTCTCTCTCTCTCTCTCTCTCTCTCTCTCTCTCTCTCTCTCTCTCTCTCTCTCTCGTTCTTTCTCTCTCTCTCTCTTTCTCTCTCTTTCTGTCTCAGGGTCTCAGAGAATCAGTGACAGCGAGTTCTCTGATTATGACTGTGAAGACGGGATCGGTGTTATCTCAGGTACAGCTCAGTCTTCCATGTGTTAGCATAAACACTGTGCTTAGAAAACTGCTAAAACGTTTTTATTGTAAGCCTTTTTTTCAAATATGTCACAGACTGATGAATAGAGGTATTTCTAGCAAATAAGTTGATTTGGACCTATCAATAATATTTTGTTACTATCTTTCACATTTTAGAATAATGCAAGGTCATCAAAACTAAGTCATAAAAATATAGAATTAATTAATGAATAAAAAAAGATAATCAAATCCAAACTGATATTTAGTTTTAAAGTAGCCATCTCTGCACATTTTTTTCAGTCACTGAATACCTGGTGAACATACGATTTACACCTGATAACTACTTTTTCTTAACCAACTGGCTTAACTTATCCTTTTAAAAAACAATTTTTGTTTCATAAAGATGTCTGCTTATGTAGTCAAACTTTATTTTTGTCTACAAATTTTCCGTCTAAAACTTTTGTCTACTAAATGACCCAGTAGAGCATTTTTAAAAGCCAGAAGGGAGTTTTTTTCTGGAACGATCTCTGCTGTTCTAGCGGGCACGAGCTGTCTTCATTTTGTGTACGTTCTCTCATGCTGATCAACAAATCAAATTAAAGGATATTGTCAGGGAGAAGATTACTGTGAACACTTTCCCTCCGGACAGGCAACTCAACATTCAATGTCATTTCACAATGATGTAACAAAATATTTTTGGGGTTTATGTATTTATTGATAAACATTTTGGTTGGGTTTAACTACACTACCCTTAAGTTTAAACTTTCTGTATAGTAAAAAAGCCTGAACAGGCCTGATAATCTCAATTTAAACAGAATTAAAGTTGAAAATGTACTTGGAGGATTCAACATTAATAATCACTAAATTCATTGGCATAATTACATACTGATTTGAGTTTTGTCTTCCTTGCATCTATAAATGCCTATATGCACTGCTTTTTTAAAATTTTGTAGTTGAAAATAAACAGCATGCACCTAAGCTTAAAATATATTGCTTTGCAAGCACAACTGTTTTCTTTGTGGAAACAAAAATCATTTATTTCAGTAAATATTGTGTGTTTAACATGTGTGTTGCCATGTTTTCCCTTAGATTACCGACATAATGGCAGGGATTTCCAGAGCTCAACGCTGTCTGTTCCTGAGCAGGTTATGTCGTCCAATCACTGTTCACGATCTGACATTATTCGCACACGTTCACGGTCCCCCAGCGTTCCTCCACCACAGAGGTAACCTGCACAAAAAAATTATTTTTATTAGTAGTTTTTCTAAAAAAAAGTAAAAGAAGGTACAAAAGTTGTCACTGGTGCGGTACTTTTTCAAAAAGTACGCTTTCGTACCTAAACGGTGCATTGGTACCTCTGAGGTACACATTGGTACCTTAGAGGTACATACTGGTATCTCAAAGGTACACATCTGCACCAAAATGGTAAATATTAGGACCTTTTTACCTCTCGACGCGCACTAGCTCGCAGACGGAAAGACGTCAGTTTTTTTTTAATGCTGCTAACAATATATATATATATATAGCCTACTGTGTACAAACAACAATAATAATAACACTACTATACATCGTTAAAAAGGTCTAAGAGTTTAGCATCAGTGTATGGTGTCCGTTTTGAGATTAAATTGCTCTAGTATCATAAATATAGTATTTTATTACAGAAGTCCAGATAACAACATGCATAATATAAACTGACTCCTTACCTTTGTGCTGGTATAAGGAACGCGAATCGAATCCAGTCTGTTTCAGATGTGTGAATAACCCATAAAAACTCTCCAACAAAGTACATCCAATGACAATTTTTGTCCACAAATGCGTATAATCCGTGAAATATGGATATATTTTCCATTGTTTACATCAGATTTCAGATGCACGTCTTGAAATAGATTATAATATACAATCTGAGGACCATTTACATCATAACACTTGTATATGAGATTACACTTGCGTTCAAAACCAGCGCTCAAACTTGATTGTACAAGTAGGCGGGAGTATAATACATAATATCCAAACAGCGCTGTCAAATATCGTGACGTCATCTGACTCGCGCGTTCCTCCAATGACTTCATGGAAAATATTGATAGACAGAACGTGTAGCCAATTAGAACACGAATTCAACGATCTTTGTGTGAAGCTTTATTTCCTGGTGTGGATACGGCATTTTATACGCTTATATAAGGATAAACAATAAAAAGAACGAACGTGTGTGCATGTAAACAAAAGACTTTTATTTTGTGGCTGACTGGCACTTAGAAAAGGCACTAGTCTTACAAAAACTCTTGCAAGAACCTCATTTTTGGGTCTATTGACTTCAAACGTGAAATATAACTTCTTTAGACTTGTGGCTTTGGCCTCATTGCATTTCTAGGTTTCACACATATATTTATCATTAAGATTTTTAGTGTTAAAAAAGATGTTATGCCAAAAAAACTTTATTACAATGTACTTCAGCCTCTCTAACTTTTTTTTTTATCTTAAAATAATTTTGAAACATGGAAAACGAAGCTCAAAGTGTCTTCTATCTAATGATACCACAGTTATGCTTATACTATAAATGGTTTAGTAAAAACAGCCCTTTTAGTGAAAGTAGGTATTTTCATGGTTTCGGGCCAGAATGGGGGTGCTTTTCAAGAGGTTAAAAGTGACAACTTTCGTATTTTTTCTGAGAGTGTGGTTTACAGAATTTGCTTCAGCCACAGAAATATGTTTGTTGTGTTCAGACCATCACCCGGCCCAGATGGAATCCGCACCCGCAGATTTCTGCGGAAAACTCTTCTGTTAATGTCCGTCATTGACAAACACGCATACTCCGCGCTTGAGTGTTTGTGACCAGTAACTGTCATTGACAACAAGCACGCATACATTACCTATCCCGCGAGTTTGTGAGCCGCCGACGACAAAAGTACATTAACCCTGCGCGTGCTGTTTGCTTTGCCCGTTTTTAATGATAGAGAGCACAAACCATTTGATATTTGAGACTTAATAAAACTTACAGCTGGGTTAAGGAGATCTCACTTGACTCTGTCATCTAAATGACGCGACAATCAGCACTCAGCACATGATCATTTCAAATCCATTTACAAGACAAATGCTCTTATGTTTAATTTAAAGTTTACATTGCGTTGTAAAAATTCTGAAATTATCTGTACATGTGGTAAATTCATAATGAGAACATTAACACAAGCTTTTTATTCTGCTACAGGGTTTCCCGCAGATTTTTTTTTTAGTTAAGGTGGTAGGGATGGGCGTGTGGGCGGGCCCAAGGGCGTGGCAATCAAAGGGGCAGGGCGTATGCGTCATGATGAAAATTTAAATATTTTAATAAAATAAATAAATAAAAATTTTTTTTTAAAACACTCAAATAAAACTTTATTTTGAAGAAACTATGACAAAAAATGAACACATACTAGATTTTTTAATGAATTAAATGTTTTACCTCTAACGGGAATAACTGCGTGATGAAGTCAAAACTAAAGGGTTAATAAACACAAACTAAAGCAGATGTTGTAGAACCTCTGGCGAACGATGATTATTTATGATTATTATTTCCCACTATTAATTACATTATCTTAAAGGAGTTTAACTACTGTAGCATGTAAATAATGCACATAAATAAAGTAAGCAAGAGCACTCAACAATTATATCTCATCAACAGGCACGTGAAACCCTAGCAGGTTGCTTAAACAACAAACTCACCAGCTAACTTGCTTAAAATTGCAAGAACTATAGACTAATACAATAACATTCTTAAAAATAACCCCAACATAAGACCACTTACAGTTCTCACGGACACACATTTTATCTGGCTATCCTCCAGACATGAAGGACCACGTCTTATCTCATTGCGCGTGCACGCTCGTGGTATTCTCCAAGATGTTTTATCAACTGGCTAGTTATCCTCCAGACAGTGACGGTCCGGACCACATCTTTCTCATTTTGGATGTGTGGCGCACGTCCCCGCTCACGGTGTGATGCACGTATGCACTATTTTCCGAGATGCACTTGACGGCTTTTGTGCAGCGTTTTTTTTTTTTTTTTTTTTGACGACCTAGTTAAGGCGGTAGGGTTTTCAAGCATAGGCAGCCCGCCTTAACTGAAATACGCTGCGGGAAACCCTGTGCTATATAACACTATAAATAATAATATATGTAATTTTAGTTAAAATTTTATATACTTGTATTTTTTATACAAACTATAATTTTATCTGTTTGGGGACTTCATTGTTTGCCTTTAAAAAGTAATTATTTTATATGCAATTTTGTAATATTTACAGCTTAAATTCTCGAATATCTTATTGAAACATTTAAAATCATTCTGCAGATTTCTTCACAGAAAAAAAGCTAAAAAAAGTCTGCAGATTCCATCTGGCCCTGCCCATCACCTTCTGGTGATATCTGTGAGGGGCGTAATACTACACTGTCAGAAAAAAAATGGTCCCTAGCTGTCACTGGGGTGGTACTCTTTGCACCTAAATACTTTATATTTGTACCTCAGGGGTACAAATTGGTACCAAATGTACCTAAATGGTGCATTTTAAAGGGTACTGCCTCAGTGACAGCTAGGCACCATTTTTTACCATTTCTTCTTAAAGTGTAAGGGCATGGTATTAAAAAGTTTAAATAACAACTGCCTCTAAAGCTTTTGATTCACAGTAAAAATAACAAGCTTCTTGTTTTCCTCTTTTCCAGCCGAAGTTTAGATCACGGTGTGAGAGGTGGACCATCAATCTACGCCCCCCGTCATCGGCTGTCTGAGGACCGATATTCTCCAGACAGGTATGTATTCATGTAAGACACTCAAGCAGCATTGGGTCTGATCTTTACACAGTTGTGCTTACATGTATTGTGCCCTTAAAAGCTCTGTACTTAGTTTTATTATTTACCTTTTCTGATACAAAGAACGTTAGAAGGTTTTCACTGAAAGAAGTAATATATGTATAATTTTTTATAGATGCATATTTTGCAAATGAAGATGTCAAAAATGTGTGCCTTCTATTTCCTTTTTTACAGTTGGCACTCTATTGTTCCGTTCTTTTCTCCTACAAAATGTCTTACTGCCTCTCTATTTTTCATTCTTTAATTTATTTATGTTGCTGATGGTTTTATCCAAAGTGGCGTACAGTGCAAATCTCTCACTACTGTATATTTGTTATTTGGTGGTCAAACCCATGACCATGGCGTTGCTGGTGTGTGATTCTCCTTCTTGAGCTACAGGAGCTTATCATCTTTCCATTCCATTAAACCATGTTTCTGTCCCTTGCTCCCTGTGGTTGCAGCCAATATCTTACCCTCCCTCCTCGAACCAGACACAGACCAATCATCGACCCCGCTATCCAGGACCCCAGGTATTCTGATACCTTAACCTGCTTCCATTCCCATTCTGTCCAATCACATCCCTCACTTTGACCCGCCCACTTTGCTGCTGCTAGTTGATTGACAGCTTGCCAACACAGAGCACATGATTATGAGAGGTCTCACTTTGAGCATTTGCAACTACGCACCTACTTTAAATTTCTTGTGTATTAATAATAAGGGTTTGTGTTTTTAACATGGAAAATCTGAGCATTTATGTATGAGTGTTTCAAGAGAATGCTTCAGATTCAGATCGAGTTGATCGCAGATTTTCACCTTATAGAAGCAAGCAAAACTGAGCTACAGGAACAGTTTAAGGCTTATTGTTATGATTTGTAAATAGTGGGCAAAGCCTTGCACCATTTTCTTTACTGTACACAGTTTTGGTTTTTACAAATTGTACAACAAATCAAAACAAGTGTTATTGTCTCAATAGAAGATATTTTTTTTATTTTTGTTATGTAATGCGTTTCTTGCTTGTAGTAATACAGAGTATTGCTGTCTGTGGTACCTGTATGTTAGTGTGGGCAGTAATAAGTCCAGCTTAAGCCATCTTTGTTACGTCTACTAAATGCTGAAATTAGTACTCTTGACTTTGAGTTTTACTTTGGCGCTTTGGTTAATCTTAGCCTTTCCTCTGTCCACTCAGACATAAAAAAGAGAGATAATAATCCTTGACCTCTCATTGCCCGTATAATGATCACTTTTTCCTCTGCCATCCTCAACTGCAATCTCACTTTCTCTTCTTTTCTGAATCATAGCATGTGCCCTCTCTATCGAGAAGATGCGGTCAGGTTACTTCGCTCCACTAAAATGGCTCGTGCATGCTCAGAAGGCTCTTACAGTAGTGTGGACAGGTAGTAAACTACATGGTAGCAAACTACTGCTGTTCTTGTGTCGTGGATAGTAGTTCGGACTAGACTAGCAAGTGACTCATCTCAAGGTTTTATGAAGTTTAGATTAGGATCCATTTTAGAAAGCTTTCCAGTGGGTGGAAATGGAGAGGATTGCGTCTTACAGTACAAAATGGGTAATTTTCTCAACGAAATGCACAAACATTTAATTATTGGTTGATCCTGCAGTGAGAAACTCGCACTAGCATAGAGTGCTAGCGTTGTGGCGTTCTTCCGCCTATTGAGAAAACTCATTGTACAATCATTGTAATGATATGAAGCCATTATGAGTCCACTCAAGAGGATAACGTACATGATAACTTTTCAATTGTGACTTTGCCGGCTAAAGATGGCAGTAATCTCCATTTCCCACAGGGAATGAGTGTGTGCTGTAAGTGTGTGATCCACCCCATTCTTCTCTACAGCAGTGTTATGAATGGCATCTTCAGTGCTGCTTGCTACGGCAGATGACTAACGGTGGGCTTGTATTTTGATGACTAGGCACAAGCTCTTTCATAAGTTGTATTTTTAAAGCACTACTTTACTTTCTGACAGAACTGCCTGTCAAAAAACAAACAGTGTTAGTTAAATGTTCACTGTAAAAGCATACATAGAAATATATCTACTTAACTCCTAGATATAATGTGGGATTTGATCTACTCAGTTTTATAGGCTTAGTGAAGTCACACAAATTTTGGCATGGCTTTGGTGTATGGCCAGCCCATTCTCATGATTTGCATATAAATAGCACGCAGTGTGAAAGTCATGTAATACATACGCCAAATTCCAATTTTGTGTGCATATGATTTTCACGTTGTTTTATGTATTGGTTTCTTACTTATTTCTGTTTTTTACTATTGGCACTTGGGTTTGGGGTTAGAACAACTTTTTGTTAAATAAAATTACATCCAAACACCAATTCTAACCCCAAACCCAAGCGACAATGGCTTAAAGTGCACCTATTTTAATGCTAGAAAAAAACGATATTTTGTGTATTTGGTATAATACAATGTGTTTGCGTGATTTATGTTTAAAAAAACACATTATTTTCAACATACCGTACATTTTTGTATCCAGATTTCACTCTCTTCCTAAAACTCACTGATTTATGTACAAAAATCATCTATCTTTACATTGTGATTGGCCTGAATACCTCTGGCATCACTACTTACCATGTTTGAAAGATTCGGTCACAATGCAATGCTAACAGGAGTTAATTTACAGGCTGAGTCCGTACCGAGAGGAATTATGATAATGTCGGTCTTGTCTATAGGGCTGCCACAATTAATCGTGCTAATGTGCGTTTTCTCAATGAATGAATTTTAATGAATTATGGTGAAATCCCGGCACATCCCAAAGCCAGGGGGCGCTCTCGTGCAGAAACTCCCTTTGTGCCACAGAAGAAGTAGCATTACAAACGCTATTCCAGGAAATGTCTATAGGAATATTTATATCACTGTTCTTCAAATTGTTTCAGGTATTTTCTTGATAATTAAGATATTTTGAATGAGTTTGTATCGATTTCAGAGGCATTTTTAATGGGACACGTGATAAATTGTTGCAGCCCTACTTGTCTACATCACCAATCCCAGGAAGTAAACTGTTGCCCACAATCCGTGTGTTTGTTGTAGCCCAAGAAAAGAGATTTACGTTGGAGACGATAACTCGCGTCATCGTTTACTTTGGGGTTTGTACCTTTTCCATATCGTAAACATGTACTAATACACACTTACACACCAAAGGATATATAAAAATCGTGAATAAGATAATTGGTGCTCTTTAAGAAAAACATAAAAGAATTGAGAAGCCAATACATAAAATGACGCAAAAAGATGCACTGTATTAAGCGAACGGGAAGGACTGGCATAAAATTGGAATGTATGTATTGCACGACTTTTCACACTGCATGCTTTTTATAGGCACTTCATGAGAATGGGTTGGTATGGCAGTCCTATATAGTGTCACATATTGCTGTGTTTAATGTGATAATGATTTAAACAGACCTGCTTGCAAACATCACTATCACCATTGTATATACAGTACTTATACTAAGAATATCTGTGAATGAATGACACCTTTATGGCTTTCATATTGTTACAGATGTTTCGTAAAATGAGTATGTTAGCATGTGCAGTAGAACTTATTGTGTGTTATTTTATATTCAGGAGAATAAAGAGGGATAGACAAATATCTGCATACAGTGACTCATTTAAATCTCCTGACAGGTAAAATATGTATTGTATTTACTGTGCATAGCAGACTCTTAAAAAAAGGTGCTTAACAATGCCATAGAAGAACCATTTTTGGCTAAATGGTTCGATAAAGAATCTTTAACATCTAACGATTATTTATATTTCTTTGTTGTAAAAAAAGTTATAAAGATTAGGAACATTATGACATAGCTGTGAAGAACCTTTTAAGCACCTTTATTTTTAGGAGTGTAGAATTTAGCAGCGCAGCTGTTCTGTAGTTACAGAAATAGTCATACATTCATTTCTTCATTTCAATCTATCAATCCTCATGCTCTATTTAAAGATATTACAATGGGCCCAATCATGTTATGAACGGAACCTCTGTGGACTACAGGTAAGAATCTCTGGAGACCTTAAACTCCCACAGCATCTCACCATTCACTAAATTCTCTGTATCATCATTTGGCCACGAAGCTCAACTTATGTTTCTACTGAGGCGTTTTGGGTCTATATCCAACATCTTTTCAAGCAAATACATGCTGAATATCACATACTGAGGTCACTAAAGATCTAATAGCATGAACATTAAAGTCGGTTTATTCAGTAGGTCATGCCCCAGGATAGAAATCGAACCTTCTACAGATACAGAAAGGTATTGTTTGATTATGCCAATAGCTTATTGCATTCAGAGCAGAAATTAGTTCGAATTAGACATAGTTGTGCTTTCACCTGTTGTTACCTTTAAAGAGGACATATCATGAAAATCTGACTTTTTCCATGTTTAAGTGCCCTAATTGGGTCCCTAGTGCTTCTATCAACCTAAAAAATTTAAAAAGGATCAACCCAGTAACTTCGTTTTGGTAAACCATTCTCTGCATGCGAGTGAAAAAATATCTCATTGAAATTTAGCTCCCCTTGTGATGTCAGAAGGGGATAATACCACCCCTTAATCTGCACTATCCAACCACGGCACTGCCATTTAGAGCAGACATCAGCTTATTTGCATTTTAAGAGTAACTAAACCCCTGGTCAGAGCCTGACTCCACCCACTGGCAATATTTGAAAAATGCAAGAAAAGTGGGCAGATCCCAACGGAGACAGAGGGGACGAACTAAGCTCGTACCAAGTGTGTGGTGAGATCGTAACAAGGGCGTGGTGAGCTTGAACCTGCTTACGTCACGACATATTTTTTGGACCCAACATCCAATAGGACAATTCAACTGCAGTAGCCACCGTTCAACCTGAAGAGGGCAGCACTCAGAGGTTTTACACCATATATTGTAGTATTTAAACACTATGGGCCCTATTTTAACAATCTGAAACGCAAGTGCGAAGCGCGCATGTGAGTTTGTGGGCGGATCTTGGGCGCTGTTGCTATTTTCCCGGCGTGAGAAATAACTCTTGCGCCGGGCGCAAATCAATAAGGGGTTGGTCTGAAGTAGGTTCATTATTCATAGGTGTGGTTTGGGCGTAACGTCAAATAAATCAATCAGAACGCTATCCAACATTCCCTTTAAACGCAAGGGCGCAAGTTCCATGGCGGGTTGCTATTATTATGACGGATTTACCAGGCGTACGCCAGGAGCGGTTTACCGCCGAGGAGACCCACGTTCTTGTAAGAGCAGTCAAAGACAGAGAAGTTGTTTTGTATGGGGATGGGAGAAACCCGCCCAAATCAGCGTAGGTTAAACAGGCGTTAGAGGAAATAGCCACAGTCTCATCAGCTGGCATCCCCATCGTTGCGCTAAGGGCTAAAATGATGTCAGGAGACGGGGGAATCCCAAGCTTGCCAGCATAAATCGGGCACGTCGTGGGGAGGTGGATCTGCCTCAGGACCTGACGCCAGCAGAGGACATCGCTGTGTCCACCCTCACTGCTGAAAGGATTTGGGGGCTTTAAAAATCGGACCCAAGAAACGCAAGCAAGGTCCAACCCCAAAGAACACTTACAAATCAAGTTCATATACATTACGGTTTCTTATGAAAACATTTTAATTATTATTTACATAAAATAAACTTAATACAAGCACACAACAAACTTATGAAAATATTTTAATCGTTATTTGCATGAGAATTTTTTAACGCAGCCACACAATAAATAAAAACTATCACCACAATGCTCACCACTATGATTCCCCTTATCGCATGTGTTAATATTTTTTATTGTAACAATTTATGATTTGCAAAAATAACTGTTGCATCTGTGTAGATTAGATAAGCAAGTGTGTGCGCGTTGTGCACGCTATACATTATGGTCAAGCATGCACCCTTAAAATAGCATTATGAACAACGCGCCACTGACTTTAAACTTTTTTTTTTCTGTGGAGCAATTGTTTTTTTAAAATTGCAAAATAGCATCAGGGATGGTTTGCGCCGCAACACGCCTCTTTTTTTGTGCTGAACCACCCAGGGAGCGAAAGTTCATTCACCAGTTTGCCGACATGCGTTTGTGGAGGGAAAAACCCGCTGTGCGCCGGTGCAAAATACGAATGATACATGCGTCACTGACAAAGTCAATTGCGCTGGGTGCAAGATAGGGCTCTTTATATCCAAATGTCAAAAAACTAATATCAATGAACAGCACTAATAAAGCCCCATTCTTACAGATCAATCATTAACTAAAAAAAGTTGGTTTAGGGTTTAGTTACTCTTTAAAAGGACACACCCAAAAACGGCACATTTTTGCTCACACCTTCAAAATGGTATAATAAATGATCTTTATGGTATTTTTAGCTATAACTACAAATATGTACTCTGGGGACACCAAAGATTTATTTGACATCTTAAAGTTTTGTGAAATGTCCCCTTTAACATTAAATAGTTTTGGAATGTAAAATGTAAGCTAATATGTGGTCAGGTCTCATAAAATGTAAAATTTTATGTCAGTTTAAAATGGTGCAACTGTGTTTGTATCAGAAACCCCATTAATGTCAGTGTTGACTCAAAATATATTGTTTAAATAAAATGAACAGCTTTAAAAAACATTTTTTGTTCAGGAGTAAATGGTAGTTAAAGTCGCCATGAAACGGAAGTAGCGATTGCCTTATTTTCCCCGTGGTGACGTATATCGGAATGAAACGGCTTTTGAGATGAAATAAGGCAGGGCTGGATTTGAATTTGTCCATCGAGATCTGATTGGATCGTTTGAAGTTGGGTCGTGTTGCTAATTGCTAATCGCTGCGATCTTCTCCCGGACCCCGCCCACCTGCCATACTTATGACCGGAAGTGAAGAGAGATCGTTTAGAGGAGGAGAGGAGATTTGCCTTTTTGATTAACCCTTGTGTGGTGTTCGTATTTTTGTTACTTAGACGATGTTTGTGGGTCTGGTGGACCCAGAGCATTATTAGTATCTTAAACCAATGCATTCATACAAATTTATGTAATATTGTTTACAGATGTTAACTTTAGCCTTATTGCAAGTAATATAGACAGAATTTATGGTTAATATTGGTCATTTACCACTGGTAGAGGACTATTTATAAACTAAAGTGCCATTCGTTTTTGTGGTAATATGAAATAAAAGAAGGAAATTCTATTCTGATCCAGATATTGGGGGGAAAATCATATTTATCTTAAATAAGTATAAATGAAACAAAGTTTTTCATCACTGTTGATGTTTAATTATTTGAACTTTTTGAAATTGTACACATTTGTGTCAGTCTATACAGCACAGGCCCCAAACTGAACAGATGCCGTATCATAAGACATCATCCACACTAAACACATAACCTGTTCATGCCAGCCAACACAACACATAAGAAGCAAATTTTTAATGTGTAGCTGTGTTGTGTATGCATTTCTTGCATTTTATACACATATACTGTGTCCATCTGGTCCACACACATTGAAGTACAATGTGTTGCTATTGGCCACAACTTAGAATGATGAAAATACATGGATAATATTTTACTTTCTCTATTATTCACTCTCTCTCTCTCTCTCTCTCTCTCTCTCTCTCTCTCTCTCTCTCTCTCTCTCTCTCTCTCTCTCTCTCTCTCTCTCTCTCTCTCTCTCTCTCTCACACATCTTTGTGGGACATTTGGTTCCCACAAAGTGATAAATAGCAGGTACACACACCATAGGTTTTGTGGTAAACCCATGGTTTTACAGATGGTAATCAATATACCAAATAACCATGATTACTACTCTTTTACTACAATAAAACTATGGATTTTTTATAATGGTAAAATGTAGAATGGTTCCTGTTAGACAGAAGGTAAAGTGTTTGGGACAGTAGGTACAGACAAATGTTCATGCACGGCATATAACATGTTGTATCCTTGCGGCATTACAGCAAAAGCAGAAAGAAAAAAACTCTGCCATGCATCCATCACATATGTACAGACATATATACAAACACACTCATGCACTCACAGGAGTCCCAGGTAGGAGAAAAACAGAGTGAAGTTACATAGCACATTCAATTTTTACACTTTTATTAACCCCGGGTCCAGTGGACCCGAACACCACATATGTAATATAAATGTGTAGGGGGGTGTACAGTGTACATTAATTATAAAGTTGTTTATTTTTATGTTCTTCATCGAAAATGAGCCAAGGCCAATGAATCTGAGGTTGAAACAACAATTAATTGCATAATTTTTCTTTCAGTAAACATTCAAAACGGGTCCCACAGACCCGAACACCACACAAGGGTTAAAGATTATGAGCACACACAAATTTTTTAAAAATAATGAAGCTCACAGATTTGTTATTAATACCACAATATTAAAAAAATTATAAATAGTTTTTCATTTTAATTTCATTGCGACTTTAAGTAGTTATGTTGTAATATTTCTGTTTAAAAATGGCAAAAATAATTCCAATAAAATTTAGACTAATCTTACTGCAAAATGTAAACATTAGCACTACTAGTTTTCAAAAGGAAACAATCCAAGGACATAAAGGTTAGTGTAGAAGTCTCAGGTTGTCATTACCTAAAACACCATTTTACCAGTAAAAGAACCACATAACAACCACCCAAAACACCTTAGTAATCACCTACTGTAGCAGTGCCCTATAGAAACCACCCAGGGCCCTAGCATCACAATGACTTTGTTAGTCAGTTTGTATTAATATGCATTATATAATTCATAATAACTATTATGAATGACACCTATAATGAGACCCCTGATACCCAAAAGACCGAATTTTAGTAGTATTTTATGTTCTCTTATGCACATCCATAGAGAGGACCATATTCCGGAGTTTCCAGCTAACCATGAGTACTTTGAAGATCTCAGGTATTGTGAATGTGTGTGGTCATGTAAGGTTATTATAGAAGTAGATTAGATCGTAGTCATGGGGCTAATTGTTGAGTAAATCTGTTTCCTTACCATAACCATTATTCTTTACAGCAGCTTCCAGGAGCTTGAAAGAAGATTACATTTTCCTGTTTATTTTTTTCTTATTAACATTTGTTTTCCTCAATAAATTGTTGACCTGCCATGTTTTGTTTGATATTTCATGTTTTGGTGCATTTATACTGGTGACCCACTGAGAAGTCAGTGTTGAAACCTGGAGTCACTTATCGTACGTTTTGTTTGACAATTAGTTATCTTATATTTCTCAAGCCAACATCGTTTCACAGGAACCACTACTACTCATGAGGAGCCAAAGTGGTTTAATGCTCAATGCAATTACAGAATGTTTCACACCTTGACATCCTAAGATGCACTGGGGCTCTGCTGAGCATCAATTTTTGACTAACATTCTGCAGGTACAGCCGCAGTATGGTGGACAGGCATGACCATTACAGGTCCAGGTCGGCCGACCAGCGGCCCATGATGGAACGTCCGGTCTACACCCGCTCCCGCTCGTCCGAGCGGCCCGACTCCGGCTACATGCGATCCATGCCATCCTTACCGTCAAGGAGATCAGCCCCCCCCTCTCCCGCCCTAACGAGGTGACCCAGACCAATCACAACAAAGCACTAATCTGCCAAACCAATCCATGCCTTCCGCTTCCTGTCACCTGGAATGCTCCTTTCCTCTCCGCTTTCTTTTTTAGTTTAACCCTGTTGTAACAATGCTGTTTTTGATTTGATTTGAGAAAGTAGTGATGATGGTTGCTACTAACGTCTTTTCATTTCGGTCATATAGACACACCTGTTATATTCTCTTGGGATATAATGGTGTGTCCCTGGCATTGTACTTTTTTGTTGGTTTACTAACATTATTTATTTGTAGTTTAACAGTTTCTGCTTTGAGTTGTGGGCTGTATGAGCGCGTGTGCTGTCGGCCTTCTCACTTTTCTTGCAGCTTTAGCACCTGACACTGACCTCATCACTCCTTTTGAGACATAAGTAAACCCTTTGACCTATGATTTGCCAGGAACATCATAAGTCACAAGGAACCTTACATAAATGTTGAGATTTGCGCATGAGGTTTCGCTCTTGATTGTGCCACAGTTTATTACACATCACTGGAAACCAAATGCGACATTTAGCTCAAAGGGTGCTTGATAGATCACTGTGTTTACTGTGGAGTCGATGTGCATTTTATACGTAAATGTTTAGTTACGTGGCTAAAATGCACATGACTGTGACATATTTATCAATTTTAAATGCATGCTCTTATTATAGTTGAATATGTGGGATTAGATGTGATTATTGTTTCTGTGGTTTTATACAAACACTCCAAGGGTGAATCTCACAAAACCAGCCAAGAACTGTCCAGGTCATGTTTTAGCCCAAAATTAATATAGTTATTATGTTTCGCATGAAAATAAATAGACTATTCGGAAAATGTATATCCAAATTGCTGTAATGCATCTGGGTATTTTACTTTTGAGTTTTTAACCATGTTTTTTTTTGGAAATACAATATTTTTAATTGTAATAAATATACTGTAATTTAAAGAGTGTAGGCCTACTTAATAAATTACTTTACAGTTATAATATACTGTATATACAAATATTATAATTTTTTTATTAAAAATGCTAAAAAACTAAAATATTTTAAATCATTTTAAAATATTTAAAAAAAATTATTAGTCTTAATTATTAGTCTACTAGGTTTATTGTATATTATTTTTGGATTTTAATAACCTAGGAAACATTCTTGTCAGGTTACATGAGATTCACCTTCAGATTTTGTAGGTTGCTGTACATAACTGAAAATGTTGATGTACTTTACTCTTTTTGACATAGTTCACCAAATATTTTTGTTTCCATTTTTTTGTTTTTGTTTTACCAACTCTTGAGAAAACTGTGCCAAATATTGACTTATTTTGTACAAAATATGTTTCAATAACATGGTTTTCCAACCCCGAATACATTTTGAAACCTATTATAAAATTCTACGGCAGATGTAATTGTAGTTAGTAGGTTTGTTTTTACTAGTATTTTCTCACCAGCATGGCCTGCTGTAGTCTTGGCCAGGTTTGTGACTCTTCCTCAGATGTAATGCCTAAGTTTCAATACTGACACTCCGTGTGTCCTGCAGGGCAAACCCACGCACCGGATCAGTCCAAACAAGTCCCACCAGTACGCCGGTGTCAGGTCGGAGAGGTCGGCAGTTACCGCAGATCCCACCGAAGGGTTCCATGGACAGAAGTGAGTAATATATTCTAGCCTTTTTTAAGGTTTTGTGGCGCTTTGGTGGAAACGTGCCTGAAAACATCAACCTTAATATCCAGCTAGATGGTCATTATTACACCATCCTGACTTAAAGTAAAAACAAACAGTGCTAAATATCACTAAAAGTGGTTCTCTGGCTAGTAATCATAGGGGAACCATTTTAAATGCCATATAGCACCTACTGTATGTACCTGTGTAGAACCATATTGTGCTATATAGAACCATATATCTGGTGCTACAGTGGTGCTATATCACCCCCAGATGGTTCTTTATAGGTGCCTTATAGGTGCTATATAGCACTAAAAAATGGTTCCCCTATGATTATGAACTTTTAGTGCTATTTAGCACCAGTTTTTTTTTTAAAGTGTCATCTCTGGCAAGTTCTCACCTACAGTATAGCTATGGGTTAAATCTTTTGCCAAAACCATAGAATAGTAAAGAGTATAGTATAATATAAGTATAGTGTAAGTATGCCTGCAGGAAACTTCTCTACTATAACACAACACGGCTTGGTTCTCTTGTCACCCTTTCTCCCAGTAGATGGCGAGGGCATGACTGAGCCTTATGAAGGTCTGTAGCAATGGCTTCTGTGTGTGTAGCCTCATCTCAGTTTGCTTTATTACAGCTTTTACCCTGTGTGACTAAAAATGTTAGCACTGGTCAGTGAACTTGAGCTGTCACTGAATTTGCTTTTGTTTTTTGTTTAGTGCCGTTAACGAAAGCATTCGTTTGTGCTTTAGCTATGTTTGTGCGATTCCGTACCTGTTAAATTATTTATATATATGTGTGTCGCAGTCTGTGTGTTGTGTGTGTGTGTCTGGTAGAATTTCTATACCTTTATTGAAATTTGTTTAGGTAAAAGCTGAAATCCACTTTTTGTAATCAACTTAACTATGAGTGCGTTTACATGCACAGTCTTACGCCGATTATGCTTAATAAACTGATAACACGTGGGGTCATGTAAACGCGTAAAGCGGTTTTCTTTAATCGGGGAAAGCCCATAAACAGCGTATGCAAAAACCGATCGGCACAGGTAGTTTTTTGCTCATTACGCCGATTTTGCATGGCATGTGAACACCTTAACCCGCTTTCTCACGGTTTTGTCCATGTGCGCATGTCTCCGCGTATGAAAGATAAACGTCACACGCGGAAGTAAGCGCAAGGTAACGCATAAAAGTCTCCGCTCGACTAAAGCAGTTGGCAGAGAAACTGTGAAAATAAAAGCTCATGTTACATTTACAGGTTCTGCAGACACAAGGAGAGATACAACAGTACAGCTTAAGACAGATATGTTGTTGACTTTTTGATCGACTATTATGTACTATAGGTGGTGACGTCACTGCCTGCGAGAAAACTGATAATTCTCCAAGTCCCATGTAAACGCAGTTGACTGCATAGCCGGCTTATTGATTTGCATGTAAACGCATGAAAACAGTTTTCTATAGCAGATTTTTAATAGTTATCCGCTTATTCTGTGCATGTAAACGCACTCAATGATGAACACGAAGGAAGATATTTTGAGGAATGTTTGTAACTAAACCGATCATGAGCCCCATTCACTTCCATAGTAGGAAAAACAATACTATGGAAGTGAATGGTTTACAAACATTCCTCAAAATATCTTCCTTCGTGTTCATCAGAGCAAAGAAATTTATCCAGGTTTGTAATGAGATTAAGTAAATTTTCACAGAATTTTCATTTTTACTATCCCTTTTTCAGCTTTTGTGGCAATTATTATAAATTGCTAACTTTATATATTATATAGGAAACATGGAAAACATGCTTGTCAGTCAAATGCAAATATAATGTTTGTTTTAAATTTATTGATATGTTAAATATTATATGGCTTTTCAGCATAATTTCAGTAAATCAAAGTGTGCAAATGCTCCTGAAATGCAGTTGGTATGGTATAATGATTGTATTTGCATTTGGGGTGACTGTAGCTTAGTATGTTTAGTGGACTGGGAAAAGAATAGGCGGCTTTTTTAGTACTTGCTACTCTTAGAGTAGATTTGTATAGCAGAATAGTTTAGCCTCTTTTTCTCATTCTCTTTTTGCTTTCATCTTCACATCTTGTATTATACTTTTCTTTTTCTGTCTTTGCTTTTAATTCTGTCTGAATGCGTACAGCAGTGGGAGGGGCTTCACAATCCCCAGCCCCGCCTCCTACACCTCCCCAAATCACTCAAACAGTATCTGGTAATCTTTGTAAGACATAATAACTATAGTTATATTATTTAATATATCTTTAGATTTTTAGATTTCACCATTGTAATTTATAAGAAGTTAAATGTTAAAGGACAAGTTTGTTATTTTACACTTAAAGCCCTGTTTTCAGATTGTTTATGATGAAATAGAACGGTTTTGACTGAAATTTGGACATATGATGTTGGCCCGAGGATTTTCGGGTGTTTGTTGTATCACCTCCTACCTCTACAATAGGTATATAGGTGCACTGGAACAATCCTTCCTAAAATGTATTAAACTTTTGTTTACAAAGACGTGAAACTCACCGAGTGGTCAGGGGTGTTCACTGATATGCTCACACAAAAACCCTGCAAAAGAAGCTTTCCAACAGGTTTTATCGTAGTTTTTGTCCAACTCCATTGATCTGAAAACAGGGCTTTAATGGTAAAATACCGAACTTGTCCTTAAACAAAAATTAAAACATTTACTTAGTGTAGTATGTCGTCTGTTTAGTGAGTAGAATATATTGGTCAGTAGCATCATGCTACAAGATTGAATGAAATTTTCACATCATCACATAATTATTAGTAATGCAACAAAATTACAATAATTGTTAATAATTGTATTATAATAAATTATGATACCAGTTATACCTATACGATTTCATGTTTACATTTGAGGAGCTCATTTGCAAAAGCTGCTTAACGTCACTTCTGTCAAAAATAAGATAATGACATGAACTGAATGCTTTCGTGTGTTTCATATGTTTATCAAATACCTGATACGCTTAATCCCTCAGGACATTCAAAAATACCGGTTTGTTGGAAAAATGCGTTAAACGCCATAACGTTTTTTCTCTTTCAATTTGCATCATCAAAATGTATCAAACTAAATACTGGTTTCAAACTTTAATTTAAAAATTTTCGTGAATGGATAATTGTCTCTGTTTATTTTTTATTTCTATGTGTTTGGGTTGTTACTTCAGAATTTCAGATTTTGGAACAAACAGAAAAATAAGCTATTAAGATATCCGTTTCTGTGTTTGCGTTTGCAGCTGGATCCGATCATTATCGCCAGGGGTGGGGTGTAGCCTACAGCCGGCCACAGACCCACAGCGCTACCGCGTTATAAAAGTCCTATGGCTGATCTGACCATGTTTATCTCATCTATTTATTACACACTTATTAAATATATTTACAATAATAATAATTTATGTAATCATTTATCTATCCGACCTCAGTTTGGTTTTTGTAAGTAAATGGCAATGTCATCGGCCTGGCAGTAAGTGCAATGAATGCACACGAGACGTAATGGAAAACTGGTAATCATGTTAGCCCGAGATATTACGATGTAGCGTCTGGAGACTATTTTTAAGGTTTTAATATATCTGTGCTTTCGTAGCCTAGTGGTTAGAGAGTCGGGCTTGGCGGGCAAGTTGCAACTGAGGTGCCCATGGATAAGTCATCCTAACCCCAATTTGTCCCCGGGTTCGCTGCTCACTGGGATGGCTCAAATGCAAAGGTCACATTTTGAGTGGGCCAATGCGTTCCATTATTGACAACAAATTGTCACTTTCACTTTTGTTTTCTTTTTCTTTCTTTTTAATTGACATTATTAGGGTATTCCACAAATGCCTAACCCATGATGCCTGCTCTGTTATATGGGCTAATTTACTCACCATATTTATATCTTACATATGTACAAAGTATCCCAGCTCTTCTACCAACCAACAGATCACACTTTCACTCACTCATTGTTCAGATCATCTAGCCAAGTTAATGGTTAACGGTGCCATTACAGTCAAACTACTGAACCTAAACATAAGAGCTTGATAAAAACTGCCTATTTACAAGAAAACGTCAGACGCTCTTAGAGGGTTTTGCATCTGAACTCCTCATTTCTTAGCCATGAAAATGTTTTAAGAATCTTTAAAATTCGCACAGTGTTTTGGTAAATTTTTCATTGGCTGAAATGTCAAATTCACTGATTTTCTTCTTCTGTTTCTTTTTCATTTCCTCAAACCATGTTGTCTTCATTGTCATCAAAGCTCAAATGGGAATGGAGTCTCCTGTCCCTGGTGCTGCCACTGCACATGCCACTTCCCATGCCCCCATTCCCCCTCCTGCCCCTGCTCCTCCTCTCACACATGCCACTCCCCCTCCTGCTCCTCCCCCTGTTCCAACCCCTCCTACTCCCACAACATCATCAGCCCCACCTGCTGGCCAACAGGCTTCTGTGTCAGGTGTGTCAGTATAAATTGGCAGAGCCTAAAGATTTTGGCTGTAGGTCTGAATGGAATACTACTATATTATGATTTAAGTATGTAGCGTACTTAATTCAGCAAATCAAGTTTTAATCTTAAAAGTCAAAGCAGTTATTTAGCTTTTTTATATTTAGTGTAAAATAAATTGCCTTTTCAATCTAATCATGAGTAAAAAAAAACAGATAACTTATAATAAAGTATATATTTTATACTTTTTTATGTATTCAGAAATTTGAATACTATCCACAGTAGGTCGACAAATAATTTATTCATTTAAATTTAATGGCCAATGCATTTCCATCTTTTTATTTTTAAAGATTGGTAGATTCTCTTAAACAAAAGTCTTGTTTGTGTTTTAATCCTGTTACAAGGGAAAATGCTTGTTATAATATAATAACTTCATTGTTTGCTGGGCTTGTGTGTTTGTGTGCCATTTCTTACACAAGAACCTGAGGAAAAGCCTGTAGCTCCCCCAGCTGTGAATGGGAGGAAAGGCAAGTGTGTGACCGTGTGAATGTTTTAGGGTGTTTGTGTTGAAGTGATTTACTACCTAAAGGCTCTTGTTTACATTTGTTGTAGGTGGACATTACACAGCTTGTCCAACTGCTACTTCACTGTAAAATGATGGGTTATTTTCAACCCAGTGTTGGGTCAAAAAAGGGACTAAGCCATCATGCTCTGTTGTAGTTTAACCTATACTTAACTACAGTTGTTTCAACCTAAAATGATGGGTCAAATATGAAAATTGAACCCTACGGCTGGGTTTGTCCCTTTTTGACCCAACTGGTTGAAAATGACCCAGCATTTTTTTAAAGTACAGTAATGTCTATCATACAAATGAAATGATATGGGTGATATCACCTGGACAATGATTCGCCGAAATTAGATTTACAAAAAAGTGAGCCTATCTTTTCAGTATTATTTTGCATTTTCATAATGGAGTCTGAGAAATAGTAAACAGAGTATTTTCAGTCACCTGTAGATGGCACAATGACATTGCCTGAAAACTAAACATCACAAGTAATAAGATTTAAGCTAAAGTATAATGATGTTGTTGTTGTTAATTTTTATTTTAATACATATTATTTTTTATTGAATTATTCACTTCCAATTAACATCAGTAGTAAATAGTTAAATGAAAACAGGAATAGTGTACAAAGTTAAAAGAGAGAAAAAAATTCTGTCATGATTTACTCTTTACCCTTTTATTTTGTTTTAAACCTGTATTATTTTTTTTATAGTTAAACATAAAAGAAGATTTTTGATAAATAATGATGAACACAAAGTTGATGGTAACCATTGACTTCCATAGTAGGAAAAACAAATACTATGGAAATTATTTTGTACCAGCCATCATTTATCAAAATATCATCTTTTGTGTTAAACAGAATAGAAAACTCATCAAATTATGACAGAATTGTATTTTTTGGGGGAACTATCCCTTTAAAGGAATAGTCCATTTTCTTAAAAGAAAAATCCAGATAATTTACTCAACACCATGTCATCCAAAATGTTGAAGTCTTTCTTTGTTCAGTCGAGAAGAAATTGCAGGATTTTTGTCATTTTAATGGACTTTAATAGAGCCCAACATTTAATACTTAAATCAACACGTAGCAGTTTTTTCAACCGAGTTTCAAAGGACTATAAACGATCTCAAACGAGGCATAAGGGTCTTATCTAGTGAAACGATTGTCATTGTCTAGATCCGGTCGTGATGCGCCAGCGTGACCCCACGCAATACGTCATGACGTCAAGAGGTCACAGAGGACGAATGCGAAACTCCGCCCCAGTGTTTACAAGTGTGTTGAAAGAGGACCGTTCCTACGTTGTTGTAAGTAAACTGATACTAATTCATGTCTTTGTGTCAGTTTATTGTTTACAATGGTCCGCAAATGTGCGTTTTATATATGTAACACGTGACCTCCCTACATCACTACGCATTTACGTTAGGTCATGCTGGACCGGACCTAGATGAAAAGTTGTGGTTTAAAAGTGTATATTTTTATTTTTATTGTCAAAAATGGCAATCGCTTTGCTAGATAAATGTTGGGCTCTATTAAAGTCCATTAAAATGAGAAAAGTCCTGCAATGTTTTCCTTTAAAAAAACAAAATTTCTTCTCGACTGAACAAAGAAAGACATCAACATTTTGGATGACATGTTGGTGAGTAAATTATCTGGATTTTTCTTTTAAGAAAATTGAATATTCTTTTAAGTAAAATTAGTAAGTGTGTGTGAATGTGTGGTTGAGTTAGGTAAGATCATTTACTGTTTCTTCCTGTTTATACATTCAGAAGTGACATGGGAAGACCAGCAGAAGAAAGCCCCTGGTATGGTACAACCATCGGCCCTTAACAGAGTAAACCCTAGTGTGCTTTAGAGGGATCTAGGTTTTAGCCTTTCTGCTGTATAGCTTTTTTTTGCCGATCTTGTTGGTGTGAAGTGTTGCTTCATGTGTTTTTGAAGTCTCTTTTCGTTTTAACTGAATGAAGGTTGGAGTGGATGTTCAGTTGAACTTCTAGTTGTTCTGTGTTGTTACTATGGCCACATGAGGTGGAAGGTCACATTTACAGGGTTGCCAACTCTCACGCATCTGGCGTGAGACTCACGCATTCAGCCTCAATCTCACGCTCTCACGCTCAAAAAAGAAATCTCACGCTAAATAGACATTCTTCTCTGCTGTATTTTTTTTTCACTCGTTTAGCTTCTTGCGCCGCCACGCAGACCGATCTGCAAGTGACGTCTCAGCACCGCGAGACCGATTCAACAGTAAATGACTCAGTATGCATTTAAATCGATCTCGCGGTCGTATGATGTCACAAGCCAACAGGTCTGCGCCCCATAAAGTAAGAAACAGTCAAATTGACTCCCAAATGACGAATCAAATCACAGACAGAGGTGCAACTCAAAGGATGACAGCTGCGCGATTCCTCAGAGTGAAAGTGCAAGAAAGATGTAAGTAATTAAACACTGACTATTATACAGCTGTTTAATGATTAGATTCACAGCCTTGAACTTGTAAATCCGATGCATCATGCGTGGCACAACGCTTAAATAAGCCCATGTTCGTCTTTTGGCTTAAACGGACAAATTCACATCACATTTGTGAATGTAGCTGTCTTAATGAGTATCATGGTAAACAACTGATTATGTCTTAACCGAATGTAAACATTTTATTGCATTCTGTCTAAAGCCTGCCTAATAAACACTATCCATTTTGAAGTCATAAACAAAAGAAGAGAAAATCACTCATTTGTAACTTCTGTAATTTTGTAAAAAAAAAAAAGAAATAAGGATTAATCCATATTTAATTTTAAACAAATTACTTTTTTGCCAAAAAATCTTAGTGTTGAGCTCTTCTATTGAAGTAAGTTTAAGGTTTATTATGGAATTTAGATTTCCTGAACAACTTTTACTAAAATTACTTCTTCATTAACAGACAGTAAATCAAATGTGAGAAGTTTAAAATGCAGCCTTGCATTATATCTTAAAGCAGGTAAGCTCAAAGATGATTATTTGTTACACCTGACCTAGATTATAAACATGTGAATATTAGCCAAAGCAAAATTCTTATGACAGACAGGAGGCTGATGGACCATTCTAAGGGCCCAATATATAGTAATTTCCTGAATATAAGCACCATGCATTGTTTTATTCACCATGTTTTATGCAAACAATCAGTGCCATGTATAGTCCTCACGGATGCATTAACCTCAGAGATTATGACCTTAGTTAATCAACCATACTTATTCAGGGGAGCTTGATGAACTTGCAGCTCTCTTTCAGCAAAGCCCTGGTCATAACAATCACATAATAAATCAAATAGTCAAAGTAACATTTAACAAAAAGAAACTTATCAAAACAAAAAGAAACTTGCCAGAAACACAAACAAACTTATCAAAACAAAAACATCAAACATTTGGAAATGAATGTAGTCGGTGTAGGTTTAGATGTTAAGACGCTTGTGGTGTCCACCGGCCAAAATTTCCAGTAGAAAGCTACAAGCGCATGTTTCGGGAGAAATCTCACTCCAGACAAATCACCAAAGTTGGCAACCCTGCATTTAAAGCTGTGAGAAATGAATACTCTTTTATTGAGAGACATCACTAATGTATGTATTTACAGCATAGAGCAGATTTAATGCTTTTTACTGAACTCAAAGATTAACAAATACTGTTAGAGCTGTGGATATCCAGAATAAACAAAAAAGGAAATCCAAAACGGTTACAGAGGAATTTAGGAAGCTGCTATGATTAGTAAATTAACAACAGCATTAAGGAAAATTAAACAAGGAGATTTTTTGGAGCTCAGTGTGGTCAAACTTTACTGTTGTTGTATTATTGTCGTTTGATATAGGTGCATGCTTCCGAAACATTAAATAAATGTAGCCTATAGCTGAGTTCATTGTTTTAGTGTTGCATGTAGTATGTAGTGGGGAATACAGTATAGATGGTGAGTTTGTGGTGTGTTTGGCTCAATACTCTTTGCATGGAGTGATTCTTTACTCTGCTCCCAGGGACCCACAACATTGTGTATTTTGTAACTCTCAGTTACAGCAAAAAATAATTATCCAAAACCTCAGTAAGCTAAAACTGTATGTGAGCCTCCAAAAAAGTGAATGAATTACAAATACTGTGAGCCAGGCAGATCTGTGCAATCAATACAGGGATCAAGAAATGTACTTCTTGTGGTTAAATGGTACTTATCGGTCCAGGATTTCAGGTGGAAGGAAACAAAATCTGCAGTGTTGTGGGTTCCCAGGATTAGGAACCACTGATTGAAATCTTCAAAAAAAAGTTTACATCATTTGCTGGATTCAGTTATGTTCGTTTTTTCAGAGTTTCTTAGTCTAAAGTTCATCTAAAGTCCTTCTTTGTGTGGTGTTTCTCCATCATAACATTATGTGTCATGTGTCTTTCAATGTGTTTAATCCACACATCAGCAGTAGAGACAGTATCAGAGAATGAAGATGCAGGTACTGTATGCAAACTGACTTTCAACAGAACCTATAGAGATCTGTGTGCGTGTGCTTCATTTCTAAACATGTGAAGTTTCCATCCAAAACTTATGCGCATAATTGGAATATTGCATTAAACATTAAGCATGCGTTTCCATCCAGTGAGCCAAAGAGAGCAAAAACGTCACTTTCTGCTAACCTGACACTAAATATAAGTATGAAAGCCATTGTATGTAATTATTTTTGTGTATAATGACCTCAGAGCACGCAGTCGGAGATGAAAAACTATAGGCTACGCTTGTTATCTACTTTTAAATGTGGATTCCTGCTGTTTAAGTTGACAGTTGTGTAAACTAATATTACTGAACCATTGAGATAAAAGTCTTTACCTGTTTATTTCAGAACTTCCAAAACTGCATTTTAGATGATGTGCAATAAGTTCTGTAAGATGGTTAGTCCAGTTTTGCCGTTCAACGCGAAAAGTTACATGACTTTTTTGATGTGCATATAGGCACTTATTCGGTTAAAGTGTTTCCATCGTAGTTCATGCGTATGTTTTCTTATAAGATAAAAAAAATGTATCCAACTCAATTATGCACATATGTTTTTTAAGCACATTTTAGAATTTATAGGTGGATGGAAACATAGCTATGGTAAAGCTGGTGTGTGTGTGGGGGGGGGGTCCTGGTAATCCCTATGGTGTGGGGACGATAGTAAAACCAGTAATTTTGGCAAGTTTTGGTCCCCATAAGTAAAATTACAGTAAATAATGATCATTTAAAAACGTTAAAATACAGTTTGTAGATATAAAAGTCACTATGCCGTTGGAAAGTTTTCATTAAACATGGTAATTGCATGTGTGTGTGTGTGTGTGTGTGTGTGTGTGTGTGTGTGTGTGTGTGTGTGTGTGTGTGTGTGTGTGTGTGTGTGTGTGTGTGTGTGTGTGTGTGTGTGTGTGTGTGTGTGTGAGAGAGAGAGAGAGAAAAAGTTTGCCTTTACTTTCACAGGCCAAATAAAAAAACTCTGATGGCATAGTAAGGGCATTTTAGGGGGTCCTCGTTATAGTTAAAAGGCTCATAACTTGTCATTGAACAATCCATGTTTGCTTAATGAATGTCAGCAGGTCAGTGTAGAGGGTAGAAAATATCATCAAGCTGCTAATAATGGAAGTCCATGAGAGGTCCTCACAATTTTGTTTTGTGAAGCAAACATCCCTTTGTTATTTAATTTAGCAATGTTGTGTAAAGCTACTTTATTTATTGTATCAGTGTGACATTGTGAAAATGTTTTTGTATGGCAAAGGTTCTTAATTTACCTATTGCAAGGTTTAAAAAACAGATGTTGGTGTTAAAAAAGACTTTTAAAAAGTTCAATTTTCACTATATGTGAATTGACTATATTCTGTATGTGCACTACAATGACATTTTGTTTTCATTTTTTGTTAGGGGATTATTTTTGTCTTATACCACAGGGCTATGAAATGCTTTTTTCTAAATGATTGAGAAATGTTCCACTGGTATGCATTATTTTTCAATAAACGCACACCTGATCTGTAAAATGTCTTTAAATAACCACCAGAGCAATGTCTGTGGTAACCGTGGTATAAGCGGATTAATTGACTTCGTTCCTTTGAATTATTTGAAATTATACCACGGGTCTGTTGAATGCTGCATTCTGATTGGCTGAGAAATGTTCTATGGGTGTTTATTATTTTTCTGTAAAGCGCCCACGTAACTTGTCAAATGTCTTAAAAATAGGCACCAGAGTAATGTTTGTGGTAACCGTGGTATAAGCGGAATAATTGACTCCGGTCCTTTGTAGGGCTGTGACGGTGGCAAAATTTTACCACCGCGGTGGAACCATCAACAACAACCGCCGGTGTTGCGGTGGTGGGGTCCATGGGGGGATAGGGTGGTTTAAATGGTGAAAGAAAATAAAGTTTCACTAAATGCGCTTCCTGATGCGCGACTTTAACCTGGTAAAAATTTTAATTCACAACAAAAGACAAACGTGATGTGTATGTATTCCACTGTCACTGGAGACCAAAAGAAACTAAAGCAGACGCACAACACAGTGACATGGCTAAACTCCAACGTGCTGAGTTATGCTAAAATCCACCAGTTTAGTGGAAACGCCATACATGGTAATGTAGCGGAGATTTGTGTATTAACATAAAACAATGTTATAAATTTGTATCTTAGGCTTTAAATTACTGTACAACTTTTGTTATTATTATTTCACGTGTAAAAAAAACTGCAATTTTTACTTATTATTTTGTTTAATCATTCACCTGATATGTGACGTCACACAACCGCCGGTGGCACTTCACCACTGCGGTGGCATTGCACCACCGCGGTGGTGCGGTGGTCATGACAACCGTCCCACCTCTAGTCCTTTGAATTATTCGCGTCGTGCCGCATTACCACCTTGGTGTGCATTATTTTCTTGTAATTCAATGGCCCGGCATCAATTATTCTTTACATAAGGCACACTTTGCTTTGCTCCGTGATGAGTTACCATCTAGGCCCTAGGTGTGCATTATTTTCGAAAAATTTTAACAGCCTGTTGTCAATTATTCCTTACTGATAAGTTAATAATTAGCTAATAAATAATAATAATTCATTATAATTATAGTTAATAATATGTAATCTTTAATTATGAGAAATAAATTACCTTATAAATAAACCTTGGTTAAAAAATACAAAATTATGATGATAGAGCTATTGTTACTACTATTCTGTGTAGTAACACAGAAGTCCGCAGTAGTATCCCTTAGTCTGCAGCAGTGTAAATGTCTTTGTAGGGCATCTGTTGTTTGTCGCTTTGAAATTCTTTACATGTATGTTTGCATTAATAAGCGATATTTACAAAATCAAGTACTGTGGTTTTGTGCGTGGTTTTCACTTCATCTAAACCCAATTTTGTTCTTCTTCACAGGTATTTTGAAGGATCCATCAAGGGTATGTTACCTTTACTAGTGTTTTTGTCTGCCTTTGCCGTGCTGCTTTCTGCAGTAAAGAAACTGTAGAAATTGTAACATCCTATAATAATATATTAAATAATAATAATAACAGCAATAATCTTTTATCTACTTGGGAAAATGCATCATGTTTATTTTGTTATATTAGAGCTATGCAACCGTTTCTGCAACATAATGTTAATGTCATAATCTGCATTGTTTTTGCAGCGAGGAACGGACAATCTATCCATGAGATCATCGGACAGCGATGTAAGCGACGTGTCCGCTATGTCGAGTGCGTCTCGGCTTAGCAGCACGAGTTACATGTCTGTCCAGTCAGAAAGAGCTCGGGCTAATCGCAAAATCAGGTACTACACCATACTGACAGTCATGGGCAAACCCTCTGGACACACTTAAGTTCTCACTAAAGATTAGTTGAGGTTTGCGAAGTGCAAGTTCTAACTAACCCCTGAATTTAAATGTGTCCAGAGTGCATTTACCATTGGCTGAGGTCACCACTCAGGCTACTGGTTGTAAACTAGTACTAAAAATGTAGTTCAGGACATACATGTAGTATTACTGTACACATGAAAATAATGTTTCATTGTATAGCAAAATATAATCTCTTATTTTTAATTTCTAACACTTTAAGGTGAAGTATTTATACAATAGAGTTTCACCCATAAACAAAAGAAATCAAATTAAGTCTAGAAGAATTTAACATTCTCATTCTTGCATCTTTTTCTCTTGATTAAACCTACATCCACATTTTCATTCTGTTACGTTTTTTTTTATTATCATTGTCTGCATGTCTCTTCTGTGTTTTTTCTGTCACGCATGCTTCCTGTAATGATGTCATGGCATGGTTTGTGTGTTAGCCGCACAGAGGCTCTTCACAGTCAGGGAGAAGAGGGCACTGTGGTGGGGGACGAGCAGGTGGAAGCAGCGTCAGGAGGTGCTCAGGGGGCAGGGCAGGATGGGGAGGTGGGAGGGGCTACTAATAACTCAGAGCCGGAGGAGGAACATGAGCAGGAACCTGAGAGGTCAGCATCTCCTAAATCTAGCTAGTGTCCTTCAGTTTTTTAGTGACTGCACCCCTACCTGAGCCCGTTCAGATCAATTGCTTTGTGTAGTTGTAGCTTACACACTGAAGTTAAATGTAGCCAGCACCAGTGGCTTGTCATTATAGTCATTATGGCTAAAGCTCTGTTGAAAGTGAGAGTTTTACAAACTGTAGTGATACATTAAGTACAGGTAAATACATGACATACAGGCTTTCTTTGTTAAAAATCACAAATAATGATATAGTGTTGTGTAGCCAGACGTTTGGCTATTGGCATAAAGTGTGATCCACTTGTGTGCTTTTTAGGGGCTAATTCTGAATGTGGGTTTTCTTAAAAAAATATATGGTCATAGAATGGCATGCAAAAACAGTAAGGGGCAGTTTCCCGGACAGGGTTTAGACTAATCCCAGACTAGGCCTGATATATGTTAAAATATGTCGGTGCAAAATTTTTAAATGAAAGCAGTTAAAACATGCATTTTAGTCTGGACTAGGATAAATCCTGTCCAAGAAACTGCCCCTAAGTGTCAGTTTTCCAAACAGCGTTTAGATTAATCCAGGGCTAGGCCTTCGTTATATTAGTTTTCCACAAGCATACCTTATAAAAAACAATACTGGTGTGCATCTTGAGACAAAACAATGGCACTGATGTATGTTAAGATATGTCAATGCAATATGTTTTTTAATTAATGTAGTTAAAATCTCCATTTTATTTAATAACTTAGTAAGTAATAAAAAGTAATCATTCACAGATGTAACACCATCCATTCATGCACCATCAGATACATAATGCACACAAAAATAACAGGAGCTGATGGAAATCACTCGATTCAATCTTATTGGTGCAACTTTTTGCTCAAATTAACCCTTTCAGCTGTGATTTTTTGCAACTAATTTATCCTGCGTAGTAAATCTGGCCCATTATGTGCCTAAAAAGACAGTCTGAGCAGCTAAATGTGTGTGTGAAAATTGCAGCATGTCATCTATTCACATCGGTTCTCCTGATTTTGCCAAGTGGTTGATGTCCTCAGGGCAACATTATGTTGACCCTGGGACAACATTTATTTATTGACATCACCGATTGTTTTCAAATCTTAAATATGTGACTGTATGCTGTAAGTAGCAGCTTTTCCCATAACAAATATGTGGTCATATGCCTCAAATAGTTAAGAAAAATGAATCACTAATTCTCAGATTTAACAGATTTGTTTCCTCAAGTATAATAAAGATACACATTTAGTTGAATGTATTTTAAACCAGATTTAAAAAATGTACACACTTCTGCAAAGCTATTTATGAAATCCACAGAATTAAAGATTTCAGATTTATCTGCCCCTAAATGACACAAAACAAACTGCGATTGGTCACTTTACGTACTGTAGTAGTATTTTTTTCTATTTACTTGATGCCAGTAGTAAATAGTCTGGCTGTGTGAAATCGTTTCAGTGTTTACATACAATAATTAGTATAAAACACACTTTGGTAAGCACATTTTGTAACATAAGCCCTGTATGTTGTGCAAATGTGTGTTCATGTATGCACATCAAAAATTCCTTGTGTGTCTTAATTATGTTTGTTAGTGCTGGATGGCAAACTTTCTCCACCCTCTTCCTACCCTATAGATCCTCATCCTTTTCCCAAAGAGTCTGTCTTTTATATAATATCCCTTTCATCTTTACAACCATCAGAAGTGTCTCATGAACAGCTGCTGTCTCTATTCCAGTTAGAGTGAAAACCAGCAAAACAAGCATGCAGGTCTCTCAGTTTCACATTTTCAGATTTTCAATACCATTTGTGGAGTCATTGAAGTAGAGTTTTGTCATTTTTAAATAGAGTACAATGAAATCAATCGGATTTTGATAGAAACCGTATCTTTTGCCAATAAGCAACGGTAATTCTTACATAA
This sequence comes from Paramisgurnus dabryanus, assembly GCF_030506205.2. Classification (NCBI taxonomy): domain Eukaryota; kingdom Metazoa; phylum Chordata; class Actinopteri; order Cypriniformes; family Cobitidae; genus Paramisgurnus; species Paramisgurnus dabryanus. The sequence continues at coordinate 21,810,191 of NC_133355.1, read as the reverse complement.
CCGTCAACATTTTGAGAGACAAAATTTGTATTTATTAAGTCATATAAACGCACCAAGACCGAGCTCAAAAGTGTTTTATTTCTGCTTTATTTATTTTTTATTTCTAGTTTATTCATGTTAGTTAATGAGGAGTCTCATTCATGGAATTAAATGCTGATGTTAGCATCATTTTGGGTTTCCACAGAAACGCTTAGCAAATAAAAGAGAAGTGGAGGTGGCTCATCAAAGAACAAATTACCCATAGTCCATCTTTGTAAGGCAGAGCGAGATAGATACAGTAGATGAATGAATCAACCTGTCCACCCACTGTTTCCGTTTGCTATGACCAAAAAGACAAAACTTAGCCCTTAAAGGGACACTCCACTTTTTTGAAAATATGCTCATTTTCCAGTTTATCGTTTTGGAATACATTTAGCTGATCTCGGGGTTTGACGGTACCTCTTCTTCTACTGGGAACTATTTTCGGGCGCTGCGTAATATCATTGCGCCTGCTGCACCCATGTTACGGCAGCAATGTCCTTGATTATTACGCCAGAATGAGAGTATAGTCCTAGCCATATCTGCCTAGAAAATCACAACTTTTAATTTTCTGTCAGTCTTAGTACACGATGTAACTACAGAAGAGTCAAGTTTTAAAAGGAAAAATATCGAAACTCTTTGGTTATTTTTGAGTGCGATGCTAATGGTCTAATCAGATTCAATGGATTATGGCAAGCTATGCTAAAAGTGCTACCGCCAGACTCGGAGATCAGCTGAATGGACTCCAAAACCATAAAACTCAATTGTTTAACTCTAGGGGAGCTGGAAAATGAGCATATTATGAATTGACACACAAATTGACCACAAAGGACACACAGTGTTGTCCAACTTTTTTCACGTTATGCACTAGCTGCTGATCACTGTTGATGGTCCCTTACTTTCTGTCCAATATTTTGTAGCTGTTATATCATTGTCCACCTTTTACTGTTCTCCCCAATCCTATAGCTGAAACCTGTCCCTTCCTCTCTCCACTGTCTTCCTCTCTTTCTTCCTGTCCCTCATCTTCCTTTTGTGCGTGTGAACTTCCACCTGACCCACTGACAGTGAGTTTACATCTAAAATGAAACACAGGGCTCAAACAGCCACACCTGGTTCCAACATCACCAAGAGTTCCAGCGTCGGTGGAGACATGTGTTCACTGGGTAGAAATGACGATGAGGATGACGACAAGAAGAGGCGCTCCAGTTTTGGGGCAAAGATGGCCGCCATGGTTGGACTTGGGAAGAAGAGCCAAAGTACCTCTCAGCTGGACCCAGAGGGTGAGTGCGCTGTGATCTTAAAGGACAAGTTCGATATTTTAGACTTTAAGCCCTGTTTTCAGATTGTTTATGGTGAAATAGAATGGTTTTGACTGAAATTTCCACATTTGCGGCTGCCCTGAGAATTTTCGCGTGATTGTGTTTCACCTCACACCTCTACAATGGGTTTAATGGTGCACTGGAACAATCCTTCCTAAAATGCATTAAACTTTCGTTTACAAAGACGTGAAACTCACCGAGTGGTCAGGGGTGTTCACTGGTATGCTCACACAAAAATCGCTCCAAAAGACGCATTCCAACAGGTTTTATCGTAGTTTTTGCCAACTCCATTGACTGTATTAGATGTCCTGTGAGGTACGGTATAGACCTTTCTCACAACTTCCGTATTTATGACCGGAAATACGCAATCGTCGCGGAAATTTACTTCCTCCGCAGTCAAGGCAATGTAAAAAGCCGTATCTGTTCCATCAATTCTCTGTTGATTGTGAAGTTAGACAGAAGTGGATTCAGGCTATTCGGCGAGACTTATAATGTGTCGTTTTAGTTAACAGTTCAGTAACAGTTAGACTCGCTCTCTACTTACCTAGAAATTTATGGACAAATTCTTCATGGAAAAAGTTTTCCTCCATAAGTCGTGTCACATCAGCAAATGTAATATTTGGCAAATCCGTTAGCGAAAGTTGTGTAGACTTTTTGATCCATTTTTAACTTGCCCGGGTTTATGTTTTTCTAGTGTGTTGACGCTTGACAGGAACTCCGCTTACACGACGATTACGTATTTCCGGTTACTGTGAGAAAGGTCTATTACTCCGCGCCGGGAACTTTGTTTCTATTCTTGCAATTGGCAATGGTGGATTAGCGCCACCACCTGGGCTGGAGTGTCTATTATTCAAGCTCTAAGCGGAAGAATGTACGGGTGTGAGGCGTTTGGAAAAATAGGTCCACAAGTTAACAACGAATGCTAAAACAGCTGTTGGAAAGCATCTTTTGCAGCGATTTTTGTGTGAGCATACCAGTGAACACCCCTGACCACTCGGTGAGTTTCACGTCTTTGTAAATGAAAATTTAATGCATTTTAGGAAGGATTGTTCCAGTGCACCATTAAACCCATTGTAGAGGTCTGAGCTGAAACACAAACACGCGAAAATTCTCATGGCAGCCGCAAATGTCGAAATTTCAGTCAAAACCATTCTATTTCACCATAAACAATCTGAAAACAGGGCTTTAAGTCTAAAATACCGAACTTGTCCTTTAATACCAGTTATGTATCTGGTGTCATAAGATTGACTTGTTCTAAAATGACCTAAGTTTAACTTGACTTAAATGGCTTAAAACATTGACTTGTCTTATGATTACCTAAGATTGACTTAACTTAAAGTGACACCATGTAATTTTTCAACCTTCATAATACATTTTCAAGACCCTTGTGATAGTACATCGACTTTAAATAGGTTGAATGACATGTCTACCATAGCCTGACGGGGTCTGTATCACTTTTACTCGTATTTTAAAACTTAGGGTTTGTGGTAGTAACCAGAGCACAAAAAAAAACTACAAAATTCGACTGCTTTACGGCATACGTCACTTCCTCCACACAATTTGTTTTTAACGTGAATTTTGCTGGAGGCTACTTAAGGAGTGTAGAGAGCAGTTTCTAATATGTGACTCTGTGGCACAGTCTTTAGTGTCACGGACCTATGACACGGGCGACCCGGGTTCGATTCCCCTTTAAGGCAATTTTTTATATAAACTGTTGATTCATACATAAATGCGATGTTCTTTATAAATTACGGCGATTATATTGCATATAGTTCCCTGTATTCAGATGCTGTGTTCACGTATTTACCTTTCTTTTTACTGTGTCTATGATATTTACATTACAATCCAGGATGCTATAGCACTCAAACTTGCTCACAGTGTAAAACCAAACCCTATTCATTCACCAATCAGATCCGAGCGTTTCTCTCTTCTCTCTTCCTCATTTGCTGCGTTCCGCTGTCACTCGCGTGACGTATTACAAAGCGGCAGACCTAAACGCATCGGTTTACTTGGATTTGGAGCGATTTTCACACAAAAAAGAGGAATAACGAGCGCCATTGCGGAAAATCCTGGTGGCGAGGGAGAGAGAGAGGATGCAACAATATTTGTTTGGAAAAAGGCAAGGAAATACGTCTGGTCGTTTCTGAATTGGAAGGCTGCAGCCTCCGGAGGTCAAATATGCAGGCTGCACACGTCATCAAGCCTGGGTTATTAAGGTAAACTGAGCATTACATTCGCAAGTCATAAGCATACTGCAACAATTTACGATTAACTAAGTATAATAGTCAACTTTGTAATTGTTAATATTGTGAAATAAGACAGTCTTGATGACGTATTAGAAATACGACATCCGGAGGCTGCAACCTTCAGATTGAGAAATGGCTTCTGCCACGACGAGTTCCTCATCAGAAAGTTGTAACATGACTGCGTTTCTCTCTGTTGTCTCAAAATGTTGATCGTTTAGCATTTTAAATGTTTAGTTTTTAGTTTAGTTTTAAGGTTGGCCAGTTGCTTTCCTTTGCGACAGTGCTGCGGCGCTTGTGGGCTCTAGGGGCGCTAGAAGTGAAAAATACGTGTCTAGCACCCCCTAGTGGCCAAAAGTTTCATGGTGTCCCTTTAAGATGGCTGAAGATGGATTTAAAATTATAAGACGATAAACAGCTCTTTCAGTAGCATTGATAGCTCAATGTTAGAGCATTGCATTAGCAGCGCAAAAGGTCAGGGGTTCGAACCCAGAGAACACATGTTGAAAAATGTATACCTTGTAATGCACCGTAAGTCGCTTTGGATAAAAGCATCTGCCAAATGCGTAAATTTAAATGTAAGCAACCACTTATCAACCACCCGGAAATCCAAGCAATGTCCATGCAGCCACCCAGAACACCTTAGCAACCACAAATCAATGCCCTGACAACAACTCGCACGCTTTTTTCATTCTACTTGTTCTACACAGAGGTAGAAGTCCATTAGCAACAGATTTCTTCCCATCTGAGCAAAGTGCTCTTTTGTAATGGTTACCATGTATGCAAGAGGTTAGATTGAGCATACGGCTCAGCCTGTCAAACCAATTAGCATCATTATTTCTGATCATTTCATCTGATGGAGGTTTATCTGAAGCTTGCAATGCAGGTCCAGACAACTCACACTAATTATTCATAAAACTGAGGTTGAATATATTTCTATTCATTCAATATCTAGACATAATCAGTCCCAGTAAAAACTGACTGGTTATAAATATGATGATGCCATCGTGTCCCTATTTAAAAGAGCCCAACCCCATGTGCTTTAGGTTTTGGGGTTCCTATGCTTCTCTGGGTTGTTGCTGGGGCTGGACAGTTGCCATGGTGATATATAAATATTACTTCCTAAGTCTTAATTCCTAGTCAAAATTTGGCACTAGAAATACTGTATCCCCATCTCTTAAACTGTGCTGTACTTTGTCCTTTTTTAAAATGTTGCATCATGCTCTTTCTAAAAGCAAGTTTTTAATATTCCAATGTTCAGTTAATGTCCTAAAATGACTTGTCTTTCGGTAAACACTTGTCTTTTGACCCAGTAAGCGGCCCTTATAAACACACACCCACACTTAAATGTGCACAGCAGTGATATGCTGTAGCTTTTAGGACGCTCATGTCCCTTTCTGCAGCTCACAGGTGGGATTCAGAGTCTTTTTTGGTTTAGACATGCTTCACACCTTGTTCTGTCTGATGTCCTGCAAGGATGAGATGGATTGAACGGGACGCTCTGCATGGTCATACTGTTAAATCATTAGAGATTGATGAGGGACACCGGTCAAAGCTTCCCTTTTAAATTAACTCAATTACACACTCAGGGGGGTAAACTGCCCTCACAGATGCCCTGTTGATGCCTTTTGAGGAAAGACTGTGGGGTTTTAAAGAGCTTTGCTGCTGGACGAACTCGCTTTTTTGATTCCCTGTAGCACTGGCTTTACTTTGCAAGTTTTTAATGGATGGAAATAGGAAATATCTAATGAAGTGACAGGAACTAGCAAGTTAAGTGATCTGGTCTGTGGTAATTGGAGCATTAGATCTTTGGTTTGTGATTTTTAAGAGACTGCACATATTTTTTTTACTGTTTTCTACATAAAATTATGAAAAAGAATTAGATTATGAAACTTCAGTCTGTATTTTACACATCTTATTTTAAAGCAAAGGGTTTTTTAGGTTTTAAGACCGAATGGCATCAGATTAAATGCTTATAAAGGGGTTCCAGGATTCATTCACAGGCATCCAGGATATTTATCGGAACAGATGCAGGAATGATTCACTCTCATGCTACACAGATCAACATCCTTTCATACTTGACACGCTCATTCACACTCCCGGTGCACATATTTTAAGATGTTCTGCTTTCTATTTCCTGTCAGATCAGTCATATTCAGACAAAAATATTCCTTGCCATTTCTCAGATTTTCACACAGTCCAGGAGAGGAACAGCTTGTTCGTCAACATGTGTTAATGACAAATTTGGCTGTTTATGAGCATACTGTATGCCTTTTTTTAGCTGCAACTAATGATGTATTGATAAAAAATATAATATGACCCACATACTCCAAAATTATTTCATTTTAAGGATTTTATTTCACTACAGGCTAAACATTACAAATATTACAAAAAGGCGTAATATTACAGAATATTACAGATTGCTCAGTTAATTAAATACAGAAATACACAGTTAAGAAATGTGAAGTTTACCAAAGTTTGCCATGAAAAAGATTACAGTTAAGAATAATAGCCTATTACTTATTGTTTTTGAATGTAAAAACCACGCGAACATCATAAGTAGACCTCAGACAACAGTATAAAACAATAAAATCGACAAATTCACCGCCCCTTTAAACCATCGCCTAAGAAGGTTAAAGACACGAATTCTTGGTCTACTCCATTTACAAACACTCGACTGACTTTCCAATTGTAAAGATACTGGTATGCCTTTGTGCTTTTATAGCACAGCATAAAAATTATTTAATATATCTTAACATAATATATCAGGCCACTTCTTATTTTCTTCCTCCCACCTGGTTATAGATCGCAAGTGTAGTAAATATTTACCATAACTGTTTTAATCATGTTTTATGCGTGCTCCCACAACACTGTTTTCTACCGGCCGGCTTTTGAAACGGACGTCTTGCACAAAAAAAAGGAAATACTTTAGAGCAATGAATAAAATAAGCACACGCTTAAAAGATTACTCCACTTTCCATTTCTGGATAATTTACTCACCCCCATGTCATCCAAGATGTTAATGTCTTTCTTTCTTTAGTCAAAAATAACTTTTCGTATCGCACTAGCACTGGGATGCGCATGTGCGGTGATACATATTACGTAGTCACGTCGAAAGGCCACGCACACAGCTTATTGATAGCACACAACATGTTAAGTATGGCATTCATATTTGATATACACCAATATGCTTTTGTATTTTTTCTGTTCACATGACACTGTACCCTTTTATACTGGTGCTTTGAGACCACACAGTATGAGTGTAATGTCAGATTAACCTCTGCTGTCAAACACTGCATCATTTACTATTTGTTATTTTTAGAGGTTAATATAAACAGTACATTAACTAACCAGCAGTTTATATTACAGCAATGTCACCCTCGCAGAGTTATTTTTAGTATTTGAAATTCATTGGAACAAGAGAAACCACACTTGGTCCAGTCCTGAGATGTCACGACTTTTTGTTCAACTTTGTCCATTGTTTGTGTGTGTGTGTATTTGTGTTAGTGTCAGATGTGTTGATATTATAGCAGTGATATGAGTCATAACTGCATTCAGCTCACTACAGACTTTAATAGGAAGGTTGAGACATTACTATTTCTGGCTGATGTTCTGCGTGGGTAATGATTTCATACCCACACAGTAATATATTTATGGTTTTGTCCTGGAAGTGTGGATTTGTAAATGAGATGGAGCATTGTCCCGGGCTGTTTGCTGACGATTGTGTAGTCTGCTCGTTGGGAACATAAGGGGGGCACACTCAATAAATGCATGCCCTATTTTTAGGACCTTTAGGAGTTTTTGTAATAAGACTTTTGTCTTCAGAGAAAGCATGAAAAAATCCTTTCTTAGTTAGAAGGAGCAATCATTTGTGTGATTCACAACCTGAGTAACATGTTAAATGTGAGAGAAATATTCAAATATTTGAACAAATATTCATATCCTGTGTTTGATTGCTTATTATCGTATGTTTCGCCACATGAGGCTCCAGTCAGAAGGCAAGTCATGTGCTTGTGTTTTTAAATGCGTCTGTGAAACCATATCTCTAGGCAGAGCTCCGTCTCACTTAAGCGCTCTCTCAGTTCCTCCGTCTCTGATTGGCTGCGTCATTTGCAAGCCATGCGCACACTACAGTACCTCCCTCCCTCCCTGCAAGACTTACCTCTCTGCAGAGCGGACCGTCTCAGACAGCATCCTCACTGCTTATCAACACCCTCATGAAAACCAGATCTGGGTACCTGACTTTACATCTGTGATAGATCTCAGCCTGTGCACTTTTGCCAGCTCACTGCACTGTAGTTTGAGGTGTCTGAGGACGCTGGATTGGTAAAATGGGCAGACAGGGACAAGACAGTAGCGCAACTCTTCCCAGCATGCGCATGCAGCGATCCCAGAGCAGACTCAGTCTGTCTGCGTCCTTCGAGGCGCTGGCCGTCTACTTCCCATGTATGAATTCGTTTGAAGAGGGGGACAGAGGTAAGATCCGTGCTTGCTGTCTCTGTGCTGTCTGGAGGTGAACACACTGCAAAGTCACTTCTGAGATGCTTTTTCAATGCTGTTATGCGCTTGTCTGATGTTGATTTAACAAGAGACAGATCCGGGGTTTGACCTTGATGGCAGGTGCATCAATGCGACTAGTATAAGGATGCATGGATGAATGCAAAATTGATGATATTCATATATTTTTCCTAAGTGACTTACAGAGCATTTAAGGTGAAGTTTTTTCAGTATGCATATTCACTGGGATTTGGACTCACGACTTGCGTTGCCAGTTACGTGCACCAATTTTTGTTAGTTTTAAGCATCGCTTTTCTAGCATTTATTAGCCATAGGTGAAATACCGTATGTAATTTTCGCAACCTTAAAGGTGCAATGTGTAACTTTTTGAAGGATCTCTTGACAGAAATGCAATATAATATACATAACTATATTATCAGTGGTGTATAAAGATCTTAGATAATGAACTGTATAGTTTTTATTACGTTAGAATGAGCCGTTTTTATCTACATACACAGCGAGTCTTCTTACATGGAAGTTGCTGTCAGGTTTCTACAGTATCCCTAAACGGACAAACTGCTCTGTAGAGCACGTTTCGACCCTACGATGTCTCAGACAACCTGTCCTGTAGCGGCTACTGTAGCATGTCATTGCGTTTTGAAATTGAGGTTGGTTGCACGACGTGGTTACTTTGGTTAAACCATACAGTAGTTTCTACAAAATAACCATGGTTATGCTTAAAAAACCACGGTTGCTGTAGTAAAGCCATGGTTTTGCCGATGTTAATCAATATGGCAAAAAACATGGTTAAGGATTGCAGAAGGGACGATAGTCATGCGTTTATCTTTGGGCTTTTCCTCAATCACTAATCTCTTTCTGCTGTCGTTTTCAGAGGAGGGTAAGAAGAAGAAGCCTGTGCGTCTGGCAATCCAGCGGAGCGTGGAGACAGGTTTAGCAATCGAAATGAAGAACAGAATGACCCGCCAGCCCAGTCGAGAGACCACAGACGATGGTGAAAAGGCAAAACCTGGAAAGTAAGAATTGTGACATCACCCTTCACACCCTGCTAACCACCCAGAATACAAATATGTAGAGATATACATGACTTTTTATTGCCTGCCTTACAATGAGGATATCTCCACTTGACTGGTTTTCTGTTTTCGTTCTGTTAAAAGTCTCATCTTTCCTGGAGTGAAGCTTTCCTCAGACAGCCAGTTTACAGAGTTTTTGGATGGTCTTGGCCCCGCCCAGCTGGCAGGGAGGCAGACATTGGCCACACCCCCGATGGGTAAGTATCATCAGTCACCAATTTTATAGGAGGTTATATAGAAAGTCACCACAAGTAATCTGTACCAGAATGATCACGTCTGTCCCCATACAACATTGCACATCAAGCACCAGTGGCGCGCTCGATTTGAAGTTTGTCACAACATGTATGTAGCCCGTCATGTGTGTGGTTCCTTTTTTCAAAATATGTGTTTGGCACATCGAGAGATCCTATGTGCATCACGTGTCTTGTCAAAATAAGTGCCTGCTGCAGATGCGTCTAAAGGGTTTATGATGAAAGAGACGCTCACGTTTGCCAGATACTCTCATGCGTAATCACAGTTTAGTGTTAAGGGAGTGTCTTGTGTGTATTTTGTGAACATGTCGCTTTTATCATAAACGGTTTTGACGCGTCTGCAGCAGACACTTATTTTGAAAAAACATGTGGTGCACACAGGATCTCTCAACGCGCAGAACACATATTATGAATTAGCGCCCCTCGGATGAGTAGTCACGAGCCGCCACTGTTCGTCCTGTTTTCACGGCTCTAAAAGTTTGTTTGTGGTCTGTTCTCGACAGGTGACATCCAGATTGGTATGGTGCACAGGAAGGAGAGGCTGGACGTGGAAGTTATTCGGGCTAGAGGCCTAGTGGGCAAACCAGGCAACAAACAGACGCCAGGTATGTCATGTATAGGGCTGTTGCAGTGAAGGAATTTCCCTTGCAGTGATTTTGCGTGGTATGCGGTTTTATCGCCTTTTAAAATTATTTAAATAAAATTATTATTTAAATCCAGAACAACGAGGTGCACTAAGGTACTAGATCATTTATATTGCCATATAACATAAGTTAGACCTACTTTGGTTCAAAAAAGAACAAATAAATAATGGACTTTATAAAATTTTGTTTTACTTGAGAAAACATTATATTCATCTGAAACTTGAAATTTTTCCAATAAACTGATGAGTTTTGCATCAAATAGATTAGAGGTGCGAAAGCTGTAGATACACAAAGATAAAACATTTAAAGTTTTTAATTTAAAGCGGTTTTAATGTTGCCAAGCAGTCAGTTGTATTATGGCGCTTTGTATTTGTGTTGATCAGTTAAATTAAAGTAATTTTAAACTTTAAAACTCCATTTAGAGGCAGACAACGTTAATTCTGTCACCTCTCAATTTCACTTTGAGTGCTCAAGGCTTTTCACACATTCACTGGAATATGAATAGCCTAGTATTACATTTTAAATAAAACAATTTACGAGAAACTCTCTTTAACTCTTGACAATGTATTTGGCCTTTATTATACATATGATGTGTAAAAAAAGAAGGGCATAGTTTTGTAATTTTTATGTAAAAATCATGAAACAGGCTTGTGTTTACCGCAAGAGTCGTGTAAATAAAATTTGAGAAGCACCTTCAGAAGTCTTTTACTTAAAAAAGGATTCATTCTGTATGGTTGTAATTAAATCTTCTATTTACAGCACCCTATGTAAAAGTGTACCTGTTAGACAATGGGAAATGTATCAACAAAAAGAAAACCCGGACAGCAAGAAAAACACTGGATCCTCTCTACCAACAGCAGCTTCAGTTTGAGGAGAATCCCGAGGGAAAGGTTTTACAGGTAACACCAGAATAACATCTCTATTAAATAGAAAATCAAGTGTATAGTAATCAAAATCATACTTTTAGGTATGTAGTAAGCCAGTGCACCACCACTCAAATATACTACCATGTCACTATATTGTTTTAATAATATAGACAAACTCCTTTGTCAGATTTATTCATTACATTGTATTAGCATCCATTCATAGAGGTAGAACACTATCCAGCATCTGTAAAAACTGTTTTATGTACTATATTTTGGGACACTAATCCTGGTTAAGTTATATTTCATTCAATATTGGAGTCCTTCTAAAATTTCTTTTATTCTTAACTCTTTTCCCACCACTGTTTGTAAAAAAGTTTTTTTAAATTTAGTTTAGGATTTTCACTAGGGCTGTCACAATTAGGAAATTTTGCTGACGGGTTAATTGTCTAATAAATTGTGACTATTGTGCCAATTATAGGGCTTTGTCGATTATGACGATTAATTTCCTATTTTATTGCTTCGATATTTAATTCTCATAAATTTTTTTTCTTTGTTTATGAAATAATTTTCACATATTGTTGTGATTATTTAAATTAAATATTTTGCAAGGTAAATATAAATACACATAGCACACATTTAAAAGTAATCTGATGCGGTCTCATTTATACAGGAACTTCAGCTCCCCCTTGTGTTTTTTAGATAGATGTGCAATCATTGTGGTGATCTAAAATCATCGCGATGAGACGATTATTTAATTATTGTAATTGCCCTAATTTTCACAAATGTGTAATGCCTTCTAAAAAAAATTATTTTATAAATATACAATATATCAAAAGAAAGAACAGACCCTCTGCTTTCAAACAAACAAATAAAAAAAATCCTTTGTTCATTTGTTCTCTTTTTATCACCTCTCAAATTTTGGTCGGTTTCTTCAAAAATAAAAAATTTTGAGCAAAAAGCTGAAAAAATTGCATTTTTGTAAAGGAATTTTGTTAGGGTGTCAGAACGGTGATCAAACATACACTGAATTTTTATTGTTTTTGCATCAGTGGATGCTTAAGTGTTTAATGCGTTGGGTTAGAGCGCCACTTAGTGGGTAATAGCAGAAATATAAATTGCCGTAAAAACTAGTCAGGGAAGCGTTTTCTGTTAATTGACGACTCAATGGCGGGAAAAGAGTTAATGGTCTAATTTCTTACTATTCCATTACAATTTTTCCCTTTGAAAATATGTTTAGGGTGCCCCAAAAATAACCTCTAACCAAGTGATCCTTAATTTACAGATTATTGTTTGGGGGGACTATGGGCGCATGGACCACAAATCTTTCATGGGAGCAGCCCAGATCTTATTGGACGATTTAGAGCTAACCAACATGGTGATAGGCTGGTACAAGCTCTTTCCTCCCACCTCTTTGGTGGACCCAACCTTGGCACCTTTAACTAGTAGACCTCCAGAATCAGGCCTGGAGAGCTCCGGCGTTCGGTCATAGCGGCACGAGCAGCTGAGCTGTAGAGAGCGGCGTGAGTAGCTCCAGCTACAGACAGAGAGAAAAGCGCCTCGACGGGTCACGTCCTGGTTACACTGCATGCTTGATGTTGTGTCCTCTGAGCCCGTACGACGAGAGGCTGCGAAAACGGCCTGCGTACTTCTGCCAAAAAAAAATTAAAGAAGATAAAGAAAACAGTATGCTGCTGTCACACGCAGGGAAATAAAGCCACAGGACGTCTCCGTTCTGCTAAAGAGATGCAGCCAGCGGTACACGGCCGAGTTCTGACTCTTTACACGACGGATGGAGGAGACCATTAGGAGAGCTGGAACAGAAGGACGACACCCTTTCTACTTTGGCTGTTTCATTCCAAGAGATGTCAGTGTTTCTTACCTAAAACTTGTTGCATTGTAGCCATTACAGTGAGCCAAGCCCCAAAAATAAGCTCTTGGCTAAGGAAAGATGATGTCCACCTGAGAATGCATATTCTGAATACTCAGACAAGCCAGATCTCCATGTGATCTTTGCAGTTTGGTGATGAGGAAATGGATTTGCCAGATTTCGTGTTTGATTCAGGACGACAGAATTATAAAAGAAATGTATGGACCTTTTCGTGCTCTGGTATGATGTTCTTTGTTGATGTACTGTATGAAATTCCATGAGATTTTTTTTTTTTTCGTTTCTTTTTTTGCATGGATGCAATTTGTTTTAAAACAAAAAAAACAAAACAATGTTATTTTCCTCAAGGCTGCAACTTGCAAAAAAAGAATAATATAAAAGAAAAATATTTAAGGATGAACAGATCAGCCATTTTCAACATTTGTATTATTTTTAATATGAAGTTCTCTAGTGCATGGTTTTCGAACAGACTGAATGCAACATGATAAGAAGTGATTGTCATCCTTTAGACTATTCTTCTGTATTTTTACAGATCTCAGATACAGGTGTGGCCTGGGGAGACTTTGCTATGTCATATTATGAAAAAAGCAATCGAGAAAACAAGAGATGGTCGAGGAAACTCAATAAATGTACAATATTCATTGCGATGTAAAGGGCCCGAGCCTTAAATGTAACATTATATGAAAATTGTACATTTCCACCTTCGGAAGCAGCCATGATTGTGTACGTGTGGAGACAGAGATGGGTCGGTTACACTAGCTGAATGGCTCGTTCATTTAAAGCAAGCATGTCGAAAGGGTCTGCAACATGGATCGAGCACACTGTCTGAGTAATACAGCATGTTTTGATAGAGACATCTGGGATTTTATCGCAGTTTTGTGTACAGTGCATGTGGACCAGAGGCTCGGCCATGCCCCGATCTGACGTCATCCACGGATTCAGGTCGAGGTTTCGCGGCTGACGGTTCAGACATTCGATGCAACATTCCACCTCTTGGCACTCATGTTTTCTTGACGTTTTGAAAAGGAAAAAAAAGAAAATCAAACAGACAAAAGAAAAAAACATGGGAAAAAGCAAAGAAGAAAATTTATATTTATTCAAGGTTTACTTGGAAAAAATTGCAAGTATATTTTATTTTATTATTGTTATAAAGAAAATGGTATTAAAACGGATCCCATTGGATGGTGCTGTACGTAGACTCTGAACTGTGGACTAGACGACAATGATCTCGCTTGTGTTGTTCAACACGATTGACACTGGTTGTTGAATCTGCTGAGTCACGCAGTTCGTGAAGATGGGAAAATTGCCACAAAATATGAATTTTTAATTGTTTCTTGTTTTGAAAGAATAAAATTCATTTACTAATTTCTGCATTTTCGTTTGTTTTTTTACTGTGAAGAAATCCCCTTCATTGTCTGCTTTATCTAATGTAATGTAAGATTAATATTGAAGTTTGGGTCTTATCAGCTGTACGGGTGCAAAAGTTTGATGACATGACAACTTAAACTGAAGCCCAAATAGCATTTGCATTAATAAATACAGTTTGGTCATTCATGCTAAAACCAAACATCTAACTTTCATGTTGAAGACACAAATAAGATAAGAAAAGAAAAGGTAAGAAAAAATAAAAGCATTAAAAAACTCAGCTTAAGTTTGGTATTAAGGTTATTATTGAAATAAACTTCACTGTAAAATAAATGCAGCATTAAGTTAAAACAACTTGGTTTTGCCAGTCAACCTACTATTATAAGTTTTAACCTACAGTATTGACCTGTTATAAGTTGACATGACTTATAAAAACAAATTGAAATTGTTTAACTTCATTTGTTAAGTTAAATTAACATTAAAATATATGTTGATTTCACAAAAATGCAGCATCTTTTACAAATTTGGCAAAAATGTTGTAGGTATTTGACAATGAAACAAAAGTTTTAATTTTACTTAAAAACATAGGGGAGAGCGGGGTAAGTTGTCACACTGTCTAACATTTACTGAGCACCATATATCACAATTGTATAACTCATACCAAATATAAGAAGGAAGTCTTGGGCACATATGTTGTATTTATTACATTTTCATATCTCATTACGGAGTTGTAGACTGTTAAATAGAGAATGTTCACTTGTGACAATTTGCCCCATAGGCGGGTAAGTTGTCACACAAGATTATCTAAAAAGTCAAACTTAATTGTGACTATTGAGTTTCATTTTTTTATTCAAACCTGGAAATATTAACTCTAGGACTTTGTGTTTTAGATGCTCTTATATAGCTGACAACAGACATCATGAAATATAATCTTCTGTCTGTCTCACTATTTAGAGGACAACTTGTGTGAAAATTGACTCATGTCACCATATTTTGTCCTTCTTAAAAGCCACTTGATAAAAAGATTCTTGCTAAAATCAAACATTTACTGATGAAAACCAGACTTTTGGAATTAAAAGGACATATGAATGAAACTTAATTTATTAAGATTATTATATAAATTAAACTATGTATTAAGTATTAAATGACCACATTTTTTATAAAAATGTCTTATGCGCCATCTAGTGACTCCTTCTGTTACTACAGCTGTTATAAAAATTGACTGAGAGAACAACATTAACTTCAATACATACAGTTAAAACGTTTGATAGGTGACTACAGGCTCTAGAGGTTTTTTTATGTGAAACTAAAAAGATCAAACAAATGCTATGTTTATTGTTTAACACGGTTTCTTAATGGAGGGTGGAGGCTTTTTGGTAACAGGCCTGAAAGTAGAGTTTTTAGCATCGATTTGCCAAATACATGCAATATAGCTGCATTGAAACTGTGTGTGTTTATAGCATGAAGACACTGAGGAAACTTTAGTGATTTACCAATTTTTTATTTTTTTAAATAAACAGATAACATCAGTGAAATATTATTGGTTCCAGGACTGAGTGAAATCCTGGGAACTAAAATGTGCATTTCATCTAAAACAAGTTCATATGCAATATAAAAAACGCGCTCACTGAAGCGTGACGATAGCAATTGTGACATCATAAGATGCAGTCGCTCACTCGTGCCATAGTTACCTGAGCAACAGCAGACGCAAACAAAATCACAGAGAGAGACGCAAACTACACATCCAATCGATAAAAAGCTAAGTTACACTTGATTCACGTTGGATCGTGTGATTCGTCGCTCACCACTGACGGAAAGTTTATGAAGGTGTCTCTGAAACACACGGAGGCCTACGAAAGTCCAAAAGGTGAGATGAAAAACGAATTTGTGAAATACATATGCTGATATTGGATAGATTATCTTTATTTCTAGTTGATTAGCACACGTTTTAATGTCTAACTGCACACGGTTTTCGGTCAGTACTGTCAATATTTGGTCAATAAGTATACTTGGGTTGCCATTTCTCACCCATTTGGCGCGAGATATACGCTTTGGGGTTTACCACTTTGATAAGTGTGCGTTAGGAGCGGGACTGTCATGGGGAAGGCGTTTTTCCGTTTTTCGTGGTCATCTCGCTGCTAGGCACATACAGTAATAAAAATCACAATACTGTGTTTTTTATCTTTGGTCTCACTTGTACATTGCTGCTGTTATATCTGCATGCTTCAAAATACACAGTCACGTGAGCAGTCTCAATGAAAGAAGGCGGGAGTTTCTGTTCTGTCAGAAGCCAGCTCGAATTTATTTTGTTCACATTTATTTGGATGGCGTTTTTCACAATACATAAGCTTCCTTACATAAAATGCATGCTTAATGTACTAAAAATATAGGTGATTAGCAAAATGTACAAGTATATTAAAAAAATGATGGGTTGATCATAACAGTTACATGTGAGTACCCCCCTCAAAAAAAAAAAAAAAAAAATCTTATTCCAGCTACACTGCAAAAGATGGCAACCCTGAGTATATTAATAAGTACATGAAAACGTCTGAGTATCAACTACTTAAATATCACATGTGTGTTATTTCATATTAATGAGAAAATTGGGTAAACAATTTTCTTGTACTTTCAGTTAATTGACTTTGAAGAGAAAAGAGAGCAAGAAAAATAGTATAAAAGTGCAGGAACACACAAGTTTACAAACACAGGTGTTTTCTCATTTGCCCTATCTAACATTTATGTCCTCAGCTGGTTTGCACCTCACCAACACAGAGGCTGGCATTGATGAAAGGAGAGATGCCCATAGACTGTGTTTGTTTTGATTTGTATGTTTTTCAACCTCAAATGAAATGAGCAGACACAAGAATATATATATATATATATATATATACACACACACAGTGCACAGCATAAATATATAAGTACACCCCCTTTGAAAATTAAGATTTTTCTCCATTTGTCAGTAAATATGAGACCAATTTGCTGTATTTTTACACACCAGTTTTATTAAACATTTATGTTTCTTAACATAAGTGTGAAAGTCACTTACCATCTTAAGGATATGAAAAATAACACATTTAAACCAAATGAGGTGATGCAAAAATGAGTACAAAGATTCTTAAAAAAAAACAATCTAAATATTTTGTATGGCCTCGATTCTTTTTTTTTAAACGGCACTAATTCTTTTAGACATTGAATAAACAAGTTGACAACATACAATTACATCTTTAATTCTCCATTCTTGAACAACAACCGCTTTCAGATCCTGGATGGAGAATGACATTCTGTTTGTCTTTTCAGAACTCCCATACTTCAACCTGGGATGGGTTCTGAATCACTTTTCCCCTGTGCTTCTTCTAAAATGAATTAGTGACCTTAGATGTGTGTTTTGGGTCACAATCATGTTAAAAGATCTTCTCTTTAAATATTTCACAGTACATCTGTGTATTCTTGATGCCGTCTATAAAATTCAACTCTCAGACACCTCCAGCACTCATGCAAGCCCACAGAAAAGCACTGCCACAATCTTGCTTTAATTTTGGTACCATGCATTTTGCATTGCACTCCTCACTCTTACCACACTCTTAATCTTTGTCTCATTACTCCAAAGTATAGAGAGTTAGAGACCCAATAGTCTTTACCTTTTTTCAATATGAGCTCTAGCAAAAGAGCTTTTTGTGCATTGGCTTTACCAGTGGCTTTCTCTTTGGATGACTGCCATGCATGCCTCTCCTTTGCTCTATACCTACGTCGTGTGGTGTCACAGGAAACACCACAGATTGACTTTCTAATGATTTAGTCAACTGTACTGAACTTGCATGATGATTTTTTTCAACATCCCTCATCACAGAACACTCTTGACGAGGTGTTAACTTCAGTAAACGTCCTGGATATCGCAGAGAGCTTCTCACAAATCCTTCCTTTTTAAATTTTTGGATCGCTTTCGTTACAGTATTCAAACTTATTAGCAATGCTTAACTAATTATCTTGAAACCTTTTGTGCAAAGAAATTCTTTTATTTCTCATGTCTTGAGACATTTCTTTACCATGTGGTGCTATTCTGTCACCATTACATGAGAGTGGATTTTCTCTCTTAAATACCACCCTCAATTGCCAGTTATCCTGTGGCCACCTGTGTGATGAGTAATTATATTCATCATTTCCTAGTGAATTCCTGTTAATACACTTTATTTATTTTTTCTTGCTAACATATTCATCAGGGTGTACTCATTTTTGCATCACCCCATTTCATTTAAATGTGTTATTTTTTGTATCCTTAAGATGGTCAGTGACTTTTACTCTTTTGTTAATAAAAATAAATGTTTAATATAACTGTTTTGTAAAAAAGAAATCAAATTGGTCTCATATTTACTAACAAATGGAGAAAAATCTTAATTTTCAAAGGGGGTGTACTCATTTATGCTGTGCACTGTATGTATATGTATATGACTGGTGGTTTATTTGTTTTGTACATTGAACAAAAAAAACTGAAAATCAACCCGAAATCTCGTTCACGAAGAAAGGCACAGTTTTTTCGTTAGTTCGTTTTTTTAACTTCAAATGAAACAAACTATCAAAACAAACACAGACCTGAAAGTCTGCGGGCGCAGTGACAGTTTCCCCCAAATTGATTCACGTTCGTCCACTGATGGAAAGCTCATGAAGGTGTCTCCAACACACAATGTAGACAACAGTTCAAAAGGTGAGACAAAAAAATAAAAAGATCTTTATAAATAGATTTACATACAAAAACGCCTTGTCTTTGGCCCAGCTAAACACTGTTTGGGCAAGAAGTCTAATACCCTGGGCTTATATCACACACTATGTGCTATGTGAAATTTTGTAAAAGCTCACAGTTTTTTATTAGTTTTTAGTTTACTTATTTTTTGGATTGAAGAAAGAGTATTATTATGAGGGCAGAAATATACAAACAAAAGTGTTTTCTCTTTTGACCACTAATCTAACATTTGCGTCCTCAGCATGTTGTCCAAGTTGTCGCTCCTGTCTCGGCTCCTCACCCGTCTGCAGCATCCCAGGGTTCGTCTTTGCTAGCTGTAGTGCCCCCTGTCATGGTCCATCTCCCCGCCGCTGTCAGCTGCAGCGCCCCCTGTCTTGGTCCCTCTCTCGCTGCAGCGCCCCCTGTCTCGGCTCCTCACCCGTCTGCAGCATCCCCGGTTTTGTCTACGCTGCTAGCGGTAGTGTCCCCTGTCATCGTCCCCATCTCCCCGCCGCTGTCAGCTGCAGCGCCCCCTGTCTTGGTCCCTCTCTTGCTGTAGTGTCCCTGTCCTGACTCCTCACCCGTCTGCAGCATCCCTAGTTTAATCTCTGCTGTTAGCTGTAGTGCCCCCTGTCATGGTCCCTGTGTCTCCATTGCTAGCTGTAGTGCCCCCTTTGGGGATTAAACTTGTTCAGCCGGTGGTCGCGATACGCAACCACCGGCTGAACCAGTTTAATCCACTTACCCGTTTCCTATCCCTATCGTGTTTATATATATATAAATATTAATCTCTCTCAAGGGTTTTTGTCCTCCTAGGATTTTTCCCACAGGGTTTTTCTCCTAGGGGTTTTTCATCCCCGAGAGAGTCAGCCAACATTGGCTTAACTTAGCACTTTACTGTATACGTTACGTTACATACGTTCCTGTCTCGTCTTCGCTGCCAGCTGCAGCGCCCCCTGTCTCGTCTCCCCTGCCCACTGCAGCGCACCATGTTGCAGTGGGCTGGGGAGCTGAGACAGGGGGCGCTGCAGCTGGCAGCGGGGATGAGATAGGAACCAAGAAGACCCCAGTTTTGTCTCCACTGCCGGCTGCAGAGCCCCCTTTCTCGCCCCCTGTCTTTGTCCCTGTCTCGCTGCAGTGCCCCCTGTCCTGGTTCCTCACCCATCTGCAGCATCCCGGTTTAATCTCTGCTGCTAGCTGTAGTGCCCCCTGTCATGGTCCCTGTCTTCCTGCTGCTGTCAGCTGCAGCGCCCCCTGTCTTGGTCCCTGTCTCGCTGCAGCCCTCCTGTCTCGGCTCCTCACCCATCTGCAGCATCCCTGGTTTCGTCTCCGCTGCTAGCTGCAGTGCCTCCTGTCTTGGTTACTGTCTTATCTCCGCTGTAATAAAATTGAATTGAGTAATAAAACATGTATTTAATATTGGTTTTGTTTCATGAAAATATTAACAAACTATTGTAAACATTAACTAATAAGCAGTTTATGTTGTATATATTATGTAGGGGAGAGTATGGCACAACCTCACGATTTTTGACTTTGTAGTTTACTAGTTCGATTTTTAGTACATTTTTTTGAATATGAAAGTACACTTTGAGGTACACTCTCGGAAAACTGTTAGTTTTGTTGTTTTTATACTGCAAGTATACATTAAAGTGGACTTTATGTGTAACAGAAGTGCACTACAAGTGAACTTATGGATATATGGGTGTACTAGTTTAATACTGTTAGTACACTTTGATGTATACTCGGAGTAAACCGCTAGTATACTAGTGTTTTACTGTAAGTACACTTACAATTTCTTGAGTAACTTAACATCATATTTATCATTTTGTATTTATATATTTTTAGTAATATTTTTTTACTTGAAATACCTTTAACTGGTTAGGGGTGGCTAATAACATATTATAGGACAGCATATGTGGAAGGTTTTCATGGTCACCCATCAGGCAGTGAAATTTGTGTGCTACTGATGTAGTTTTAATGTTTTATGAGATAATGCTTCAGTTGTATAAACACAATACTCACTATGTATAGTGCCACTGGTTTTCCAGTCATTTAAAACAAACCAACTTTTTTAAATAAAGAAAAACATCATTACCTTCATAATCCATAGTATCTGGATCAATAGTATACCAAGTAATGGTAAATAAATTTAACTATTAGCAAAACCATGGTTTATGGATTAACTATGGTTTTTCAAAATCATGGTTATTTTGTGGTTACCATGATTTACTACTACAGTAGCCATGTTTTTTTCTGTAGTAAAACCATGGTTAATTTTTCTAAGGGCTAAAGCTAGTTTTATTTTCTTCAACACACCTCTAATCTTATATTACAATGCAAATCATTAGTTGTGGAGTTTATATTTTCATCCCTTTAATGTTCCTTAATTGAAAACAAAGCTAAAGATAAACACTTGTTAATCGCGATAGACTTTGATCAGGCACCATAAAGCGATTTTATAAACTACTATGACACTATGTAAGGTTAAAGCTACTCACTTAATATGAATGTTATTCAGTTGAACAATTAAAAGTAATCAATTAAACATTCAATATAAACAAACCAGTGACTTACCTCAACAAACTCTCTCATTGGGCCAGCAAGTTAGTACGGTATTCAAATCGACTCCACCTGCAGGTAGTTCTGCATAAACTGTGCATGTGCAGTTTGCTAAAACTAAGACACCACACTATGCTAAAACTGTGTAATATACTCACGTAGTAGACTCTTACCTTATCAATCTGTTACGTTGTGCCTGTTACCTTCTGTTCATCTACATTTCTGTCACACGCACAAGGTATTCATTCAGTCACAACTCCTGGATAATTGACCAATCGGATCACACTGCGCTTTTCAGAATGATGAGCTTTGTACAAATTGAAGTGTTTCAGAAAGGAGGGGCATTGAGGAGAAACAATAATGTCAGGTATCTGGAAAATGTTTTTTGAATCATAAAGCACGTGAATAATTTGCATTACACCACCAAATAAAGTCAAGCCCGGCACTACAGGGGGCAAAAGAGGGTGTGGCCCCTAAGAAAGAATTTTAGCCCCCCAGTTTTCTTAACAGACATAAATAAATTAGAGAGCTAAAATTAGAAATACACTCTTAAGAAAAATTTACCAAAACAGGGTTCTTCAGCAAGCTGTGGTTCTATATAGAACCTTTGCCATCGTTTAAGAACCTTTGAAGAACCATTTTTCTTAAAAGTGTATACTTCAATATAACAGTTTTGTTAATAACGTGTATAACTGAATTTATCCAATTACTGCAACTACCTTTTAGGCGAGTGGATTCAGCATGCACAAATTAAAAACGGGCTAGCCCATATAAAGCAGCAGTGCAATTCAGCAATCAAGGTGGCGTTTCTTTGATGTTTCAGCCTGCAGGATTTTAATATTTGTTTCTTAAATGCAACTTACATCAAGACTGCCGTCCATACGAAGTTTCTGGAATAAAAAATACTCAAGATAGCGCCACCTATGTCGCTGAATTCCACCTCACCATCTTTTATTTCCCCACTGAAATGATTTGCCTGAGATTAGGTAAAAGATAACAGAGTTAATTGATGATTATCAGGCTTATTAAGATTGTTAGGCAATTTAATAGTTAAAAGGTGAATATTTATAGGCCTACAGGACATAATAGTAGCCGTAATAAAAAAGAAAGAAAATGAGCAGGAAATGAGTCCCAATAATGTATAGTAAGAAGCCCCCCCAAGAAATTAAAATGCCCCGCAGTTATGCCATTCTGGTGCCGGGACTGAATAAAGTTATTTTTAGCAACTTAACAGGGGCTCTTTAAAGGTGGCATATCATGAAAATCTGACCTTATCCATGTTTAAGTGCTATAATTGGGTTCCCAGTGCTTCTATCAATCTAGAAAATGTGAAAAAGAACAAACTAGTAACTTAGTTTTGGTAAACCATTCTCTACAAGCATGTAAAAAAATACATAATTGAAATGTGGCTCCCCTTGTGATGTCAGAACTGGATAATACCGCCCCTTAATCTGCACTATCCAACCACGGCACTGCCATTTAGTGCAGAGATAAGCTCATTTGCATTTAAAAAGAAACACCCAAAAAACGGCACATTTTTGCTCAAACCTACAAAGTAGCAATTTTAACATGTAATAACAAATGATCTAAGGCGTATTTTGAGCAAGAACTTCACATACGTACTCAGAGGACACCAAAGATTTATTTTACATCGTAAAAAAGTCTTGTGAAATGTCCCCTTTAACACTTTTGGCATGTTTATTTACGAATTACCGTGTTTGTCCTAATACATACAGCTCTGACGTCAACTTTTTAATTATTTTATAAAGAGCAAAGCTGATTACCTTGTTGCCAATTCGCTCTCCCTTTTCCTCCTCAAATTTTACCTGAACATAACAGTAATTTGTTAAACTTGTAAGATTAAAATTGTAGATTAAGAACAGGAAGGCTCCTTATATTCGGATAGTTACGGTAAAAAAGAGCCCCGCCTACAACTGGAAGTGAAGCACACCACACTTGTCTCATAATTGATCTCCTCAGTTTTACGTTTGAGTGGGACTGTTGAGATCTTTAACTTTGTGTTTAAATCTGTTTCACATCAGAGATGTCTGCGATTATCAGAAAGATCATTCACACTGCAGCTGCTCCAGGTGCGATCGGACCCTACAGGTGAACGAGCACGCGCTGTTTATGATTATCAGACGCGCACGCGACCTGCTGTGGCATATGGATTATTATATTTGCTTAAAGCACGCGGCTATAACAAGACAAAAAGACCTGACGTGGGTTAAACATTGCAGTGCAATATTTGTTCGGGGCGTGTCGTTGTTCGCCACAGTGGCAATGAACCTAAAAACATTGATTTGTTAACTTCGCATATGATATACTGTACATGTAACGTTAGTGTTTGGACGAGATGACTTATGTACAAAGAAAGATCCCATATACAACTAACGCCCCTATTAGACAGGGCATATACAGGTAGGATAACTTTATATGCATAAACTTTATTGAAACAGATGAGGTTTCATTCTTTTAAATCTATTCTAGGCTACGTACCGCTAAGTTTTAATGCAACGTTATTACAGTTAATCATTTGCATCATATTTAAAAGATTATTTCCTCACCAAATGTTATAATATATCGGGGAGTTTATGTTTCAACCAATAAACAGTTAGGAGGAGGTCTGAAGTTCATTGCCTTGACCTGAGTTTAACATGCTTATTTTAGCACATGTGCACAAGGTTATAGCTTTAATATTACAATACAATGTTTAAATGATAATATAATATATTTACTTACAGCATATAACCTAAATCTCTTTATCTAAAACGTTTGGGTTTTTATTAATGATTGCTTTATATACCTAACTATTTCTAAACTGAGCTAGAATTAGACACACATTAACTAGACTTTGGTCTTGGACCTGTAAGGGCTGGACTTATCTGTAATATTGTGTTTTATACCCCAATCACTAAACTGGAATCTGTCCTAAATTTAAGATCACTCAAAAATAAAAAATAAACAATCTCATCATTTACATACCTTCATGCCATCCCAAATGTAGGTCTACTCCTTTCTTCAGCTGAACACTTAAAGGTGTAGCGGAGAATTTTCTTGAATTTTAGAAAAGAACCACCCTTCTCCACTTTTAAAAAAAAAATGCAATTGCACAACACTCTTGATTGACAACTAGGAGGACCAATAGTCTTGATGATCCACCCGGGAAAAAAAAACCCTCCGCAATACCTTTAAGGATAATGTTGTATATATATACAAATCAAGTTAATGAGTGGTAAAGTGATGGGTTTTGCAAGGAAATATTTAAATTTCAAATTTTACAAATTGGTACACATGTTCACGAGAGAGTTAAGGTCAGGATGTAAAATGACATATGACACAACTTTTCAAACTGTAATGCCTTGGATAACATTTAACACCTGGATGAGTTAGTTTTGGTTTTTGGAGCTATTAAAATGGGGCACTATCCAGTGCCATTATAAAGCTGAAAAGGGCCAAGGTATTATTTAAAATAACTCCGACCAGTCATGAGGCTCAGTAAAATATGGGCAATTTTTTTCTTTTTAAGCGAACTAGCCCTTTAAGCAAGGCTTTACTTTCTTTAGTTGACCTGTAGTGTACTGATTATTCCAGCAGATGGCAGAGTAGGGCAAAGGGTTGTGGCTAGAAGGGATACAGCTAAGGCGAAAATCTTTTGAAATCTCTCTGGATGAGCGCTGTTGTCATCTTAATCCTAGCCCCAAACCTAATTAGACTAGTTTCCCGGACAGGAATTAGCTTAAACCAGGACTAGGCCTTAGTTTAAAAAAACCACCTTAACTAAAAACATCACATGTGTTTATTGAGTAAAAATAAAGTTCACTGATGTATTTTAAGATGTGTCAGGGCAAGCTTTTGTCAGTTTGGACAGCTCTTACATTTATTTTAGTCTAGGACTAACGTAGTCTAATCCCAGTCCGGAAACCGCCGTAATATTTCACGGGATTTAGGCCGTAGCTGTATCCCCTCTAGCCAGAATCGATTCAAAGCTGCTTTTACCTCTCTATCGCCCACTCCGTTTAAAAATAAAAATGCAGGTTACTTTACGTACTTGAATTTTTTGAAAATCATATTATGTGATCATACTCTAAATTATTATTATTATTAGCTTGTTTTAAAGCGGGGTAAGGTAAGGAGTTTTCAATGCTGATTGTTAATGTACTTTATGCTCAATAACTGGTCCCTCACTGAACTCATCCTTAAATATTTACAGCTACTTAAAACTACTAAATAAAAAATCTATATAAATACCTATAAATTCTGGTGTTACATTCAGCCAGGCTGTCGTGGTGGATCGCACAATGTATATCTCAGGACAGCTGGGCATGGATGTATTATCAGGGCAGCTGGTAGCAGGAGGGGTGCAGGCCCAGGCCAAGCAGGTGAGGCATAAAATAACACATACAGCGATCATCATATAAATATTTTACTTTTAAGTATGGGATACCAGAAATGACATGCTTGGAACATGTTTTATTTTTACATCCTAAAAGGCTCTTATTAACATGGGTGAGATTCTAAAAGCTGCAGGATGTGGATATGAAAATGGTAGGTGATCATCTTTCATTTGTGCTAGATGTTTGTTACATCAATGATAAAGTTAAGTCTATCTTTTTATTTTTTCAGTTGTCAAGACAACGGTGCTGCTGGCAGACATAAATGACTTCAATAATGTCAATGAGGTTTACAAGCAATGTAAGTAAGACTGTACAAGACATGTAATTGGCCGGGTTTCATTCAAGTCTCACGGTGGCATAATTCACCACAAAGTGTGTTAAATCACCCTTGTACCTACAACCATAGAGACGTGTAGAGAGTATTCGCAAATGAAAAGCTATGCAAAGCTTTTGGTAACAAACAAAACCTCAAACATATTTCTGCACAGTATTAAAGCGGCCTGTCTGGGTCAGAAATAACCATGGTTGGTGTATATTAGGTTATTTTACATACTTTATAATGCATTCTTTTCCTGTCAAGCACAAGATTATGGATCATGCAAATGTAACACAATGATGCCACGATGAGGGTATTTCCTCTTTAATTTAATTTATAAGGGTAATCCTACTCTAATCTGCATGTAAACAGATACAGTGTGGTTTTGTGAAGCGATAGACTCCCCTTCTGGCCAACAGCCCATCATCACTGCCTCCTACCACACACAACTTTCCATCATGTGACATAAAACTAGACCACAAGTTAATATTTTTGAATACTGTTCACGTGTATTATGTAATGCTGAAAATACATAGGCGTATGGACGTAAGATGCTTCTGTTTCTGTAGTCGAATTTTGACACCTAGTCAGAGAAACGGTAGTCCCGTCCTAAATTCATGCCATTGGTTAAGCCAATGTTGCTAGGCCGGATTCGATGTTAACAGAGCGATGTTATGACAGCACCACAGAGCTACAGTATTTGCAGTTTCCTACCACTATGGTTTAGTACCGGTGTTGTATCTGGGACAGAAGAAAGGAATTTAAGGAAAAGATTAACCACAATAACCACAACCTCATGTCATTCAAAGGTGATTTTTCACATTTAAAATGATGATTTCTCATAATGTACCATTCGTTCGCCACAGAAAACATGCAATTGACTACATTCTCGAAATAAAAGGTACAAAACCTGGGGGGGTGCTACACTACGCTTTTAAAAAGTACACCTTTGTACCTAAAGAATGTATATTAGTTCCTAATAGATACATATGAATACAATGTATTCATATATGTACCTGTATGGCACATATTTGTACCTTTTTAAGGGGTACCATCCTAGTCACAGCTTTTGTACCTTTTTCTGAGAGTGTACACTTGTCCAGAAAGTACATTTGTGCAAATTCCCATGGGTCATGGAATTTCTGGAATCTCATGGAATTTTAAAAAGTTTATTCCAGAGATTGAAAGTCTGGGATTTTTTAAGTCATGTAATTTTCGTTTAGATTTTTTAATTTTGTTTGTCGTTTTACATTTTAGTTAATAATTTAATAATAAAATTTAATTTCAAGTATCTAAACAGCCATTTATTGGCATTGTTTATTTATTTAACATATTTAAGCAAATTTTTTATAAACTCAGTGAACACTACTTTATCAGGCTCATGGCATCTTCGTATTTTAAATCGGTGAAAGTCTGGAAATGTAACATTTGGAGTGGCAACCCTGAATAGCAACTATACTAAGGACTCTCTCAGAGCAGAGAAAGCATATTTTACTTTGTCTCTGTGTTCCTATAGAATAAACGCTGATACATTTTCAGGTAGGGATGGGCGATATGGCCTAAAATCCATATTGCGTTATACATTGCAGCCTCTTGCGATAGTGATATGTATTGCGATATAATAATTTCAATAGACTCGTTTCAGAACAGGTTATATAGACCCTTACAAAAGCCAAACTGCTAAAAAAGTAAGTAAAAGTAAACCGTTATGGCCAGATTAGTCTTGTTACCTCTCTTAGCTGGAACTTTTGCCTGACACACTCTACGTCAGGGGTGTCCAGACTTTTTTGTGTGGTGATCTACTTTTAAAATGATAAAGCCGACAAGATCTATCTGCTAAAAAACATATATATATGCATGTTTCACAATTACTAGACCATAATGCCAATTTCGCGCGTGGAGCAGCAGTTAACTTATGTAACTTATGGCTTAAATCCAAAAAATAGATGTTGCATCTGTCTTTTTCGCGAGTTCCTCTGTTTCGCTGACGCTTTCATCCATGTTTATTCGGCTGCAGCTCGTGGCTCTAAAGTTCGCGGGTAGATTGTTTCATTAACATGCATTATCGTGATAGTGCAATAGATTTAAAATCTCTATCGTATGCCAATTTTCTATCGTTTATATTGCATATTGTTTATATTGCCCATCCCTATTTTCAGGATATTGTAGTAATGTCTGTTTTACTTTCCCTGTCCCTTTCTATTTTTGCCTAGTTTTCACCTGCAATTTCCCAGCCAGAGCTGCCTATCAAGTATCTGCCCTGCCCAGAGTAAGTACACACTTTTAAAATTAAGGTTCCTTAAAGGTTATTTGGGCGTCATAGAGAACCTTTATCATCGAGAGAAGCACAAACTGTTTTTTTTTTTGTAGTTTTAAGGGTCCTGTAGATTAGGCATTGTTGTGAAAAACCCTCCTGTATAACTGAGGTAGAGCATTGCAGCACAAAAGGTCATTTGTTCGAACCCAGAGAACACACATGCTGATAAATGTATACCTTGTAATGCACTACTGTAAGTTGCTTTGTATGCGTCAGCCAAATGCATACATGTAAATGTAAACCCTTTTTTTTTAGAATATAAATTGTAAACTGAAGTACCATAATTATAAAAATCGACTGTCACTTTTACAGGGTGGACTTGTTGAGATTGAAGCAATCGCTGTGTTGGGACCCATCACTGATTCCTCTTGACTGACTGACCACAGCATGCATCATAAACTCTAAATACAGCTGAAGGGTGACAAACAGTGGCCCCAACATAAATACACATCCCCTGCACTGAAACCAAGTATAATATTCAATTGCCCTTATATGTAACAGTGATTATTGTATTACAAAGTAAAAAATACTGTTGACCTGTCATCAATTTACTTATGTCATCAATAATACCAACATTTCTGAATATAGTCAAAGTTAAACTTTATTTTTAGTTCTTAAAAATACACTATATTCACATTAGACTTAAACACCACAAAGACATTTCACCATTTCAAGATTAGTTGCCTCTGCAAGAAAACAATAAAGGAATGTTCTATAACAAATAAAGGCCTGATTTTCACGTATTTTATGGTCATAATTTTAAATTCATAATCTTTCTTAAAGATTAGAAATTTTAATAGTCAAAAACTTTTAACTATTATTATCAAGTAAATCACAGTTTTAATATATTGTTTGGCTTTTATGCACTATTTTAAGCCAATAAGGAGAGGCACCAATAGAAGATCTATAGTTAAAGCAACACCAATTCATTAAACTATACCTGGTGTTGGGTATCTGCATTATATAAATCAGTGGTTCTCAAAATCTTCGGCGTGCATCCCTTTGCGGTCCACCAAAAAATAATTCTTGACAGAAAACAATCTCAAATGTACAATCTGAATTAAACAAAATGTATTGAATTATTAAATGAGGTGCTGAGGTTCGATCACACAGAATTAATGATTTTTTTTAAATGTTATAAAACTTTGGGGGAACCACTGAGATATATATCTATATAAAGAAAGGCACAGGGATTTACTAGACCAGCTGGTCTATTTCTTGGCAACAAGCAAGCAATAAGTATTCACCACATTAACATGTTGTACTTGTAATTTTAAAATGCTGACTTTACTAAAATGAGTCTTGATTGAGGAGTAGCTGTGCCGATCGATGCAGACTTAACTTTCTTCAGTAGAGGCTGAAAAAGTTGATACAGGTTATGAAATCCGACGTACATTGTCAGGAGATGCCAGATTGTTTATTTATATCCCACTTACCAGGAGCTTCCTCTGGAGGGGAGGAATCCTCAGTTTTGTTTTCTGTGGAAAGAAATGGCAAGCATCACTATCATTATTTCTCATGATTTTAACAAACCCTTTATCCAACGTATTACATTTTGGCATATTACTTTTTGGTTTTAACATTATAACATTTTGGTCGTGTGTATGCATTATGGATTATCCATATGTAATATAGAAACTTTTTTTATTTTGGCCGGTATAACCTTGAAACCTTCCAATAACCTTAATATTGTAGCCTAGCGGATTTTGTAGGCAAGAAGCATAAAAAATTTCCTCTTTAAAATTTATGAATCTAGTGAACTTCATTTAAGGCTTAATTTTGGATTCCTGTGACATCCTGTGATTCCAAAATTAAATACAGCTCTTGCAGATAATTATTGTTTATTTATTTATTTATTATTAAGTTTTTCTTGCATTATATAACCCACCAGGTGCGTTCTCTGGAGTGGAGGAATCTGTCTTGTCCTCAGTTGTGTTTTCTGTGTAAATAGAAAATTATCAGTATAAGTGTGGTGCATAGCTGAGGGAAAGTCTAAGCCATTGAAAATGTCTTTATATTGTGACATATGTATAAAGGCTGGTACCCACCTTAGAATTTTGTTAAAGTGGCCTCAGGTAAAAAAATCAAGTTTTTATTAAATAAAGTTTTTAATAAGGTTTTAATATACTTTAAGACAAACCATGTGCAAATGCACTGCCCTGGTTTCCTAGGTCACAAACATGCAGCCTTTCGTGTCCACACAGTGGATTAGGTGTGATTTAGTGTAGAGGTAAAGTAGAGGTGGGGACTAATTTGCATATTCAGAGATCCGTGTATACTAAATTAGGTAAGGGTGCAGAGTTACATTCTAGCTATTTTAAGGCAAAACACTTTTACACATGCTGTTTTGACGCTGAAAGATGTTAATTTTTAGGGATAAATTATCGACTACAGGGGGACTTTAAGCAGCAGCCCAGAGTCAAACTATTATTAAACTGTTACGGACATAAATGGTACCTCACACGCTGCTTGTTAAAAAGAGATCATGTTAACAAAAATGTAGCTTTCAAAAGATGTAATTAATAATTCTTCACACCAAGCTTTCGTACATCTATAGCTCCCAATTCATAAGGACTAAGTGTTGTGGTATTTTAAGGTCACCATTCACTTAAATTGTAAGAAAAACAGTGCTTTAAAATCATCTTTAAAAACTATCAAGCTTGCGTTCATCTTTTCATTTACTGTTTGTAGCTAATGCTATCAAGTCTGAATTGAATCAATGACACATTAGTATTAATATCAGTTGCTTATCAGTACTAATTTCAGAGTATTATTTCCTGTTGTGTTGTTGTTTGTATTGTGTTCTGTGATTAGTCATTGTTTTTTGACAATTTCAAAGAAAAGTCTTTCGTTCCACATTGTACCCATAATATTTGCATTGGTGATACATTGTCATTTACATTTGAAATCCTGGCAATGACGCATGCTATAGTCCTTGGTGATTTCCAGATATGGGCCGATCAATTATAAATAAAGAAAGGAAAAATGTTTCGAACTCCTATTTAAATCATTGATTTTATATTCATAACGCATACAGTAGCCGCTGTGTGTCTATGCAGCCAAAATCATGTTATGTATGAGTTGCAGGTGTAAGAACTACAAACTTTTGGTATGGGCTGGACAGGAGAATTGGAGAACTATATGGACAGTAAACTTGTCAGGGCACTTAAAAGGTAACTAGTGCAAGCTATAACCAAGTTAAACTCTTATTTAAGGCCTTATTCATATTAGTACAATTACAAATTTTTTTACAGACATACATTACAATGTGTGTATCTTAAGACAAAACAATGTCACGGATATACGTTAAATCATGACTATAGGCTTTCCATTACTAAAGGGAATGTGCATAATATTTTGCATTCAGAGATACGCTTCTTGAAAGAGCACGAGCTATTTGCATGCACACACGCAGCACACAAGGTTCATTGTACATTGATCTTGAGTATGACTTTGAGCAGTTCACTTTCTGCAACTTGTATTTATATATTATAGGGGTGGTTTCCCGGACAGGGCTTATCCTTGTCACAGACTAAAATGGATGTTTGAGCAGCCTTAATTTTAAAAAAGCCATATTTTAACATACATCAGTGCCATTGTTTTCTCTCAAGATGCACATAAGTATAGTTTTTGTAAGGTTTGTTTGTAAAAACTACATAAATATCCTAAAATAACTAAGGACTATTCCTGGATTAATCTATAACCCTACCGCCCCGTAGTGTATTTACTGTTTTAATATACATATTTCTCCTGGTTGTCTTAAGAAAAATTTCAACTTACCACTTTGTCCTGCTGCAGGTTCTTCATGACCTTCACCTGTGGTTGAGGGGTCAGTTTCTGCTACTTCAGCCTGATCATTGGCAGCTTCTACAGGGTCAGCAGCATCAGGTGTGATGGTCTCATCAGTGGCTGTCTGTGGAGATTCCTCAGCCTGGGATTGTTCTGGATTTGTCTCACTGTCCACAGCAGGACCACCGTTTTCATTCCCTGTCTCTTAGAGTTTAACACATAACATAAAAGCGTTTAAAAACAATCTAATAATAGTATATTTCTCATTGGATCCTGGGCTGTGGCAGGGTTGTGATTATAGCTTGGCCTGTAAACTTCGGAAGAATGCAAATGTCATTCACAGTTTTTTCACCACCCATTATAATTGCATTCAGGAGAAATGTGGCTTAAATACAAGGTAACATGTAAATACTTTGGGCTGTTTTGATAATCCTTTCAGCCACCAATAGGATTGTAGTGCACACATCTCTCTTTAACACATTTTACTATATTTAAATCCTTTCAGAAGATTTTCCCCTTAATATAAACACAGAACATGTGAAAAACATCTATGTTGACTTTTACTCTTCTGGTGGGCAATAGCAGGTGAATTAAGCACCCTTAAATATATTTTAACTGTATATTAAATAAGATTGTATTTTGTGTTTTTTTTTATGCTTTTCGTGTCTTTCACTGTTGGAAATCAAATTTATGTTTTTGCTTTTAATGGACAGCGCCGGTTCACAATATAATCCCCCATATTATAATCCATAATAATATCACCTATGACAACCAGTGATATTATTCCTCTTGTTTTGGTGACTTTAATTTTTGTAAAGAATATTCCAAGTCTGATCATGGTAAAATTCCCATTGTTATAAAGATGTGCAAGATGTTTCTTTATTAATAGACAAGTTTGCATACCTATTATTTGAATAACATCTGGTGATCATAAGGAAACTGAGGCGTGCTATTAATTCACACTAAGCATACAGTGTTGAAACTATATAGTTAATAATTATCTGACACTATAAGGAAATCATTAACATCCTGGATTAATTATAATAATAATTATTCCTATATAAATGTAGATCAAATTCCTAATATAAAAGAAATTAATGTAGTAAAACAGGCAAACAGCGGTTATATCTGAATTGCGTGATCTAAAGTACACATTATTTGCATGAAACCTTCTTCACAGGTCCACAAATATACACATAGTTTAAATGATGCGTGTAACAGGTTGATATGCATCATCACTCTTGAAGGAACAAGGTGAGGAAGACCCCCACTGACAGTCAAAGAATTCCTCAAATAACTCCTCAGATCCAAGTCCTGTATGACAAAAACTTTAAAATCCCTTCATTAAAACGCATATTGATTGCAGTTTGGATTGAATTTGTCAGAATGTAAGATAGGAAATTTCTGTAATCTGGCCCCTGAGATGCCAGTTTGTGTGGTGGAAGGCATTTAACCCTTGGTTGTTCCAGTGGGCTTTGTAAATAATACTGTAAGTCTCTCCACAGGAGACTATGGAGTCAAGTTGAACTAAACTGCATGGGCAGATGACAGCATGATGGATACAGGTCTGGATCTATTACACAAAGGTTGCGGGTTCAGTTTCAAATTAGGGTGACCCAGGATCCGAAAAGTAACTAAGATTACGATCGTATGTTGAATTTAGCATACATTTGTGTCCACATAAAGAAATCACATGATCAATAGACGACATACAGTGTCTGTACATAACTAACAATTGTTCATGAACTACAAAGCTGCTTTTAAAGAGTTGTATGGCAAAATTAAAACACGGTGAACTTACCTTCATCTTGTTTGGTGTTGGGTTGTGTTGTGTCTTGAGTTGTAGTCGAGCTAGATGCGCATCCCATTGTGTCTGTTGAAGTTGAAGTCAAACACTGTTGAGTGTTACTGTAACCAGCCTGCGGCGCACAACAAGTGCACGAGACTCCTCTAATAAACCACGAGCATTTGACAGGGACGGTCATCACCTATCAGCAGGTAACGCACGCTTTATTTGGATGTATGCCTATGTAAGCGGTCGCCATATTATGCAAACCTGTCCTTATTCGCAAAGTAAAAATGGCAGCAAACTAGTTTTTTTCTCTGTCTCTGACTAAAATTACTAGAGTCTAAACTGAATGTCTGATTATGTCGTTTTAGAAATTAGTTTTAGAAAAAAAATATAATCTGTTTTTAAATTAACTTAAATTTTAAATACGTCACAAAAAACATTTGAGAAAATTGGCTTTAGGACGCAAAAATTAAGAAAAAACTTTTTAAATAGCTTTTTAAAGAAATTCGTTATTTAGTCATTTTGGCGACATCTGCAGGCGACTTGAGGATCTACTTCAAACAAGCCTAAATTAAAACACATCTTATCGTTTTCATCGATTAACCTTAATTATTTAGACAGGCAAATGGAAAATTAATTGATATCTCTTTCGTATATCGTGATATCATCTGCGTTATCTGTAGTGCTTCGTAGATTTTAATTGTACAATTAAGAAAATACTATACAATTTGGAATGTATCCAGGATCGACTGGTTTCCTTGTTTTTGTGATTGTTTTATCCGTCATTCTTATAGATTTAAAAAAAATTGTAGGTAATAAATAAATCTTACTTTTTAGTTTCTGTGTTTTTTTTAAATAAACTTACATCTTACAAGGCATCATCTATTTATGAAAGTAAATGCTCCTTTTAAAGTCCTGAGAGTCGGTGTGTTCGACTTCATACGGTGGCATTACGTCAAAGTACCGCGAGAGCGAGTTGATATTAGACTTCGTATCATTTCACACATCGCTCTCGCGGTACTTTGACGTCACCTGCTTGTCAGTTCTTGAAGTCGAACACGCCTCATATCTCAAGCTACTTAGGTTCTCGCGATACTACAGCATGAGTGTTACTCGCGCATTGCACGCTGGGAAGCCCTTTCTCTACGAGGCCATCTTGGTGTGATCAGGAGGTGAGCGCGGCTCTGCTGAAAATGATAAAAATTAGCGCATTTTAATACTTGCAAGAGAAATTTAAACGCATTGTTTTGAAAGCGCACATCTTGATGTATCGCTTTAACTGTGTTTAGGTTGGCCAGATCGGACTAATCAGTGAAAATGGTGGCAGCAAAGAAAGCGGTGAGTTGAGCGCAGCCCTGCGCATGCCGGAGAACTTCACGTGGAGGCTAGCTACAGGCCTCATGCTGAAAATGAATGCTTTTATATACTACGAAACCATTTATATTTACTTACACAGTTTACGTTTTATTAGTCGTTACCTTAGTTACGATGTGGGAAGCTTGAGTATATTAAATGTGATCAAGTTGAGCAGTGAAACAGCTTTGACAGTCTTATTTTTCTCCAGGGTGGTGTTTTATTAAACGTATCGTAACTTAAGTTGCACATGTTACAGTTTCATAGATTCCAGACTTGATTTAAGAACTGAAATAGGTCTTTATAAGACAATGTTGATGACATTAAAATAAGAAGTTAAGTAAACACTTCCCCGTTATCGAGAAATGCATACATTGAGCGGAGTGACAGAAAGATACAGGATTGATGATGCATGATTTAAACAGTGTGCATATGTGACCACCCACGTTAAAATACTACAGGATACCTTTGTATTTATTGTGGTAAAATTCCTAGATGCTGTAGTATTACCTTACCATAGTAAATATTGCAGTGTTTACTTAACAGAATACTGAAGTATACATAATCAAAGCGTAGTAACGTTAACAAAACTAAATTACAATTTGCTACAGTATTTATTCGTGTGGGTGAAACTGGAGTTCATTGACCGATGTAATTTTTATTGTAAGAAGAGTGAATTTAGAGGGGCGGTCTATTGATTTAACGGTTTAATAACTATTATTTGAGCTAAATAATTGAATTATTTTGTAAATGCCAGACATGAGTTTAGGTTGGTTGTCAAAAGGTCAATTTCAAACATATTTATGTGTGAAGTTTATTAAACTTGAAAAAAAGAGGGATTGGTTACTAATGACTTTGTCTTCTTCATGTGCATATTTACAGAAAAAGTCCTTGGAGTCCATCAACTCCAGACTGCAGCTTGTAATGAAGAGCGGTAAATACGTTCTTGGATACAAACAGTCCCAGAAGATGATCCGGCAAGGCAAAGCCAAACTAGTAATCCTGGCTAACAACTGCCCTGCTCTGAGGTATACACTGTTTGCATGTTTCAGAATGATTTTCTTAGTATAATACCATTGTATCAGTAGACATCCTTATCAAATTTGGGGTTGGTATTGAGATGCGTTTTGGTCGATTGGATCACAATTGCATGAAGTAGAGACCCATTCACGTTTACGTCCTGGTATTTAAGTCCTTCTCTTTTGACCACTTCTCTCCGGGTATCTTTGAGGGAGTGGTCTGTGGGCGAGTCCCTCTGCTTTTCAATGAATGCATAAAAGTTGTGCTAAAAACTGTTGGTTTGTGCTAGAAGTCATGTCCAATGTAAAAACATTGTGTTCGGCATTAGATCAAGAGGCGGAGAGTGGCAATCTAGTGCGTTTCGACTAAAATTGAATGTGGTCGAAACGTTTTATATCTGTATTTAGCATCGCCACTTGTGCTCCAATTGACCAAAAAAACATCTTAATACCAGCTTTAAAGTTGTTCATTGAATTCATTTTAAAACTGTGGTCTGCTCCTAGGAAATCTGAAATCGAGTACTACGCTATGTTGGCCAAAACTGGAGTCCATCATTACAGTGGAAACAATATTGAGCTCGGTACAGCCTGTGGTAAATACTACAGGGTGTGCACACTGGCGATCATTGACCCTGGTATGTATTATTAATGCATTTAAATGTAGGAATGAAGTGTATCATACAGGTTGTCTACTGTTTTATGTACTTAACATGTTTAATAATGATTACTTTTGTAAATAGGTGATTCTGACATCATCAGAAGCATGCCAGACCAGCAGCAGGGGGAGAAGTAGAGCCATTCCACCAGATGTTATTACAAATAAAGTGATTAAAACGGTCATTGATTTTCGGTTCTTTCTTTCTCTGCTTTTGTTATGGCGTCAAAGACATTAAAGTATAGGAAACCTCATAAGATAAGAATTCATCTGATTTCTATTTAAAAGTTGTTGTTTTTTCTTGATCCATACTACCATTTAGTTGTTCTGCTTTTTAAAGCCTCACTAGAGGGCATAGTTTTTGAAGTGTTTTATCTTCACAAACTGTAGAATTTAAGTTGTGTTATGAAGAGGAAATACATTACAGTGCAAACACCATTGACCTTCTGCTAAATATATTCCAATTAATTTTTTTTACCAGTGAGATTATCACATCATGAAAATCTGCCTTTTTTAAGTGCTATAATTGGGTCCCCGGTGCTTCTATCAACCTATGTGATAAAGATAAAACTTTGTTTCGGTAAATTATTCTCTGCAAGCATGTGAAAAAATAGGTCATTGAAATTTAGCCCCCCTTGTGATGTCAAAAGGGGATAATACCACCCCTTAATCTGCACAATCCAACCACGCCACTGCCATTTAGTGCAGAGATCGCCTTATTTGCATTTGAAAGGACTGCCAAAATGGCACATTCACACATACATACCTGCAAACTAGTCGCTTTTCGGCGAAAATCGCCGTTTTGAATTGAAAAAGGTCATCCACGTGAATCATGTAGATCCGAAGAGTTTTTGTTTTTTTTGGGGGGGGGGGGGTCTAAACGGGAGTTTCAAAAACCTACTGCGGTCTGTTTCACAAAAACAATGAAAGCTCTTTGGTCATCACGTGAGGTCATCACAGTGTGGTTAAGGTTAGGATAGCCGATTGGTCAATGGATGGGAGCTGAACAAATGGGGTTACGTGAAGGGCGGGTCTTTGCGTTGCCAGCAGCTTCTATTAAAAGGCCTTGGCTGCATCAGCTTTCCCGCGGATTAAACTTTTCACGCTACCGGTACTGACACTGACGTTTGTTTTGAGGTTAGTTTTGAGGCACTTTGAGGCACTTTTGCTTGTCCGATTGCTGCAGGTTTTTGAAAATATAAGCCATTCTTGCTGCTCATAAAGGGTTTAAACATTGACATGCGCTCTTTTATATGTCAATGGCATTAATTAGGCATCGTTTAAAGGTGGAAATCTTACTGTTCAGATGCATACTAGTTCAAGATAATTTGCGATTTATAGATTTCACATCTGAAAGAAAGGGGTAACGTTAAGCGCGTTTTCTGTGCGTGCGTTTGTTCTGTGAATCACACGCAGAGGTGTAAAGTACTTAAGTAAATGTACTTTGTTACTGTACTTAAGGTTTTTTTTGGCTACTTTGTACTTTGTACTGAGTATCAAAAATATAAGCAACTTTTACTCTCTACTCAATTACATTTTTGATTGGGTATTTGTACTCTTTACTCCACTACATTTGAAATGACACTTAACGTTACTCGCTACATTGTTTATTCGTCAAATAAAAACGAGACGAAAGTGTCAGAGGGTGAAGATGGATAGAATCTGTGGTCGCGAGGTACGCACAAACACACAACTGAGGGACTTCATCTGGCGCCACGCAGGGCAATCCTATGATATCAAAATACTGCGAGAGCGAATCAAATACATATGGAGAAGTCTGGTCTCGCGGTACTTTGATGTCAAACGCTGAATGGCTTGCGTTGAGCCACCGTAGCGGGACATCTGCGTGCTGCGTATGCCATAAACTGTAGAGAAAAGTTCGCGTCTGGTCTGAGAGAAGAGATAAAGCGCAAACATATGGATGCATATCACATTTGCTTCTGTCAAGGGACCCTTTGTTAAACATGTGATGCTGCAATCAAAACAAAAGTGATGAGCGATTGCAGGAGGGCCATCCCGCACCTCAAAGGCAAGCACAAATGTTTACTCTGATGCTACTTTATCAGCTAACCTGAGCTGGTTGATATAACTTACTTTATAAGCCAAAATAAACCAGCGATGTCCTGTACTGATTGCCTGAGTAACTTAAGTACATTATAAGATTGATAATAAGTGTACAATTTCACTGTCCTCACATTAAATCAAGTATGCTGTAATGTATTTACTGTAAAGAGGGATGCATGACTGAAGAAATGTAGTGCACTTAATGTGAGATAGTGGTGTTACGTCTACTACATGTGTTTTCAATTAATCTTTCAAATGAACAACTTCACGTTTTTAATATGCAAATTTCTGTTACTGTATATTAACTGTAACAACCTACTGGACTCTATACTGGAATTTTTGATATATTTAGATTATAACTTTTTTAGGATTGGCCTAAATGTAAGAATATTTGGTAACACTTTACAATAAGGTTGATTAGTTAACATTAGTTAATGTATTAACTAACTTGAACAAACCACGAGCAATACATTTGTTACAGTATTTATTCATCTTTGTTAATGTTACTTAATACAAATTTAAGCTTTAATTGTTTGTTCATGTTAGTTCAGAGTGCATTAACTAATGTTAACAAGATTTTAATAAAGTATTAGTAATTGTTGAAATTAACATTAACAAAGATTAATAAATGCTGTATTAATGCAGTTCATTATTAGTTCATGTTAACTAATGTAGCTAACTAATGTTAACTAATGAACCTTATTGTAAACTGTTACCATATTTATATAACAATAGTAAGGGGGGGGGGGGGGGTGCGGGCGCGTATACAATGTGTCACCTTTTTCAGCCCTTCTGAGTTTGCAGGTATGCACATACAAGGTAGCAATTTTAACATGCTATAATAAATTATCTATATGGTATTTTGTAATAGAACCTCACATACATACTCTGGGGACACCAAATAATTGACATCTTAAAGAAGTCTTGTGAAATGTTCCTTTTAAGCCATGTTTGGAACCAAACGGTTTTGGAGTGCCATTGACTTCCATTGTTTTTTTTCCCATTATTCAAGTCAACGGTGCTCCAATACTACTTGATTACAAATTTTGTGTTCAGTAGAACAAAACCTACACAGGTTTAAAACTATTTGAGGGGTGTCTTGTTTCTCTCTGTTTTATACGTTGTATCCTAAGTGCTTTGTTCCGGCCTTTAGCCTATTAAACAATATCAATATTCTAAGATAAGGCTGGGGCATTACAAATATAAAGCTGCAAAAAAATAAAACAGCCCTAAAGCGCTTGAGCAGAGATAAAGTTCAAACAGTCTCCTCACAAAACGATTGCCCCAGTTTCCTCAGTCACGTGTGCTCGGTTGAGAAATCTAATTCTTAAATACCCACACACATAATATAATCACTCTCAACTGAGTGCATGCATGCAGTGATCGTTCCAAAAATAAAAATTGGTAAAAAATGAAATTGTTAGGAAAATTAGAGAACAAATAGAGCATTATTTATGAGATGTGAATACAGAAATGACCTCAAGATTTATTTTGCATCAGTGGACAGCGTCCTAAGAGTCCAGAGCCATCAAAAATAGGTCAGTGGATGTTGTATACATATTTTTAATAACCCAACTGATTGCTTCTGACATAGTTGTGCTCAGAATCAGGCAGAACTTCAAAAGGGGGAAACTGTCTCATCTGGTCATGCAAACTTAATGCCATGTTTCATTTGTGGAGAATCTACTTTGATCTACCCTAAATCTTCTGTAAACTTTGAGCAGAAGGTCAGAGTATAAGGATGCCCATTATTATAGGCCATAAATAAAGCTTTACAGTCAATAATGGCACAGCATTTGATATTATTACATTCTAATAAAAAGATAAACAGTCATAACAAAGCCTTACTGTAATATTTTATTATTTAAAAAGCCAGTATAACACCACAAAAACAAACACATTCTACCAAACAACCTTGTTTTCGTGAATTCATTTTGTGCTAACCATTAATAAAAAATTATTTTACCAGGAATATTATGAAAGTATTGTAATAATATCTACAGGTTAAGTTTATTCCAAATAAGCACAATATTGATGTGTTGTGTTATCAACACAAATTTTTTGTGACT
This sequence comes from Paramisgurnus dabryanus, assembly GCF_030506205.2. Lineage (NCBI taxonomy): Eukaryota > Metazoa > Chordata > Actinopteri > Cypriniformes > Cobitidae > Paramisgurnus > Paramisgurnus dabryanus. The sequence goes on along the minus strand of NC_133355.1, from coordinate 21,768,965 downwards.
TTTATAGGTAAACCACTTTCACAATAAAACACTGAATGATTAAGTTGCATTGATAATGGAAGTCTACACACAGAGTACAGTCAAAGTAAAATGTTTACATACATCTCTAACGCTTTCATTAATGGTTCTATACCCAACATTACCATCACTAACAAATGAAGATCTATTATCATTTTCAATGAATACATATTATTACAAATACCCTTGCATAGCCACTGTATATAAAAATGAATAATGTTCCCATTAACAGAAGTTACTTTGTGCTATGAGGTCACACCTGGAGATGTCTTAGCTAAGTCTAAACGTTACATGACTTGGGGTCACATCACTTATTTTTCATTTCTCACAATTATGGATTAACACACCTTTGACACAGTCAATAACACATTATTACTATTTATATGTGCAAAAACATTGCAGTCTGTAGCCATAGGTCATAACGACAAAAATGTTATTGTACTTTAGTCTTAACAAATATCAAAAATCACATCCTTACACCCATAATTCTCATTTATGCTTTTGAGAACTGTCAGCTTTCAAATCAGAAAGTCCAAAGACTCATTTAAGTGTTTTTAAACCACTTGTTTAACTTAAGACTTTTAAATCAGACTCATTGTCATGTATATTACAGCTATGGTTAACACTTTACAATAAGGTTGTATTTGTCAACAATAAGTTAAAGCATTAGCTAACATAAACTAACAATGAACAATATTTCTACAGCATTATTAATCTTAAAAAAGTGTATTTAACAATAATTTAAGGTGCTGTGTGTAAATTTGATCACCATCTAGTGGTAAGGTTGCGAATTGCGCAGTCCAATGCTCACCTCTCGCTTTTGAAAGGCATAGAAAAGCTACAGTAGCCGCCACCGGAAGAACATGTCATCATTGGAGACAACTTAGTAAAAAGTTTGTCCGTTAAAGGAATAGTCTACTCATTTTCAATGTTAAACTATGTTATTACCTTAACTAAGAATTGTTGATACATCCCTCTATCATCTTAGTGCGTGCACGTAAGCGCTGGGGCGCGCTGCGACACTTCGATAGCATTTAGCTTAGCCCCATTCATTCAATGGTACCACTCAGAGATAAAGTTAGAAGTGACCAAACACATCAACGTTTTTCCTATTTAAGACGAGTAGTTATACGAGCAAGTTTGATGGCACAAAATAAAACGTAGCGCTTTTCTAAGCGGATTTAAAAGAGGAACTATATTTTATGGCGTAATAGCACTTTTGGGAGTACTTCGACTCGCCTGAAAAGTCCGGTCCCCTTCTCCCTCTCATAATGGGAGAGGGAGAGTGTTACTGCGCCGAGTCGAAGTACTCCCAAAAGTGCTATTACTCCATACAATATAGTTCCTCTTTTAAATCCGCTTAGAAAAGCGCTACGTTTTATTTTGTGCCACCAAACTTGCTCGTAAAACTACTCGTCTTAAATAGGAAAAACGTTGATGTGTTTGGTCACTTCTAACTTTATCTCTGATTGGTACCATTGAATGAATGGGGCTAAGCTAAATGCTATCGAAGTGTCGCAGCGCGCTCCAGTGTTTATGTGCACGCACACAAATGATAGAGGGATGTATCAACTCTTTTTAGTTAAGGTAATAACATAGTTTAATATTAAAAATGAGTAGACTATTCCTTTAAGGGCTTTTGTAGAAACATGGCGGCACAAAATGGCGACTTCCACATAAGAGGACCCTCTGTGCATGTAGATAAAAACGTCTCGTTGTTAGGTAATAAAAACATAACGGTTCATTATGAAAGGTCTTTACACACCCCTGATAATATAGTTTTGTATATTATTTTGCATTTGTGTCAAGAGATCCTTCTAAAAATTACACACTGCACCTTTAATGCACCATGAACATGAATAACTGTATTGACATTAACAAGAATTAATACATGCTGGAAAACTTGTTCGTTGTTTGTACTAGTTAATGCATTTACTAATGTTTACTAATAAAACCTTATTGTAAAGTGTTACCCATATGTGTAACTGTTCATTTAATGATGACACAGCATCAACAACGGGTAAAAAAATCCAGCATAGGATAAATTACAACCCAACAGGTATGGTTTTGTCCCAATGCTGGTTTGAAAGTGAGCATTTTTTTGAGTGTGTTCATGAAATATTCGACTTTAAATCATTCACACTACATCCTCTAAAACTATTGATAAGCAAATCATTGAAAGTGAAGAACTATGATTGCATGTATTTGAAAAATGATTTGTATATAAGAAAGACTTTGTTAGTATAACAAATTTAGTTTATAGTCTGAACCATTTCTAGATATTTCTTTCATACAGTACTTTTACAGTTCTCTTACATTCAGTACATTAATTCCAATTAGAAAAAGTGCTCTTACATAACTTGCATGTTTATCGTGCACGCTGCATTCAAATCTCAGGTATATCAGTAGATGACAACACTACTGGGTTCACAGTATGAAAAAGGCCGACGCCACAGATCATTACTGAAAGTGCAAATCAGATTGGAGCTGACACTGAGCTTTGGGTTGCCAGGACAGCTGGGCAGCCTCGTAGCGGGAAGAACATTTCAAAGTCATACTACCACCATCAGAGAGGATAGGAGACTTACGTCACACAGAGAGGAGGGGGGTGTAAAGGGCTATTGTGACGAAAAATTGTTTCTTTGGAGAAGGATCAAGAAGAGTGTGGAGAAAGATAGAGGTATGTCTATCTCAAGCTAAAGTATATTGGGGTGGCGAATCCTTTGGTGGGATGGTGATTGCCTCTTCGTAGGGTGGAAGTAGTACCTAAAAACAATGCAAAGACATTATGTAATTAGCTGAATGCTTATGAGTGATGTGTGTTATGTGTTGTACTCTGAATACATAAATATTTTAAAATAGTAAATCATTTTTTTCAGTTTTACGACTGTCAGTCAAGAAGCTATGCATATTTAATGCAGTGTGCGGTAACATACCAAATTGGTATATATATATATATATATATATATATATATATATATATATATATATATATATATATATATATATATATATATATATATATATATATATATATAAAATATATATATATATATATATATAATATAGGAAGTCAAACACATTTTCATCTTGTTAGGATGGTTGAAATGCATAAACTGAGAGCAACTAAACATACAACGGCCTGCAGATGAGTAATGTGAAAGACCCATGACTGGCTTTTTATTTCTGACCACTCATGAAAGTAAACTCATTTGAACAGAACATAAACCAACATATATCATGAATAATTATTTGAATTGAACAAAGCAGCGGTACAGACAGACAGTGGCTGTGAGACAGGATTATCTATGACAGGCAGACAGAGTCGGAGATTATAGGCAATACAGACACAGTGCAAAGTGCCCTTTCTAATGTCCTCCATAAGCACTGACTCAACAACACGCGAGGGCATAAACTGTCATCATTATCTCCTGTCATATCCCTGTAGCTGTGCAAAGATGTACCGTACAGCAGAATGCGGTTTGACTGAATATATGTTATCATTGTGGCAGAGCTTTACTGCAAAGACTTTTTCTGCCAGTGGTTCAGATTTGATGCTAATATGCTTATTGCCATCAACACACAAATGTGTTTGGTAACACTTTACAATAAGTTGTATTTGGATCTTCTTTTGTGTTCATCAGAAAAAATATTTGATAAACATATAATACATGCAGAGAGCATTGATTCGGTTAATATTATATACGATCAAAGAAATTCATATCTTGTTATGTCATAAGTTGGCACATCTTAAAAACACAATCAATGCACATAAGACACCGCGACAATGAAGAATTACCCCTATAAACCAAAAGGCATCTGACTCCAAGCGTTCAGGCCCCGGGCTTTTTATGATCCATGTAAACTTTCAAAACTAAGACAAAAAAAATCACTTGACTTACTGTAGTATCATTTGTCGTGACATAAACCAAGACCTCCGTACTGCTTCTTCCACTCACATATCTGTAGCAGTTCCACACACAGGCAATAAGATACGCCTGAAACAACAAAACAGCCATTGATGCTGAATAAAACATCTTCATCAATCATGTAAAGCCTTCGACTGAGCAATAACAATAATGAGCAATAGACACAATGAGTGCATAGTGTGCACTATAACATTTCCCAGTTGTAAACATTTCTAAAATGAAACATGGGTAGCTGACAAATTACTTAGGCAAAAATAATTTCCACATTCAACACCAAGACTTTGTATATAGACAAAAATTGTATATAGCCTACTGTATGTATTAGGCATGCAATGAATTTGAATAGCAAATATATTACATCATGCAATCATTTTATATGATATGAAACAAACTACATGTATAACCGAAGATGTGGGAAATGTTGTAGTTTCAGACTGTTGGGTATGTCCTTTAAACATATTTCTAAACATACTTTATAAAGGCCTGAGGTTAAATAACTGTATTCACAAGCAGGCTGTCTCATTATTTAAATGATCACATAATATAAAAAGACTATGACAATGCCTGGCATACATACACTGTACAACTGCTTAGAGGAGAAACTAAGAGTTTAATTTTAGCTCACTGTGTTTATCCCAGCAGTGTAATCTCCCTTTCTCTAATGCTCACAAGCTGTCATAAAGCGATTTCTATCACATCTATAGTCTGCCGGAAAAGTCAAGATTCCAGAATTTGACTATACGTCTGACTATAGTGACCCAAAAATGATCACAATCTACAATATGTACCTTAAAGGCCAAGATGCATCCAATAAAGAGAAGCACTGCTAATACTAGGCATATGTTGTTTGTGGACATCAAGTCTTCTTTGTATGGAAAGGTGCCAGGCTGTTAAGACATAAAGACAAGAGTCAATGATAGCATGAAATTGGGATTAAAATAAGTTTGATATTCTATATTAACATTCTTACCAACTGCTGAAGGTAGTCCTGTACGGTGTTGGGATAAACCACAACGCTTATTGCTACGAGTGTGTTAAGGGCGAAGTCAAAGATCTGATAGCAAAAGAAGGGAATGATCCACGCTCCGTGTTGCTAAAAGAAAAATATAGGTTCAGTATTAACAAACTGATGAATTAATGAGTTAAATAAATATGGCTGATTGAGTGATTTGCCAAACCTTGTATGCGCCATAGGTTGCCATTCCACAAATCAGAATCATCAGCAAAGAGATCGCCGCTGCAATACACATGTCTGTGAAGGACAAACAGATGACATTACATCTAATGTTGCTGAGAAAATGTTTATACCTCCAGTTAGGATTGGCTAAAAATGCTAGGTTGTTTTAACTCATGGGTGGGTCAAATATGGACCTTTCTAATTATTTAACCCAACATACTGCTCCACACGTTTCCCCAACCATCGGATGAAACAACCCAGCAAATCTCATCTTTTGAATGGCAGTTCAATTGAATACTAAAATTTAACTTTAATTGTAGGGAAGGATACACTGATATATCGGTCCATAATCGGGATCTGCAAATACAAGCAATTTTCCCACCATCATACATTGCCCAATTGTTTACAAACAGTCGGCAGACTATATCCTGGCAATCAAAAGGGTAAGAAAGGTCCTGGTCAAGACAATCTCATGAACTCCAAACTGAATGTCAGAATGGGGAAAAAAGTTAATTTAAGCAATTTTGAGCGTGGCATGGTTGTTGGTGTTAGTTTGGGTATTTCACAATCTGCTCAGTTACTGGGATTTTCACCCACAACCATTTCTAGGGTTTACAAAAAATGGTGTGAAAAGGGAAAAACATCCAGTATGCGTCAGTCCTGTGGGCGAAAATGCTTTGTTGAAGCTAGAGGTCAGAGGAGAATGGGCCGACTGATTCAAGCTGATAGAAGAGCAACTTTGACTGAAATAACCACTCGTTACAACCGAGGTATGCAGCAAAGCATTTGTGAAGCCACAACACGCACAACCTTGAGGCGGATGGGCTACAACAGCAGAAGACCCCACCGGGTACCACTCATCTTATCCTGGAGGTAGAATAAGTATATTTCCATGAAATACATGTAAATATTGCCAGTAATCTTTGATCTAGCAGTTTTAGTGACTATAAAATACGAAATCGGGTGCTGTGTATAGATTGCAATATTTTAATTTTTCATCTGTTGAGAGGTGATTTAAATATTTATGGCTTGAACCAGATGGAAAATTTACCTGCTTGTGCTGCTGCCTCTCTATAAACTGCTGCTTTGTTGCCCTCCAACCCTCCCCCTGGTTGGTCACGTGACTGACAACTAAATATGTAACTTTACCTGTCTAAATTAAACATTTAGTAGTTCAGCCAGATGCACGTCACTTAACAGGTTACCTGAACTGCCATCTAAAAGAGCTGTTTCCAAAACAACCAATGCCATCATTCTCTCCAAAACAAGGATATTTTTTACATCGCTAAGCAATACAAACAAAGCAGCACGCAATAAGATTAAACATAAAAAATAAGTGTAATAAAGTTATTCTAGAAAACCTTAATTATTAAATTTGATAAAATATGCTTTTCCCCCAACATGTTAGAATAACAAAAAACTCATTGAAGTATGGAATAACACAAGGGAATTATGTTGTAACTAAAATAATCAAAATATTTTTTATTTATTTATTTTTAATAATTTGTAAATAAAAACGTCATTTCAGTGACCATAAACTTTCGATTGGTAGGATAAAGTTGCTAATGGTCTCTATAACCATTAATGTACTACTGACACCAGCCTTTAAAATACTTCGCTTCACCTAATCCCTCCGTATGTTAAAGTGCATCAGTACATTATCTTATTGAGCGACTATTACAAAACAGGCTTCATGTAACAGAGGCCAGACCAAAGGCAGCCAACACCAAAAACAAGGATGTAAGTATCATCATTTTAATCCTGCTGATGATGACGACAGTCAGATTTAATCACAGTTACTAGAGTCAGTGCCTCTGACAGCACAATACGCTTTACTGCTATACTGATACCATATATATTTAATAGCACTTGAAACATTTAAGAGTTTAACTGTAGCTTAATTGAAAACCAAAGGCACTAGAAATGCCAATGTCGTGTTTTAGATTCCCAGTTAATGCATAATAAGTCAATTACGATAAAGGTGTCGGCCAAATGCATAGATTTAAATGTAAATTAAGTTACTTTAAAAATAAAAGATATGCCCTTAAACATACTTGCATCGTCCATGACGTCCAAATCCGTGCCAAGTTCAGAACTGGTGAGGTGGTAGTGATACTGGACCGGGTCATTGAGGGCCGACAATAGGATTAACAAAACTACGGCATTGATGAGCTGTAATGTAGAAAGATCAGTTTACATCTTTAGTTTGTTTGAACAAAGAAAAACTAGAATCAGATGAGGACAGGAGTCTTGAGCTGAAGGTGTAAAATGAGTTTTGAAATAAACAGCACTGATATAGCAAAAATGTAAAATTAATCAATATATCTGACACACTTTAACTAACTGCATTTATCTTATTATCCTTGATAATGTTTTGTCTATGACAGCATTTTTATCTGTGTCAATGGACATCTCAGTAGTTTTTAGGTTAGGTTTAGCTCCTAGATAACAAACCAGTAAGGGACTGACCAGAATATTCTTGCATGTTGATTTGTCATTTGTATTTGGGACCTTTGACGAAAGATTTTACAAACCATAAAGTTTTAATAAAGTAGTGCTGCCTCACGATTAGTCACGACTAATCGTTTGCAGAATAAAAGTTTTTGTCTACATATATGTGTGTGTACTGTGTATAATAATTATGTTTAAACACACACACGTATATAATTAAGAAACATTTGCATGTGTGTATACATGTTTATATTTATATATAATTTATATTATATATAAATAAAAATATTTATTATATAAATATATTTTTTTCTTAAAATTATACATGTATGTGTGTGTATTTATATATACACAATTATTATACACAGTACACACATATATATTATGTAAACAAAAACTTTTATTCTGCAAACGATTAGTCACGACTAATCGTGAGGCAGCACTACAATAAAGAGGTCATGATATACTTATCTATTTATAAGAGACTCAAAGATTATATATTACTGTTATATATATATATATATATATATATATATATATATATATATATATATATATATAGATAGATAGATAGATAGATAGATAGATAGATAGATAGATAGATAGATAGATAGATAGATAGATAGTCCAGCCAATAGATTACACAAATGATAACAGTATTAATACTGCTTCTCAAATTTTATTTATTTTTTCTTTAATTCTGTTTCCATCTGATAGCTACATAATAGTTGTTTAACAAATTACTTTTTAAGACAGACGGTTGAAACCATTTCTCTACAAAGAAACAATTCACTGTTCAAATTTAAAATAGTTATGGTTAAAAAAAAATATAGTCATGTTTTAAATATGAGATGAAATATAAAGGTTGAATTGCCTTACCATATACCAGATGCCCAGAATAATGGTGCCCGTCCGTACATGACAACACAGACAGCAGCTGGTCGTGTACCATCTGTCCCACGGCGAAATCATCTTTACACAAAAAAATATCTCTATCTGTTCATGTAGGTCTTTCCAACCTAATATTTTTAACGCCTCGTTGGCTTATGAAAGAAGTTGTTCACCAATGCAGCATTCGAGTGCTGTTAAATTCCGAAGTTGTTTCCGTTTCCCGTACGTCGTTGTGTCCCGTTTGTTTCTCCTCACCGTTTATCCTCAATCCAGCTCGTCTCCTCGACGTCACGTGACCGGAGGGGATTACCGTGACGTCCGAAACTCATTGGTGCACCTCGCATTTACAGAGCGAGATACTGCCGAAAGTACAATAGTCTCAGTTTACATTCATATATTTTGAGAACGCTTTCCAAACATTGTTGTTTGGTTGTATCATTTAAACGTTTCAAAAACGCAAAAAGCCCCGTTTGCTTAATGTTAATGAAATGTTCTTTGCATAATAATTTATAAGCCATTATATGTGAATTATAACATTTATTTTTTTAAATTGTTTAAATAAAAATTTATAAAACTGCATATAAAATGTAAATGTATTTATAATTGATTTGAATGTATATAATATGAATCCGTAACATAACACACAAACGTACAAGAAAATAGTACAGTATAGTATTATACAGTATGTACAGTTCTGTATTCACCTTATTTTCCACGACAACAAGGGCGGCGCCATTGCGCTCATTTTGTCAACGTACTTCCGGCTGCATATGATGAGCAGCTGAGGCAGTGGCTAAAGCCGACGCGTTAAACTTAAAAAGCTCACTCAAGCGCCTTTATGTTTGTTTCTTACCAATTTTAATGGACGGGGAGCCGACTGAGGAACACCCTAATCCCAAGTAATGGTTCGACTACGATGTTCCGGTAACTTTAAACCACGCCGGGTGTTGAAAAGGTGGTCAGTTTCAGGTAAGCTATCTTAGCTTAATGTGCTCTTTCGCCTAACGTTAGATTTGTGATGTCCGTTCTAAGAATAAACTTAAGATCAGTAACGTTAGTTTATAAAATGCAATTATTTTGAATGATTTTCATTGCCCACCTGTATTTTTATATTTAAGATAAGACAGCAATATATTATAGTACATTACATTCTTACAGTAGCTCACGTGATTCATACAAGTTACAGAGATTTCAGATGCTAGGAGGTCAGTTAATTTCTCATTCAGATATTGATGATAATGACCTATTAAACGACATATTATTTAACATTGAAGTTAGAGGTTGTGTGTATAATGTTACTGTCTCTTTTTAATGCATCTCTCTCTCACACACTGTTCTGTTTAAGTATGGATGTCATTTATAAATTAATTCTCATGATGCAAGTTTCTTTTAAATACTAACATAAAAATGTTTATGGTTATATTATTTTCACAGATGCATTGATGTTTAGTGATGCAATGGACAACTGAGATGATACAATCAACGTGTTCCTAAACTGTGATGCAGAAACACAATGGGAGGATCAATCCGTCTCTGAACACAACTACACTTTAAAAATCACAACTCAACGTTGAAGCAACCTACATCTGATATGGGAAAACAACCTTGCAGTTTCCCGGACAGGCCTTATGCCGGTCCCAGGCTAAAATGCTTATTTGAGCTACAATAATTTAAAAACACCTTGTACTGACATACCTCAACATATATGAGTGCCATTGTTTTGTCACAAGATGTGGTTTGTTTGTAAAACTAAAATGTCCTAATATAATTAAGGCCTAGTCCTGTAAACCCTGTCTGAGAAACTGCTTCAATGCTTCTGCTTCATGTGTTGAGGTGTCACAAGAGTACATATCTCTGCTGAGAAACAACCATCTTTGTCAGCTTTACACAGGGTTGATATTGCATGCATTACATTCAGTCGCTAAGCACATCACCAGTACATACACATACAGCTTCCAGATAAACACTTGGGATCAGCTCCTGATGACTCTGATAAAGCTGTGTCTTAATTCATTGCAGGGTGGTCTTGCTGAAAAGTTAGTTGTTTCTTAGTCCATAGTTATTTTTATAAACCTTTACAATTTGACCTGATTTTACCTGTTGTAAAGTTACATTAAACCTTCATACAGTTTGTTATCAGATGTCATGCAGTGATATTAAACATTTACAATGTGATCTGTTGTGCATTATTTATATTAAACCTTTATAATGTGATCAGATATTACCTGCCATGCAGTTATATTAAACCTTTACAATGTGATCAGATGTTGTGCAGTTATATTAAACATTTACAATGTGATCAGATGTTACCAGTCATGCATTTATATAAAACCTTTACAATGTGATCAGATATTGTGCAGTTTCTTCAACCCTGAGGACCCTGTCCCGGGTCCAAAATTTCGTATTTTGACTTAATATAAAAGATTCTTTTTATCTTTAATGCTCCGTCATGGACCCCAGTAACACATATGAGATACTGTTTGAAAGCTTAGAGTCTCTACTTTCTGCAGATATGCATCACTTTGACATATCTTTTACTGTAAGAAAGTTATTTACACTTAATTTACACTATCACCCATCCAATATTTTTTGATATCATATAATATTCACATATTTCATATTTTTCAAAAATGACAAACATGGGCAAATCTTATATCAAATGAAAGCTCTCACTCTCAGGAATAAGGCTGCAGCGTTATTTTTGTTGTAATATCAACACATATCCAACAATCATCGAATGAATAATAAGGTAAAAAATGGTCTTTTGTAAACATATGTGAAACTTGAGTGTGAACTGCCTCAGATAGCACATATAGCCACAAATGATACACCATCTTTTATCTTAGGTCCTACTCTAAACAATGAGTCCATTCACAGCATTTTCTTTGGTTGTTTGCATAATTAATCCCTAGCTTTTTATTATATGTGCAAAACAAAAAATTAATATTTTTATGAAAAATGTATTTCCGCACCCTTCAGTAAAATAAGAATATCTTTTGAATGCGACATGATAAAGAGTTCATTCTTTTTTTGGGTGTTTACTGTCTGCTGCTGCTAACAACCAGAACTGTCTGCAGTCTGCTAGAGCACCCAGAACCAGAGTTATACACTATCAAAGACAGTGTTTACAACATAAAAAATCAAATTTGGTGTTTCATCATATGAAAAACAACATAAATAACAATATTTGTCACAAACAGCAGCTTTTTATGTAACTTCAAAGGGTTTTCTTTAAAATGATATAAAGAAATTGCATTTATTCCACTGTATGTGGTTATGGTAGCACTTCAAATGTTTTTTGGCAGAAATTGTACACCATAAGCGTATTATTCCTCCCATCAGTTGGAGTAAAATAACTTTTGCATATATTATGATAGAGAAAAAAATCCTTTTTCCTCTGTAAGCTGACAATTGCTTGAATCAAACAAAACTGTCTGCAGGGACCTGAGATACCCAGGACCAGAGTTATATACTTTCAAATAAAAACTTTAGAAAAAAAACATAAAAAGCGCCTATTTATTTTTGTGTTTATTAGAGGCCTGACATCACATACAACCATGATTAGCACTTTCAACAGTGTTTTATGTAATTTCAAAGGGTTTCCTGTAAAATGATACCAAACTTTTGTATGTAAACCTCTGCATGTGGGTATGGGAAGCTTTTGAAATTGGGTAGGCCAAATCCTGGCGAAAATCCCCAAAATAGCTTCAGGGTGTAAGAAGTTAAATCTTTACAATGTGATCAGATGTTACCTGTCATGCAGTTATATAAACCTTTACAGTGTGATCAGATATTATCTGTAAGGAATTTCTTAAACCATATGTGAGCTTTGTAGATTCCACTTAAAAGGATTTAAGTCTCCTGATTTGAAGGAATAAGTTTTGGCAAGTTTGCAAATGAATTCTATCATGGTACATTACCACATAAAAACGAAATAGATATTGGACTGGCTAAGTTGCACATTTGCTTAAAAAAAGACGAAATCACTGTGTAAATATTGGTAAGCATAATTACTTTAATAATGCTGCTCCATCAACTCCTTCTGACACGACGAGGTAATAAAATATGTCCCATAGGTTACTTGCCGCGGCTGCTTCATATCTTCTAACCACGAGACGATTGATGGGACATTATAAGACTATCCGAGCGTCGTATCAAGTTTTCTCCGTGCTCCTAATTCAAAACATTTACAGCAGTTGCGATATTTGTCATTTAGCTAAAGTTATAGTGAACTACGAACAATCTTTTAACCACCAAACTAGCTCCCGAATGGACTGTGCCATATTAGCAGCGGAAGTCGGTTGACAAAATGCGGAAGAGCGAAGAATTGAAAAGGGGCGTGGCGGAATAAGGTGAATAGGGAATGTGGAGTTGACGTCACGCCGTGTGGCATTATGAGTAATCCGCCATATTTGCAGGATCGCCTCCTATCCCGCTGTATTTGAGTTAGTGTGTTGGAGGTTGTTTTTGTATTTTCTGTCGAGATTTTAATAAACTTCGATATGTTTGGTCAGTACTGCTCGATCAAGAACTGCCACAGCAGGTCACACGATCGTTCAGGGAGGAAACTGAACAACGGAATACGTTTTTTCAGCTTTTATTTGGGGGAAGCCGGTGGAGGAGCTGACGAAAAGACGCCGGATCGCGTGGTTTGCCTGCCGCAATCAGGAGAAAAAACTTTTACTTTTCAAAAAAATCCCTGCATCAGCGAGAGTGTGTTGCTGCATTTTCAGTCATTCAGTAATTTGTGATTAATAAAAGCAGAACCACTTAAATTGTCTTGTTTTTATGCTAACACTGTCAAACTAACTTGTAAATGTAAATTATGTAACGTTATTCATTCATTTTCTGATCAACATAACCACAAGAGTTATACAAATAAATCTTTAGACAATTTTGACGATTATAACAAATATTTTTTATTAAATGCAACTGCTCAAACCCACTGCTTGTGACTTTGAAATAACATAACGTTAGCTGAATATTTAGCATTTTGTTTGTTTTAATAACTTGGCCAAGAACAGAAGTGCCATTTTATGAACATGTGTTGATTCATTGCACAGAATAAAACGGATTTTTTTTTATAGATTCATTAAGATACGTATACATTTTAAGTAAATGGCATATATCTTTTAGATGGTTTGCCAACCGTCATAAAACTCCGAAAGAAGAATGTCATCTTAATATGAGCTTGAAGGGATTTATAGCTCTTAAACTCCTGCAAAGTGTATGCACTCAATCCAAAAACAAGGTAATAATAACAGATATGTGAGCGGAGGTAGTGCGTCTGGATCCGTAATCCAGTCATGGGCTGCTAAATCCTATGGATCTGTTGTTTATTTGTCCAAATAAAGTTTTTTGGCAGTAGTACTTAGTTTCTCTCGATAGGGTCCCTTCTCTTTTTCTTTCAAACTCCTAAATTTCTTCGGTTCTTCTTCAAGTTTACCTAGTTTTAGCTTAACACACCCACAATTAAATGGCATAGCGGTCGGCGGTGCCTCTAAACATGGCGCCCACGTCCCATAATGCAACACTGCGGTGACGTACATTAACAATCCCTATAGTTTTTAACAGTATAGTTTTGTATATCACAGCAAAGTATAGCATACATAGTATGCAAGATAGCAAATTACAATTTACATGTTCAAAAGTAAGTAATAAGCATATCTGTGATTAGGATGCAATTTTATGAAATGTTAGTATATCTTACTACATACAAAGAAATACGTACAGTCGCAAGAATAAGTATGTGAACCCCTAGGAATTAACTGGTTTTCTACAGTAATTTGCCATAAAATGTGATCTGATCCTCATCTAGGTCACAAAAATAGACAAACACAATGTGCATAAGCTGAAAACTCACAAATAATTCTAGTCTTTTTTTGAGAACACCCATTACACATTCATTGCACTCAAACTATCTTAAAATGTTTAGACATCCATCAATCGACAGTTAGACAAATTGTCTATAAATGGAGACAGTTTAATACTGTAGCTTCCCTTTCTAGAAGTGGGCGGCTGGTGCACAGCCAAGATGACTCCTAAGGCACAACACAGAATACTCAATGAAGAAGAACCCACGAGTAACAGCTAAAGGCTTAAAGACAGAATTGGAACTGGCACACATCTCTGTTCATGAATCTGCCAGTACAGACAGAACACAACGGAGGAAGCCACTGCTCTCCCGAAAAACATTGCTATGAACCTAAAGCTTGCAAAATAGGACCTTGGCAAACCCCAGTGCTACTGGGGAAATATTTTAATGACTGATGAAACAAAAATTTAATTGTTTGGGAAAATTACAATGGCGCAAAAAGAGAAGAGCTTGCCAACGTCAAAGCATCATCCCAACAGTAAAGTATGGTGGAGGGAACATTATGATTTGGGCATGCTTTGCTGCCTCAGGGCCTGGACCACTTGCCATCATCAAGGGGAAAATTAATTCCCAAGTTTAACAAAATATACTACAGTTGGTTGATGTAGCAGGACAATGACCTTAAGCATTGAAGTAAATCCATCACAGAAGAAAAAAAAAAAAACATGTGGAGTGGCCTGGTCAAAGCCCGGACCTTAACATGGGGAATGGCCTCAAGAGAACGGTACACCAGACATCTTACAAATGTGTCTGAGTTAAAGCGTTTATGTAAAGGGTAATAGGAAAAAATTCCTACTGAATGATGTGCAGGTCTTACTTAGACCTACTGAAAGTGCTTGCTTGAAGTAATTGCTGCCAAATGAGGTTCAACAAGCTATTAAATCTATGGGTTCACTTACATTTTCCTCCAGCGCTTTGAAAGTTTAATAGGTGTTTTCAAAAAAGACACACAAAAAAAAGATTTATTTGTGTTGTCAGCTTACACACATTGTGTTTGTCTATTGTTGTGACCTAGATGAGGATCAGATCACATTTTATGGCAAATCACAGAAAACCAGTTAATTCCCCAGTGACAACTTTTGTACTTTTCTACACTGTCAAAACAAAAGGTACAAACTAAAGCTCTCCCTATACCCTTTAAAAGAGGTCCTGTACAATTTAGGTACAAATATGTATCTTTGAACAGCCAATATGTACCTTTGAAGTACTACTATGCACTCTTTGGGTACAAAAGTGTACCTTTTTGAAAAGGTACACTCTAAAAACAAACTGTGCTATATAGCACCAGAAGTGGTTCTTTGCTCGTAATCATAGAAGAACCGTTTTTAGTGCCATAAAGCACCGGCGAAGCACCTGTGTAGAACCAAATAGTGCTATGTAGAACCATATGTGGTGCTATATGGCCCCTAATACACAGGTGCTTCACTGATGCTTCACTGATGTTATATGGCACTAAAAACAGTTCTTCTATGATTACGGGCAAAGAACCACTTTTGGTGCTATATACTATAGCACCGTTTGTTTTTATACTGTCCCAGTTACAACTTTTGTATCTTAATTTCTGAGAGTGTACCTTTTTCTGAAAGTGCAGGTAAAGTATCCAATGAAATGTGTCAACCATAATTTTGTATAATTTGGGCAGAGACAAAAGAAATGTCATGTAAATTAATGAGTACATTTAATATGTTTTGTACACTTTGATGGCCCAGTAAATATTCTTTGCTAAATAACATACAAACACTTTAAAAATGTTTTTAAAATCTTTACTGTAATCATATGTAAGGATTCAAAGTTGATGGACAGAGCACAAGCTACGTGACAGGGAGATAAGCAGATGGCCCATGCCAATGAATCTTTTTATATGTGTGTGTATGTGCATACACCCGCTAAGCTTCTGTGGGCAAAAGCTTCATCACAGCATGAGGAGATTTACAGCTCTCACAGTCAACGTAAGTGTATTTACACAGCAGTAGCAAAACAACATGGTGGTTAAACATTTGTAAAATGTACAGCTACAAAAAAAGTACAAAACCGTACCTTTTCTGTCACTGGGTGGTACCGTCAAAGTTTTTTTTTATTAATGACAGAAAAGATAGATAGAAAAACTGAAAAAGACATTTGTAAGCGAGTTGTTGGCATATGGGCCCCCAGACTTCAGCCTAGAAAACATGAAAAAGATCAACCAAGTAACTTAGTTTTGGTAAACCATTCTCTGCAAGCATGTGAAAAAAGGTCTTTGTAATTTGGCTCCCCTTGTGATGTCAAAATGGGCTCTTATTATAATACTACCGCTCCTTAATCTGCACGATCCAACCACAGCACTGCCATTTAGTGCAGAGATTAGCTCATCTGCATTTTAAAGGACACCCAAAAATTCCACATTTTTGTTCAAACCTACAAAGTTGCAATTTTAACATGCTGTAGTAAATTATCTATGTGGTATTTTGAGCTAGAATGTCATTTACATACTCTGCGAACCTCAAAGATTTAACATCTTAAAAAAATGTCCCCTTTAAAGACCGCTACAGAGTTGCTTTAGCTAGTGCATTATTTATTTCTTAAGTCTACAGAAAAAAGCCAACAAAAGCTCAAATAGCAATTTTCATTTATTTAACAAATCAACATGGAAATATTGCATTGACTTACGCAAACATGAACATTCTTAAATCCATAAACTAGTAGAAATACATGTTGAATTATCTCTAGATTGACAAACTAAGGCAGGCACCTGAGGCAAGCTCAACATGCCTCAGAAACACAGAAATGTACAAAATGACCATGGGGTAAACACCAAGAATTCAACCCAAATATGAATTTAAAATCCCCTCTACCCCATATCCATTCATTATGCATTAAAGCCTATTTACAGTGAGAGGTACTTGCACGAGTGGACAGAGAATCAGGACATTGTTCATCACTATAAATGATTATTAAATCCATGCAAGTGCAACACTGACATCAATCAGATTTGAAATGAATGAATCAATGTCACACCTTGTATTAAAAAGATTTAAAATGAGAGAAATAAAAGCATACACTACTAAGTATAGATTAAGGCAACAGATTCCTGAAACTGATACGATTTTAGTGTCATGGAATTAAAGCTGCTCTAATCACCAATCAATCGAAATAAACCAACAAACTATCTCAGTCGAAACAAAAAAAAAAATTAAATGTTCAAATTGTGCAAGATTAAAAAAGTAAATACACATGGGATTTTTACAACCTTCAGCACAGTGCAATTACAAATAGTTTTACCATAGAAAAAAGCCCTTATATTTCTATACATATGGCGTGGCTTTTTCTAGTTTAAGTTGCGAGAAGTAAAGCATTAGAGACAGTTGATAAAAAAAAAAGAAGACTTAACTCTGAACATCTCCATGATCCACCCACTCAATTACATGGGTAAAATATATATACTCAGGACGGAAGAAAAGCTCTAAGAAAATAGGTTTAGCATTAAAAAAAAAAACTCTCAGATTCTCTGCAATATAACCGTTTCTTACGTCTTTAACCGTACTGATCTACAGGATTACAGTAATACATCCACCTGTTACCGTTCCAGCTAAAGTCACAGAAGAACTTCTACCTATGTCACTGACTCGCAGCGCCTTCCTGTGGCTTCTAACACTAACTGCAACACTTCAGCAAACTTGCAGCAAGTGCAATTCAGCGGTACAAAGTGCCGCAGGGACAGCAATGATGTAAAAACGACGAAAAACGTCCTTAATTTCCCAAATGAGTTTAGTAGCCGTTTGTAAAATAATGATTATGAATGGCTCCACTGAAAGTTTGTCTGATATCAAGAATGAAAACAAATCTCAGTGTAGCACAATAGTGCACGTAAGTATAGTGTTCCAGCCCAATGGACTCTTCACCTTTACTCTAAAGTTGAATTTATTTTTTACTGAGTTCTTACAACTCAGATTTGATGCGATTTTGGAATTATTTAAAAGCACAGTAAATTTATTCATTCAGTATAAAATCCTGTACTGTGAAATTATTGCATAAACAAACGGTTTGCATAAGCGCTCTTGGGCGAAATTCAGGGTTCATGTTTCTCTTCTGGCCTTTTTCTTCTGAACTTGCTTCTGTGGTTCCAAATTCTGATCAGATTTCTCTGTGGATGCAAAAGTTGTCAGTTTATTACTTTTCAAATAGTACATCAGTTTCTACAGAGTTAAATATTGTCATTTCTTTAACTAAATTTTAATAAACGATTTTTTGGTTCAATATAAAAATTAAAAAAATGTGATTAATTTAACTTAAAAATATTCATTGTCTCAAAAACGTTGTGTCAACCAGTATTTTTTAAGTTGAATTAATTAAAAATCTTAAAAGGGACATTTCACAAGACTTTAAGATGTCAAATAAACCTTTGGTGTCCCCAGAGTATGTATGTGAAGTTTTAGCTCAAAATACCATATAGATAAAGTACAGGCGAAATGTTTGGACACACTTACTCGTTTTTATTTATACATTATTCCATATAACATAATGATAATAATAAATGTTATTATGTTGGTAACTAAAAGCATCCAAAATAAACCAAAACTCTGTTATATTATATTATTTGAAGTGCAGTCACTCTTTGCCTAGAAATTGTTGAACTGTATGCATGTCATTTTTTTAAGAAGCTTCTTAAATTTTCAATTTAGGATGAATTTTAAAGAGTATAGAAGGAGTTCATATTTAATCTAGGCTCTTATTGGCTGCTTTTTCTTTAATATTCAGCGTATTTCAAAAATAATATTTTTAATTAAATTTTAATATTTTTAATAATATTAAATAACAAATAAATAATTGTATATATTTGTTTGGCACAGGTATATTTTTGTCTACAAAAGTAATTTTAAGAATTTAACCATACACCTTCAGCTTAAATGATTTTTAAGATCATAGTTAACATTTTAGTCAAGTGTGTCCAAACTTTTGGCCTGTACAATTTATAATAGTATGTTAAAATTGACACTTTTGTAGGTGTGAGCAAAAATGTGCCGTTTTTGGGTGTGTCCTTTAAAATGCAAATAAGTTGATTTCTGCACTAAATGGCAGTGCCGTGGTTGGATAGTGCAGATTAAAGGGCGGTATTATCCCCTTCTGACATCACAAGGGGAGACAAATTTCAATGACCTATTTTTTCACATGCTTGCAGAGAATGGTTTACCAAAACTAAGTTACTGGGTTGATCTTTTTCACATTTTCTAGGTTGATAGAAGCACTGGGGACCCAATTAAGACTCTTAAAAAGTCAGATTTTCATGATATGTCCTCCTTAAGGCAACTGGGTGACTTACTTCAAAGACTATGTATTATGATTTGTATCATAATTTACTCACTTTGTGTGGATGGTGGAGGGACGTTTTGCTTAGACACCACCTCCTTTGGAACATGAGGAGGATGGGGCTTCACAGTCACGCTCTTCTCCGCAGGAGCAGGACGCTCTTGGATCACCTAAACAAAGATCATATTGACCATACTGACCAACTCTGAAGATTTCAAACATTGAAGTGGACATACACGAAATGTACTTCTTACCTCAGTGGCTGAACTCTCCTCCTCTGGTCTCTTCTTTTTCTTTCTTCTCTTGGATTTGCTACCTCCAGCAGGATCTGCATTATCTTTGTCATCATTTGATTCCTGGAACCAACACAAACACTTAGCCAACCGTCTTGTTTATTCAGATAAAAAAAATCTTAATTATTTTTTCATACCACAAGTGGCTTTGAGACTGGCACCTCTTTGAGAACAGGAGCATCCACTTTGGGCTCTTCATAATTGCCCCATATCTCAGTTGGGGGGTTCCAGTCTGAACTTGGGTCTACAAGACCATCTGAAAATCACATGAAGAGGCTGAAAACGTTAATCGTGTTCATAAAGTCCTTAATAATATTTAGATATTACAGGACCTCGAAAAAATTTTTGATCTTACTGAAGCTGGACCACTCGCTGGCAACAGCATCACTGCACATTTCAATTTTAGGTTGAGACGCAGGCTCTCCACCTATGAAAATCCAGGGAAGAAAAGGTTAAAGTTTGCAGTGTTTATTATCATGCAGCGACAGATAACGACAGATTGTCTGCAATGCAAGTTTTTTTAAGAAGAGTTATAAATACCTGATGTGTTCAATCCAAGCATTGTAAAATTTACTGGTTTCAGTTCAGCTTTAATTCTTGAATCCAAACCGGTCAATGTCCCTGTGAGTCAATTACATATGTTGTCATATGTGTGAAATGTATAAACAAAAAGTAAATTTTCAAAATGAATAAAGAAATTCTGATGAATCTAAAGCAATCGTTACAATGCATATTTTAGTTAATTTTTTTATTTAAATTTACATTAAATTTAGTAACAAACTAAAAAATACTATTACAAAACCCAGCTCAGAACAACCACAGCTTTAAAAATACATAAGAGTTAGGGTCATAAACAACCCAATCCATTACCCTCTGATTCTAGTTTCCAGGAGTTCTCACGGTTCTTGGGTACAGGAGCCTTTTTAGGAACAGACCGCTTCTCATTGTTTGAAGTGTTCGCTTGGGTTTGGTGCTTCACTGGCACTTCTATCCACCCTCCTCCATTTACCGCGTTTGCATCATTCCGGTTGGATGTCACTACTGGAAAGATGAAATTCGTAAAAATTCTGCTAATTTCTGCAAAAACTGCCACAACCCCTTCCCGCTTTATTCTACTGCATATGTGTTTATTTAAAGGTCACGTTTTTCCTGATCCCATTTTTTTAACCCCAGTTAATGTGTAATGTTGCTATAATAGCATAAATTATACCTGTAAATAATTTCACTGCCAGGTGATATATTTTCTTTAATAGAATTCTTCTTTCAAAGCCTACAATGAACGGCCGGTTTGGACTACAACCCTCTACTTCCTGCTTTAACGACGTCAGTAAAACGGTTCGTTGACTAAACTCCGCCCACCATGCCATTTTTGGTGTGTCCTTTTAAATGCAAATGAGTTGATATCGGCACTAAATGGCAGTGCAGTGGTTGGATAGTGCAGATTAAGGGTCGGTATTATCCCCTTCTGACATCACAAGGGGAGAGAAATTTCAATGACCTATTTTTTCACATGCTTGTGAAAGTTTACCAAACTAAGTTACTGGGTTAATCTTTTTTTCACATTTTCTAGGTTGTTGGAAGCACTGGGGACCCAATTAAAGCACTTAAACATGGAAAAGTCAGATTTTCATGATATGTCCCCTTTAAAATTTGTGAATCAGGAATACCTTGTTCACACTGTCAGTTAAAATCTGAATTTCGTGCATATTCGATTTGAATGACTGACTGTCCACACCATGTATCACAATTGTTAAGTCCAATTTGTGTCCTGTAGCGTTTTTTTTCCGTTTGCTAGAATAGCTGCATTGGTTTTTATTAGCAATGACGTTACTTTGAGGTGTTTGAAATATATGTGTGCTTGAGTTCACTTGGCTGATCGGCGTGTGACATCAAAGTACCGTGAGAAGTTATTTCGAATCACTCTCACAGTACTTTGATGTCATATGACACTCTGTCTGTATCAGTGTCACATGACTTCAGAACTCAAATGGATTTCCTAAAATGCGATTTGAATAGGATTTCAAACCACATATAAATGTCGAATTTTGATGCATTTTTAGCCATTTACACATGCTAAATCGGATTCCAATAAGATATGCAAAAAAAAACGACTTTGGACTGACAGCAAACAAGGTCTAAGAGACAGAATCATGATTTATATGTGAATGATATTCCCCCACCCCTAATAAATAGTGCAATTTTACCTGGGGCTACGACAGCTTCGATCTTTGCAGACTTGGGACGTGATGACTCTGCAATAAGTCAGAAAAAGAGTGCATATGTATGTTTGAATTTAACCTCCTGCATTGACATTTTGAGAGAAGCCATCATTGTAATCCTCTCCTAAAGGACTTGAACAAGATTGTACCTTTGTTCTTCTTGGTGCTTGCTGTGGCTGCAGGCGGTGGCTGCTCCACCTTCGAGCTGGCACGGTCGCTGCTATCAGGGCTCCCGGGGCTGTCGCCAGGACCCTTCTCTTTTTTACGCTGCTGACGTTTCTCTCGATGGCTAACCTTCGTCTCCCAAGCACCTGCTGAACACAGTCATACTGAAAAAGCAAAGCACTTTCATTCTTTCTCTAACAGTATCATTTTAATTTTTCCTTGAGCAATATGTTTTGCATTTGGAAATCGGAAGGAACTACAAGTGAAATACCTCATAAAGACAAAAAGAAAACTTAGCTCTATAAAATAAAAAAGTAAACGTGCTAATTAGTTTAAGTTTTTTACCGACTCGAATTAAATCAAATTTTTTTATGTCCTAATTTCTAATTTGGAAAATGTGTCTATACCATAAAAAAAGGAAACATTTTACTCACTTTATCCTTATTCACATTTCAAAAGTGAAACTGCTGCTACTACCGGTAGATGTTTGTTGTGGCTGCTAAACAGAGTTTGTTAACCAAATGAGTTTCATACCTTCATCAGGTTCCTTGCCATCAGAGGAGGAAACATCTTGACTCGACTTCACCTCTGGTTTTGGTTTCTTCTTGTTTTTCTTAGCCTACACGGGAACAACAGCAAACTTATTTACAACTTCCTGGTAGAAGTCATAAAGTAACCTACTTCCCCACACACTTTCAATAGTTACAAACGTGTGGTTGTGCCATTTCACACATCTACTGCCATCTCAGATACCATTTCATACACAGAAAAATGCAGAACATCTTACAATTTTTTGTTTTTTTATATTGTAATAAAATGCTGGAGAAAAGGCCTTGGGTCAGGGTACATATTCCCTGTTTGGATGTGCCCTGCATTTGTAATTATCAGATTACAGCATGAGACCGACACCCGACCTCTCTGAATCACAGAGTGAACGAAGGCCGATACAAACATCCAGGGAAACCGTAATAGCACTACTTAACAAAACAGTAACCCTTTATTGTTAAAACCTTTTAATAACATACCAGCCTTACTATGCTTAATACAGCATGGTTTCCACCATAACTCTGGTATTACAGTTACTAAAGTAAAACTGCAAAAGTTTGGTTGCCATATTTTATACTTAAATATAGTATAAAAGTAATATATTTAGTAGTTTGCATAGTTCTAAAACTTTTATCATAAAACTTTTTATCCGAGCACTTTGTATTCATACTTTTTAACTACGGGAATACACTTTGAACTTTTTAAAATTAGATTGCCACAGCGCATTAATAATTAAATAAAAAAGCAGAAGAGACGTGAATGACGAATAAAATCACTTGTACAATTACGTTATTTAAGTTTTAACCTAAAAATGTTCACATTGTCCATGGGTGTTGTCAACTGCCCAACAACTTTGTATTAGTCACCGCTGTCATCAAAAAAAGGAAGTAAATTGACAAAGCAATTTCAGCTCATTTAGTTTGAAGCTTTGCATGGTTAACAACTGCACCTCATTTTCGATTTTTTTTTATATTTAACAATAATGTTAAAAATTGTTTAAAGGTGGCATGTTGATTAATTTTAATTTTAAAGAAAAATGCCATCATTTTTCAATAGTTTACTGTGTTCTTACCTCAACTTAGACAAATTAATACATACCAATCTTAATAATTGTATAGCACGTCGTGAATGTGTTAGCATTTAGCCTAGCCCCATTCATTCCTTAGGATCCAAACAGGGATGAATTTAGAAGCCACCAAACACTTCCATGTTTTCCCTATTTATAGACTGTTACATGAGTAGTTACACGAGTAAGTATGTTGGCACAAAATATAACGCGGAGATTTTGAAGCGGATTAAAATAATAACTATATTGTATGGCGGAGGAGCACTTAGTTTGCAGCACTTCGACCTCAGCGCCATACAATATAGTTCTCATTTTTATCCACTTAAAAAAAATAAAAAAAATCGCCATGTTTTATTTTGTGCCAACATACTTACTCATGCTACTACTCATGTAACATGTGTCTTTAAATAGGGAAAACATGGAAGTGTTTGGTGGCTCCCAAATTCATCTCTGTTTGGATCCTAAGGAATGAATGGGGCTAGGCTAAATGCTAACACATTCACAACACGCTGTACAAAGATTAAGTGCATGCATTGAAAAAAGATAGGTATGTATTACTTCGTCCATGTTGAGGTAAGAACATAGTAAAATATAGGAGTGTGCCGGTTTCAGAATTGGTGATGACGGTTATGACGTGAGTCAAATGTGACGGTTCGTAACATAACCGTCTGGGGCTTTTGATCGCTTAAAATGCTCGTGGATTGCCGCGAAAGTGTCATTTTACTAGGGCTGGACCAGAAAATTTGAATATTCGAATATTCGTTCGGTGGGTTGACATTCGATTTTCAGTTTTGAGATTCGAATATATATATAAATATTTTTCAGCGTTAATGCAGAGCTTTTGCCAAGCAGGAAGTGCGCTTCACACTCCCGCTCTGTAGGTGGCGCAGAGAGACCAACATCCATAGCCAACAGCCATCAAACTCCACCAGTAGAAGAAGAGATCGCCTCGAACGGAAAGCGCGCTTCCTGCTTTGGCATTCACGCTAATAGTGTTGTAAATAACTTTCAGTTTCTTGCAAAAACTGATTGATTTGCTTCACAAGACGTCAATATGTCACACGGAGATATGGGGGATTACTTTTGTATTGGATATATATGCTTTAGCTCTTAAAGTGTGCGGATCGGTTGACTTGCATGACGGAGCACTGGGGTTTCTGCAAAATATCTTCATTTTTGTTCTGATGAAAAAAACATATTGGATGGTGTAAGTGTTATAATAAATAAACTTGATTTTGAAAGTAT
The DNA here is from genome assembly GCF_030506205.2 of Paramisgurnus dabryanus. Classification (NCBI taxonomy): domain Eukaryota; kingdom Metazoa; phylum Chordata; class Actinopteri; order Cypriniformes; family Cobitidae; genus Paramisgurnus; species Paramisgurnus dabryanus. The sequence goes on along the minus strand of NC_133355.1, from coordinate 21,743,807 downwards.
GCTACCGTTTTATTACAGTTTGTTGAACTTCGTTCATTTATTTTCGTTGTTTTATTTAAATAGCCTACCCTACGTTGTCAGTAATTACTGTGCTGCTAATTTCTGATACGGGAATGTTTGTTTGTTAGACAAATGTTGTTAGAAAATAGGCTACCTTATTAAAAGTATTGGTCTTGTGTTTTGTTTCACTAATGCTGTTCTCGCATGACGCATGACAGGCACGCCGCTTCCGGCTTGTGCTGTTCTGTAGTATTTTTAAAGTTTATTAATTCTAGAAGTGTCACATGTCCATATTGCACGAAAAAAATGCACTACACTCCCTTGAGTTCCCAGCAACACATCCGCCAGATAATAAAAACTGTGGATCGACAGACACACACATACACACACACACACACACACAGATTCCTGCCTTTATTAAAGAGAAAAAATATGTTCAGCCCCTCCTTCCGAAGCTTCGAATATTCGATTTTATTTCTACTAGAGCTTCGAAGCTCAAAAAATGATATTCGGAACAGCCCTACATTTTACCATAAAATCATGAATGCCAAGTGTGTTTTAAACAGTAATGACTTTGAGCAATTTAACATAAAGCAATGAAACATTTAAAAAACACACTGTTGCCACTTTAGACTGCGCTGTCACTCTCTGCCCAGCATAAATTAATCCTCTATCTTTCATCTATCTTAATAATCTTCAGAGAAACAGATTTGTGCCATGGGCTTTTTATGTCTGTAATTGTGTCTATATCGGTCATTACACAGACCAGAACAGCACGAAAACAATGTGGATTAAAAAGTGTCTTTAAGAGGTTTTGCTCATAAATGCATGTAAACTAAAGTAATGTGAACTTGAGATTGTTATATTGTTATTAAACTGCACGGTATGCGCAGCAAACGCAGCCGGTGTAAAAGCACAATGGTCACGCGCGGCAAACACTCTCCGCATACGTGCTGCTCAGTGCTCACGCTTGCGATGTGAAACCGGTGTTTGAATAAACTAAACACTGATTAGCTACTTGCTCTACGTTTATTTAAAATAAACAGCAAGACAACTAGCAGTGAATGTGCTTTCAGGAGAGTTAGAAGATTAGCATGGTAGGATTTGAACTTGAAAAGCATAGAGTACTGAGTGACGCCTTTCCCCGGTTAAAACAACATTCCTTCTTATGGTCATTCATGTTTATTTAATGCTATAAATTAACTAGAAGGAAGAGGTGATTTGAAAGGTGAGACTTTGTTTAATATGTTTAATCCCAAAAGTAACCGAAAAGTAACCTGGTCTGTCCTGTAATGTTATGTCATCGCATTGTCAGTGTCTGCTCAGCTCTGTATTTTTAACTGCGTGAGAACACAGTGGGGCGTATAACAAAGACTGTTAAAAATTGTTTTTAATTAGTATTTAAACATTCTTTATGATAACATTTTTTTAATAACACGGTTTTGGCGGTTATAGAGTTCTAATGACGGTGTTCAACTATAACCGTCGGTCTCACGGTTATATAATGACCGTAACACCCCTAGTAAAATATTGAAAAAGATGGTGTTTTCCTTTAAATATATAAGAACATTTTTATATTTTGAGCTTGTTGAACGCAGTAAATTCAGATTGTTGCGCTAAACTTATGACTGCATGTTGAAAATGTAAAATCTCAACACAAACTGCATATAACAGCTAGTCACGAGACGCACACATTTGAATTTACTTATTTGTATCTGCACCTAAAAAGCTCAAAATATTTAATGTTTTCTCTCACGAATGTATTCAAGATTTAACGATATCAACTAGTCTTAAACAATTAAATGTATAATTTCACTTCAGTAGACATACAGTAACTTACTAGACTTATTTTGATTACTTTAACGATGGAGGGATGTGCTTTTATTAAGCTTTGTCATGTTGAGCCCCATATATGAAGATAAGTGCAAGACAGCACTTTAATGAAAAATGTAAAGTCATATACAATAGAAATCACATATAAACTATGAAATCTAATACGTGATGGCATGAGGGCCAGTAAAAATTGAGAACTTTTATATTTAGGTGCACTATTCCTTTAAGGGCATACACACAGAACTGCACTGGACTACTTTCAATAAATGTTAAAATTTAAGACACGTTTAAAAAAAAACTTTTTCTAAAGAACAAGCATGAAAAGTTAGACGATGAACCTTTATATCAGCAGGAGGTTGTACTGGTGCTGGTGCTGCTACAGGAGGGGTTTTCTTTTTCTCCTCGGTGACTTTGATTTCTTTGATTTCCTCCTTCGGTTCAGCCACTGTCTGTCCATTCGCCTGGGCCTTTTGCTGCAAGCACATGACAGTTATAAACTCAGCATTTACTTCCCTCTTTTAACTGACAGCGTTTGTAAACTGACAGTGAGCTATGAAAACGATTAAGTCTTTGTGTCTTAGTTGTGCAAATCACAAAAAAACTGACAGCAACAACGGTGTTGAAGAAAAACGAAACTTATAAGAGCATGCTAAGCTTGAGCTAGCCGGTCAGCTAAGTTATGTGGCTACGTGGCTTTCCCATCGCCTTCGTGTCTGTCACATAACAACACTGATAATGAAATCTCAACTTCTCGTATGATCATGTATGCTTTAAACCGTTTAGGACAATAAACAATATAGAGTTAAATTGTTCTGAGGGGCAAATACGCAAATATTTTCACCTCACCGATGGTTTATCGGCGATTTGACAGGTTAGCTGTTAGCCAAAACTTCAATCGGTGTACTATGATTTACAACGAAGACTGGCCGTGTCTCAAAGTCTAATGTGCCGCCAATTACGACAGCATTAAAAGGTGCCTTCCAATAGATAACGCTTACAAAGCTATCTTACGTTACGTAGGAAACATATTGCATTGAAATCAGAAGAACAAAATTGCAGGCCGCTTACCTTGTCAGCTGCTTTCTTTTTGTTCTTTTTCTTCGGTTCGCTCGGTTCGGCCTTCACTGTCTTTGGTGTCACGGTGGGTTTGATCTGGGTCTCGGAGGCGGTGGTGGGACTCCTGGTACCGCTAACCGGAGCCGCTCGACGCTTTCTTCGTCCGCAGGCCGCGACCAGCAGCAGCACAGTCAGGGCGATGAGCGCCGTGCTCAAAATCGCCCATGACGGGTACTTCTCAGGCTTTAAGCCGAGATCGACCCCCAGCTCGGTTCGGAGGAAGCCTAGGCCGGAGGACAGTAGCCCGCGAAGACGGTCTGACACGTATTCGGCTCGCTGAGTGGCAAGGGCTTGCCAGTCCATTTTTAACAGACGGACACGAGCTGCAGACAGAGAGTGAAGTACTACTGCCAACAGGACTTCAGTGAAGAGAGGAGGGAGGGGCTATAATTGTTCTCGCCTTCTTGCTTGATAACCGTGTCTCATCATAACTAAGCGAGCTGACTTCTTATGCAGTATTTGCTGATTCTTTTAGTTAAATCTAGTATATATGTAAATTCATCGATACCTGAAAACAATATTATGTTTGAAAAATAAGAAATGTGTCTGTATTTGTAAACATTTCAATATTTTTGTCCAACTTTATTTATATATTGTAATTTAATGTACCCCCCGACTGTATTTGTATTTTTTTTAACCAATAACAAAACTACCAGGCAGCTTTTGGTCGCATTTTCAACGAATAAAGTAGACAATGCTGCGCAGACCGCTCGAACTATGACATCAAAGTACCGCGTGAGCGATAGAAATACATAGCTTTCGAATGAATCACTCTCGCGATACTTTGATGTCAGCCTGCGCAGCGCATACAATCGAACAAACAATGTTCTATTGATTCTATTCAACCAAAGGTTATTGCAGTGTAAAGATAAAACAATATTTTTTTCTTTGGTTTATAGGAAATATGCGTTTATAATTTCCAAAGTAAAATTTGGTCACAAACTAGCTAGTCCTAGCTTGTGCCTTGCTAATAAAAATTTGGCAAATTCAGTTAAAAATAGATTTTAAATTCAAAATAATTGTATAGGTAAATAGTATTAAGACCATTTTGGATAACAACATTGCACCAGTTGCAAATCTCACATAACAAATACAAAACACTTTAACCCATAGATATGCTTTGACCATCAATATTTTCTGACTAACCCTTAATTTATATATATATATATATATATATATATATATATATATATATATATATATAATTTTAGGGCATTTACCAAAAACATGCTGTAACTGCTTTTGATACCTAAATGTGGTGTTTAGGTAGGCAACTAGGTTTACACAATAACCTACAGAAATAATTTAGTTAATGGTTTTGAGTTAATCAAGTCATCAGGGTTACACAAGCTGGAAATATATATATATATATATATATATATATATATATATATATATATATATATATATACACACACACACTTTATAAACACAGATTTAATTTTCTTTACACTTCCTTTAAGATTATAGAGGTCACAGATGGAGGTGAAACATCTATTGGGCTAAAAATATTTTATTCCTGGAATTGTTTTCTCAGTAGGATGTGCCCATTGGGATTACTTGCTGTCTGTTATTTAAAAACAACTTTGAAATCCCGAAAGATTTACACCAAAAACATTTGTGTTTGGGTTTCTTAAAAGGAAAGGCATCATTCTGATCTCTGCCTACCTTTGTTTTGTTAATGTAGTCAATTCATCATTACATAGTGTTTGTATTGGGTGCAAAAAGAAACCAAAACAAAACTAAATTTAAAATATATTTTGTGTATTTTTCACTTTCTGCTTAGATTAAAAAGAAAAATTAAAACAAACTAAAAAAATCAACTAACCGACATTTCTCTGTAAAATACAATGAAATACTGTCTGATAAATAAATAAATTCTAGTTCATCATTAGAAATCTGCATCAAGAGTAAATTCAGAGTCCATAACGTTTGACATAACTCCAAATCGCTGGTATTCTGCCACTCGCTTCTCAAAAAAGTTTGTTTTCCCTTCCAGTGAAATTGACTCCATGAAGTCAAAAGGGTTTTCTGACTGATACGCCTTTAGAAATAAAAAAGAAGCATTGTGACATTAATACAAGACATCACTTTACATTTAATTACTTCAGTCTAATCATTTAGCAAGACAACTAGGAGACAGTTCTTATATATTACTCACTTTGGGCAATCCCAAATCTGTTAACAACCGATCAGCAACAAACTCAATGTACTGCTTCATAAGAGAACAGTTCATTCCAATCAGATTGACTGGCAGGGCTTCCGTAAGAAATTCCTTTAAATAAAAACAAACACAGTTCAAGTGACATTCATGACAAACCTATAAGAAAGCAATGTGTCGAAATGATAATAATATACAAACCTGTTCAATGCTCACAGCCTTTGTGATAATATCCTTAACTCTGTCAGCTGAGGGTTTCTTCACCAAGTAGTTGTACATCAGACATGCGAAATTGCAGTGCAAGCCCTTAAACATTTAAGTAAGTGACACTATCAGTTATTATAGCCTTTGCATTTTTCGTCTTTCTATCTTTGCTCAAAATGCTTGTAGCTGAGCTATAGGAACAAAATATTTTCTAACCTCATCTCTACTGATAAGCTCATTGGAGTATGTGAGCCCGGGCATTAGTCCTCTTTTCTTTAACCAGTAGATGGCAGCAAATGACCCAGAGAAGAAGATGCCCTCCACTGCTGCAAACGCTACTAAACGCTCTCCTGAAAATAAATACATAAGCGATAAATTAATACTGTTGATCAGGTGTAATAATCAATATTGCATCTCTTTGATCTATATTGGAAAACACACTGAATGGACTAGCCCATTTTCTTCAACCCACCAAAAGTGGAGTTCGTATCAGAGATCCACTGTAAGGCCCACTCTGCTTTCCGTTTTACAAAAGGCATAGTCTGAATTGCATTAAACAAATAGTCCCTGTATCAAGAAAAAAACAAAGCAAAAGTATTAAATACAAGTGCAAGGGCACATTTACATTAAAGGTGCATGCGGTGTGCAATGTTTCTAATACAGGTTGTTAGAGTTAGGATTTAAATGAAAGATATACATTTTAAAGGGATAGTTCACCTGAAATTTTAAATTGTGTCATCATTTTCTGACTGTCATTCTGATGAACATAAAAAAAGATATTTTGAGGAATGTTATCATGTTAACATTAATAGTAGGAAAAAGAATACTATGGAAGTGCATGGGGCTCAAGAACGGTTTGGTTACAAACATTCCTCAAAATATCTTCCTTCGTGTTCATCAGAACAAATAAATTTATATAGGTTTGTAACAACATGAGAGTGAGTAAATGATGATAACTTTCTCACAAATGAACAGATAAAATGCATGCTGCCAAGTCTGTTCATAAACCACATAAACAACTGTAAAATGTGCTTAACCGAACCTCACACCTGTCACCTGTGTACATGCATGTTGGAAGTTACAACTGACATTGTTAAAGTGAACATCACATTGCTTATTTTCCTCAAACCTCTCTTTAAGATCCCTGATGTAAGTGTTGATGAGCATGCTGTACATTTCGGAGTGCACATTCTCAATAAGGATCTGAAAGCCATAGAATGAGCGAGCCTCTGGAAGCTGCACCTCCTGACTAAACCTTTGCACCTGAGCGAAGACAAACATCCCTGTTCAGCACATCTTCAAACAGACTATTTCATAACTAAATCTCTTAAGACACTTGACATTGATTTCCATTATCATAAGTACAAACAAAGGTCGTCTGGTTGAGACAGACTAACCAGATTCTCATTGACAATCCCATCACTTGCTGCAAAGAAGGCCAATACATGAGATATAAAGTGTTTCTCATCAGACTTCAGGTTGTCCCAGTGAGCCAAGTCCTTTGATAAATCCACCTAAACAAGTCAATAAACAGAAGAAAATATGATGGCATCACATGAGTCATAACATGGTGGCCATACATTGTAATTACTAAATAATAACCGTATTACAATTCAAAAGTCAGTGTATATACAATACAACTACAATTAAATCATTTTCAAAAGGTAAGCGGATAATTTTTATTTTTGGAGACGTGAACACAATCCCCTGCTGAATTGCAGCTTAAACCTAAGATTAAAAGGACAAAAATGTAAGACTCCTCACCTCCTCAACTGTCCAGAATGAGGCCTGAGCTTGTTTGTACATTTTCCAGATGTCTGGATACTGAATAGGAAAGATAACAAATCGCTTTGGGTTTTCTCTGAGGAGAGGCTCATCTTCAATGCTCTTTGGGTCAACATCCTTGTGACCATTCTGTAAAAGAAACAGTTCATAAAGGAACTAGGTGTTTTTTTCAGCTAATGCACTGATATAGAGTCCTACATCCACCATTCATAGTAATATAGAGAAAGAAGAACAGATATACGGACTACTACAGCTCATGTGGGACAAACTGATGACGAATCTGCTACGCTAAAATTAATTCACATATATCACGTATTGTTTATGACTGAATGAAAACCTATATCGGTTCATTTAAATAAAAAACTATTTGAAAAATAACGTTTTTTATTTTGTTAACAGACCTTACTGTTAATAATTCAGCTTTAATGTAGTTTAAACCATTTGCGATTCGTAATATTTAACACAGTGCTACTAAAATAAATCAATTCAAGAGTTTTAAATTCATACAAAGCATTTTATTCAATTGCCATTTCATTCTTAACAGCTCTAAATTTCGTTTTATTTACGTTATGAACAGTTTGCTTAAGGCGAAGGCCCTTTGTTATGAAAGCTCCCAACAACAGACATATTTAGGACAGCAGATTCACCATTTATACGAATCTAAAAAAAAATAAACAAGTTATTTTACCTGACACTCCATAATATCCGTCGACGTGTTCATACTAGAAGTCATGTTTATTATTTTTCGATCGGCAGCGTTTAAAGCTGCGACCTCTCGCTATGACGTTGTCATTGCTGAAGCTGCACGAGAGACTCGTGGCTTGTAGCTCCTCCTACATGTTGACGCTGACATTAACCCTTTCACCTCTCTATACATAAACCTGAAATAACACCAAAATCTGCTGTTTTTTAACTTATTTTGTTTATATAAATTAACTATATTTAAAGGGATATTAAGTGTAGTTATGTAGCAAAGTATTTGGTAGCTTTATCTTCCATTTCTAATGTAAAGTTCACAACATGATAAACAAAAATGACTCTCAACAATAGTATTTGCTCAAAGAAATGTATTAAATTAACATTTTCATTATTCCTACAAGCACAATTGTACAGTCAAAGACAGACAATGGTCCATTAGTGCCTTAGACAATAGTTATTTCATAAAAACAGTGAGACGTGTTAAAATTATTGTTTAACTGTGCTAAACACACAGGATAAAACATCTGAAATATACATTTTATGAATTTGGATTGATAATCACAATAAATTTTAAAGTGAAAATTGTGTTGTAGGTTAATTTAGGGGTTCCTCAGTGCCAGACAGTCCAATTATGAGGAAATCGTAACACCAATTTACATCTGCCTTCTTATGATAACCTGGCAGAAGGTTTCAAAACTTTCATATCACAGTACACTTAACCATCGAGCACTAAGAAATATAATAACCTTTAAAAAACTTTTACGTGACGCACCACACGTACTGAGGAAACAATTTGGCATGAGGAGCAACTCCATGCTTCCCAAATCTATAAAACCATGGACATTGTGAAAGAAGAACAAGGACAGAATTGCTAAACCAAATTTTCACTACTCCACATACTAAAGACAATAGCATATGCGAAAATATTAAAATCTATTTTTACTGAAATTACTTTGGAGACAAATGCATCATGTTGTACATTTACAAGACTGTCTTTAAGTAATCTATAGCCATATATATGTATACATCAAAAAATTAAATTAGTTCAACATTTATGTAAACGGTGTTTAAGAAACCCAAAGTTTGGGTGCCATCTCCACAGTTATCCATTTTGTTGCATATGTTATTAAATATGGGGTTTCTGCCATTGTTTTTGGTTGCTAAGGAAAGTGAGCCTTTATGTAGATGTGAGAAACTGAGGTAACAATGTCAATCAATTAGTTTGCCAAGCCTTTCATCAAGTTTTAGAAATGTTTTCCACCCATGACTGTTGGAATGTTGTCTCTGCAAGCCATTCACGTGCCCAGTGAGATCGATTTTGGCTCCGTTACAAGCCATACTGGACCAGTGAGAAGTTTTTCATGGTGTCATCCACAGAGATCCCAGCTTCCTGCATCTCAAACCTGATGAAAAGGATATAATATTAATTTGGGTGTGTGTAACATCTATCAAAGTACCTCTTGGTTAAAGAGCAGTAAAATTATAAAATATGGCTTCAATTACCAGTCATCTGTAGAGATGGTGTAATACACAGGTGGTGGTTGTGTGTCACTGAGGGGTGCTGACCCTTCCTGACCACTGGCCCCCATGTTTCTGAAAATGAGCCAGTCCCCAACAAAGATCTCAGGGAGAAGGCAACACTCCACCACCTGGTCCAGTGCATCACACGTGGGACCCCACAGGCTGCTGGAGAACACTGGTTCATCTAGGGTGAGTGACATCTAAAAACAATACAGAGTTTAAAAATCTCAACCAGGAAACTAGTACAGAAATTGTTTATGCAAGTGTGGATCAATTACCTTGTGCACAGAAGGAGCGGCGATGGTATTTCCAAACAACTTCCCCACAAAAGATCCATACACACCATCGTTCATATAATACATGAATTTTGGTTCGTCACTGTGTTTCAGCTCATCTAAAATCACATGACACATTGGACATTAAGACAAAGGAAGGGTCAAACGAGTCAGTAAAAGAAGATGAGATGGGAATTTTACCATGGAGATCCCGGTATACTGATTTCTTGCCAATAACATTGACAGCCATGGTGAAGGAGGAAAACACTAAGAAATTTCCTGGTTCAGCAATGACACTCACTCCAGACCCTGAGGGGAAATAGGCCTCTAGCAGTGGGGTGACAGTAGAATGTATCTAAAAAAAAAAAAATAAAACGGAAAAATGCTTTGAATAACATCCACATTGGGCAATATTCAAATAAAAGAAACATGAAACTTGATATACCTGTTTTAACTGAAACTCAGAACCACTGAATCCACCACCGATATTCAGAATCTTCATGTCAAAGCCTAACTCCTTCTGTGGAAAGACACAAGGAAACCTCAGCACTACAACAGATACGTGGGGTGGGATAGCCATAAATCTACGAAAGAATGACAGTCGCCTTATGATATTTAAGACACTTATATAGTATAGTAACTAGGGCTGGGAATCAATTCAGATGTTCCAGATCGATCCGATTTCGATTCTCGATTCAATTTTGATTCCGGTTCTTGGGTCAGTTTTTATACTCGATTCTCGATTCAACTCAATGAAAATAGATTTGATACAAATTCTTTCTTAATAAAAAAATTACAGTGAACAGCAGTTTACAAGTGGGTAATTAATTTAAAAAAATTAAAAGCCACAACACTATCGTCGTCGTCTTGCTTGCTAAATCTAAAATGCTTCCATACCTCTGACTTTTTATGTGAAGGTGACATCATCGTCGATGAAGCACCTGAAACCGCCATTTCAAGCACTGAATGAATGAATGACAGGCTTGCCGCTCGCTCCTTGGTAACATCGCGCAAGGCAAAAAAGAGGGTGACATCTAGTGAAGAAGACTAGTAATTAGATTAACGTTAATCTTACGTTCAATGTTTGCGGAAATAAATATGAAGAAAAAAAACATTCTGCTCTTCGAGAACCGATTTTAAATCGACCAGGTTAAAAATATATATTTATCATCAAAAAATCGATTGTTTTTTGCCCAGCCCTAATAGTAACTGTTTTAAAATCACATTTCTCTCCTCACCCCCATGTCAAAGATGCAGCGAGCGTCTGATAGTGCATGGGTGTACACCTGTGGATCTTTGCTTGACACTGGTACCTGAAACCTGCAGACAGAGCGGCCCAATGTCAAATCTTCTGAAATGAAAATTCAATACAAAAAAGAAAACCCTAATAAAGTTTACTTACATGACTCCAACCACGTCTACACTCAGTTCCCTTGCCATTTCCATAAGATGCCTGCAACCCTTCAAGGAGCAACCAATGGTCACACTCGCCTCTTCTACCTGTGCATCAGTAGACACTTGTAGCAAAAGCCTATTGGGACAGAAACCAAACAATGATTTTTCATATCAAATAGATGTATTTTTGTAAAATTTCATTTATTCACTACTTACTTGGACTCTGGATGGGCACGTGCAATTTTACGAAGCTCCGCCTCGTTTTCACACACCAGATAGTTAATGCCATTCTTGGCTGCATGTTTAATGAGTGAGAGCTGCTTGCAAACACCAGACAGGATGATGTTCTCAGGAGGGACATCATGACTGAGTACCAATGTGGTTTCCGCCTGAAACAAGTTAATGAGTTTCCATTAGATCATGGCCCTAAAATCCATAAGGACCTTTCAAAATCTGCGTATAACAACTTCTATTAAGCAAATTGTTTAGGATGTTACCTTATTTGCACAGACAAAACCAACACCAAGCGCAGTCAGGAGTTCAATGACTACAGGGCTGCTGTTGCAACTGACTGGGTAGAAGGGCCGAATGAGGGGCATGGTGGTCTTCCACAGAACATACTGTCGCATTAGGGCCCCAAGGTCGGCCACAACAAATGCATTCTTTTCAGCCTGAGAAAACAACAACAACAACAAGAGTATGTAACATGAAGTGTGTACCGGGTTAACGGACCCATGACTGTCATAATACATACCAGATTTTGTTCATAGACATGGCTGTCGATGACATCTTCAAGGGTCAATCCTCCTTCTAGTATTTCAATCATGTAGTTTGGTGCATCAACGAATCCTTTCATCTCAACCGTATTCCGCAAATCCGACAATCATAGAGAGTTTACTGAGCCGCTGGGTTATTCTTGGTATGCAACAAACTGTTTGGGGTAACAAAAGACACTTTCAGAATAGTGGTTTTATAACAACGTTACACATTTTGATTTCAGTAAAGACATATAATCGCATCATCTACGCCACGTGATACCAAATGTTGTGTGTTATATAAGCAACCTTTGAACAGGAAGAAATAATCCGTGTCATTTTTTGCCCAGACTCATTTGATACGCATCAACAAAGTCCATGAGGCCAATAAGTAAAACAAGCAGAGAAAACCAATCACATCACCAGAGATGGTATCACATGAGTCCAGCTCAGTATGTTTAGAGATGACGACAACACACAGGCTTTCTCTCAGGCCGAACCGAGATAAATCCCTGTGGCTTTGAGGCACAATGGAGCGTTTGATGGTATTACCAATGGATTTGTGCAGTATGACTGGGGGACAGAGATGTCACATAGAGGCCGCCCAGAATGTTACGTAAAACCAAAAACAATCTACCACAGTTTGGTAACCAACTGTTCTGCAAAGATTTTGTGTTATATATAGCCTATACAAATGTGTGTGTCTGTATATATGCATGTGTGTATAATTCAGGGGTCAGAACGCCACTACTTACATGGACAACGTGGGAGATGGTGCTCTCCCGCTATCAACTAGGATCCCAAGGCGGCTCAGCGTTGAAGTCAAACTGCTCGCGGTAAAGTGCCTCCCCTAGGCCTTCGGGGTAGCGCTTATACACCCGCAGAGAAAGTGGGGAGCCCTGTGGTGCCAGAAATACAGACATGTTAATAGATTTCATTCAGAATAGTAGATAGCTGACTGTTTCAAATAAAAGACGCGTCAAAACATTTCATAGTAACCAGTTTTCTCATACACTCACTGTATGTTTATAATCATCACTGTAGGCTATATGAACCTTATCAAGTGACAACAGGTTTACTACTGTACTTTGTACCAGAGTTTCACAGATCTGGGTGATCAGTTACCTTGTGTTCTCATTTTTAAGCATTAGAAAACGCTGTCTTATCTTAAACACTCATCATGGGATCAATGAATAAAGTTTCAGTTTAATAATACATCAGAGATAATAGTATTTGTTTGTACATATACACACAATCCTAGATTTAAGTCATTTTTTGTCCTGTTTAACGTTACTTAAATTCTTATTGGGTTAACTTCATTAATTATGGATTCCAACCCATGACGTTACATGTTTTGGTAATAGTTTTACTGAGATAAAATAAACCTTGCGTAGACTTATAAAATATAGTATACTATCATGAAGTGGATTATGTTTTACTAATAATACAAACTGAGGCAAGACAACTAAAACTGCTAATTTAATATTTTATGAGCTGATAACACACAGTCTTATCTCTTGTTGAAATTCGATAAATGGCAGATTTTGTAATAGTAAGATATATGATAACAATAATAATGTGTAATTTGTCTTATTTAGCTCGTCATTTAACAATCTGATAGAACACGTCGTATGCGACTGGGTTTGGTTGACTGAATCAGCTACTAACTATTTACCCAACAACACCCGTTACGCTATTTACAAACAAAACGTTTTGTATTATTAAACTCATTTAATTAATTTAACATGTGATATTTAATTTAATATCCCGTTGTCCTTCACGGAGCAATGCCGCTGCCCGTATTACAAACGCGACTACAACCAACCGCCATGTTGTGTGTCACAGTTCCTCACAAGAGCCGTTGATTTTCCCGAGTCAACAACTATAACCAAAATGCTGTACTTACGTGAGATAACGGCCTGAATGATTTGGAAAATCGTCTTCTCTTTTTCGGCGGAATTTTTAAAGAGTAGTGGGGACACAACTAGAAGAAAGAAAAGAGGCTGTATGTGCCATATGCCTGGGTGAGGAGGACTCGGGTCGAGCACGGAGCACTGTAATACGTCTAGAGCAGAAATGGTCGATGGAGGAAGGCGGGCGATTTGTGAGAGAACACGGGGTGGAGCTTATGTGTATAAACCCTACTACCGGGAAGGCTTGGCTTATGAATATTATTTAGGTTACGTGATTGGACGCTCAGGAGGAACTTTCTGAGAACGTCAGCACTTTTGGTCAATATTCATGAGCTCAGGCAAACTAGTTTAGGCTTGTTCGACTTCGCGCGGCGCAAACTCATCTACATTTAATACCGCGAGAGTTCTCGCGATATTTTGATCTCATATCCCGACATTTAGTAGCCTGCGTAAATCTGTAGGCAGGGCCTTTTATGTACTCATAAAAAGTTATGATCGTTTAGATCATTATCTAATTCCTTCTTGAGAAAAACACTCCTTTGAACATGTATAGGCCTACGCAGGCTCTGTTTATTGTCTTATAATGTCTGTACTTTTTGTTAAATTGGCAAAGATTTCACCCTAACTCCACCCAATTTTATTTGATCTTCATTCCTAAACAGCTACACTGGCATAAGAGTGGAATAGTTCTTTGTTTACCAGTTCCGTACTTATGTTCAAAAAACCTAAAATGCCAGGTTCAGACAGATAATAGTAATGAAAGTCACACATACAAATTATTATTATTAAACGAAAGAGTTCTCCTTCACCCTCAACACGACAGCAGGCCTTTATCAACAGTATTTTGTTTATAAGGGAATTTTGATGATGAAACATGCTCACAGCAAGGAAGATTGTCATAACAAACAATTAAACAATGATAAATAAACCCTAAAACATTGTAAGATACAAGTGTTTTCATAGCTGTTTGCTGGGTGAAAGGTTACATTATATTTTTGAGTTCCAGCTTGTTTTCCAAAGAATTGTAAGTCCCTTAGCAGTCTAAAAAGCTTAATTTTCAGGGAAATTACTTACAATCAAACCATTAAACTAATGTACATGTCTTACTTTAAAGGTCTGTTTTGTTCACGCACGTAGTTGATGCTTACTTTATTTGTATTGGAAAATTGTCGTATAAATCCAGTTATTTATTAAAAAGAAATTTCTTAATAGTATTTTTTTCAATAATAGACTTATTGAGTTCACGTGATGTGTATTATTTCCATGAAACCATTTGAATGACATCCCCAGAAAAAGTAGTTTTAACTAAGTCCTGGTGCTGGTTTTTGCGTAAATAGTGTTATTTTGTATTATATTTTCTTTATTCGGTTTTAATTTTAATGCAGTTTACTAATCACATTATTTACTACATTACCAAGCTTTTGTTTGGATTCAGTGTGAACAAAACCAGACAAAAAATCTAAAGTGGCTTTGTTTTACATGAAAACAAATTGTAGTAAAAAAAAAACCGTTATATTTATACAGTGTTTTTATGCGGAATTTATTATTTGGTTTTTATATGTTTAATTTTTTTACAAAAGAAAAAAATGACATGGTAGGCTACCAAATAAATAAAAAAAATTACATTGAGATATTTTTGTTTCAGGTTATAATAATTATTAGGGTATAATAAAGCTAAAAGTTAAAAAGTCAAAGTGTAATTTGTGATCAGTATCTAATAAAAACCAGATAAAATAAGCTTTCAAAAAAGGCTTCCTGGATTATGCGCATCCTGAACGCACTGTTAACTGTTCTGAACACAACCTCCTCTGATCAGCTGACCACAATGTGATGCTCTTCGGTTTAGCGTTTAAAAAACACAAACAGCAATGTTTCACTAAAATAATATAAATTTTAAAAGGATTCTTTTGCAGCTTACTGAAGTGACTTATCCAGTTCGTAAGTATTGTCAAACATTCATTTGGAATTTTATAGTCGTGACAGCGGTAGCTGGTCATACGATATGTCAGACCTCTAAAGCCAGTGGCTTTATATCCTAATGTTACCTTATTTCAGTTAACGCACGACACTGAAATGGATATGTTTGAGATTATAAATTGTGTAATAAACATAAAAATTTACGATTAAATTAGAGTTTTTTATGTTAAAGCACTAAATGACTTTTCATTTGTATGGAGCGAAATGGAGAAGCGTGACTTTGTCACATGATTATCCATGAATGAACCTCTATCATTTGTTTTGCATAGAATAACGTTACATTTAAAACGCTCTGCTTATGTTTTATCACCTGCTGGCATATTCAGTAATGCATTTAATCCTAAATAATCTCAAATGTATTTTAGGTGGATTGATCATTTGAGTAGTCATGATGACTGAGCTTTGGTTGATCTCTGCTCCTGGAGAGAAGACTTGCCAGCAGACATGGGATAAAATGAACTTGGCCACAACTCATGCCAACACCCTGTCCACTAACCACAAATTTAACATTCCTGACCTTAAAGTAAATTACTTACTATTGTCTTCAAACATTAGGGTTTATTAACAACAAATGTTTGACATCACTCTTATCCGATTGCTTTTCTTAACAGGTGGGAACTCTTGATGTCCTTGTTGGGTTGTCAGATGAGCTTGCTAAACTGGACTCTTTCATAGAAAGGTTTACGTTTACATGATGACATTGTTAAATGCTTTAATTTTGACAATTTTATTCTTTATTTTGTTGTGTATACACTCTTAAAAAAAGAAGGTTCCTCACAGGGATGCCATAGGAGAACCATTTTTGGTTACTTAAAGAACCATTAAGTGAAAAGTTCTTAGAAGTACCATTTTTTTCATACCTTTTAATAATCTAAAGAACCTTATGTCACTACAAGGAACATTGTTTTTAAACCGAAAGGTTCAGATGTTAAAGGTTCTCTATGGAACCATTCAGCCATGGTTCTTCTTGAAGCACCTTTATTTTTAAAAGAGTATTATTTATAAATATTTATTATTCATGATCATAACAGTCTTAGCAGACAAACTGGTTTGGAGCAGTGTCATATTTCCCATAATTCCCTCTGTGCTGATGTCATAAACGTTTTTAGTATCTGTCACATTATAGTTCTCTAACCATAGTGAAATGTATTTGCACAGTGTGGTGAGGAAAGTGGCCCAGTATATGACTGATGTGTTAGAAGACAGTCGAGATAAAGTTCAGGAGAATCTTTTGGCCAATGGAGGCAAGTATCCTACTGATCCTAAAAAACATACATCATCTTGATCCCATCATTGTGAACTCTACTGTGTACAGAAATATGTTAAAATAGTTATTTCTTCACAGTTGATCTGATTACATACGTTATACGTTTTCAATGGGATATGGCCAAGTATCCAATAAAACAATCCCTTAAGAACATCTCAGAGATCATCTCAAAGGTAAGAAGCATTGACATTATTCATCCTTACTTGTTATGTCTGGAGACGTCTGGTCTTTGATTTATCATCATAACATGCTCTCTGCTTTATAGCAAGTGAGTCAGATTGACAATGACCTTAAAGCTCGAGCGTCGGCTTATAATAGCCTAAAAGGCAACCTGCAGAGTCTGGAGAGAAAGAATGCGTAAGTGGTAGAAATGCTATATTCTCAATTTAAGTGTGACCTTTTTAGTCATAATATTTCTTTTCCACTAGGGGGAGTCTTATGAATAGGAGTTTGGCTGATATAGTCAAGAAAGATGATTTTGTACTTGACTCTGAATACCTTATTACTCAACTTGTGGTTGTTCCAAAGTAAGTCAGTGTATTTGTATTCTTTATTATAATTTTGTGCTAAACAGGCTTTACGGTTTATGCTTTGACTTTGGCAAAAAAATATACATGTACAGAACTGAATAAACTCTGCCTCATTCATGTGTTTTTTTTTTTTTTTTTACAAAAAGGGCAAGTTATGAAGACTGGCAGAAGACATATGAAATGCTTGCTGAAATGGTGGTACCAAGGTCCACAAAGTACGTAAAATCCAAAATCAATCTGTTAAAGGCACCGTATTAGTTTTAGCATTATAAATAAATAAATAAAAATAAATAATTTATTTATTTATCTATTTATTCATTCATTCATTCATTCATTCATTCATTCATTCATTCATTTGAATCTGAGTATATGCTGCTCCTCTTTGTGATGTGATTTGTGTTTCTTTTAGGTTACTATTTGAAGATCAAGAAAACGGGTTGTTTAGTGTTACACTCTTTAGGAAGGCCATTGATGACTTTAAAACCAAAGCAAGAGAAAACAAGTGAGTCTTTCATTTTACCACCTGCAGTATAACAGGAAAACCGTTAAAAGTTCATCCAAAAAATGAAAATTTTGTCATCCATTTCTCATCTTCATGCCACTCTAGTCTTATATGACCATTTTAAAGTCTGTCTGACCTATTTATTTACTATATGTCACCCAATTTATGGGGCATGGACGTGGCTTACGTCAGTCTAGCCCGAGACTAAAATGCATGTTTGAGCTGTCTTAAAGGGATAGTTTACTTTAAAATGAACATTTTGTTATCATTTTCTCATCCTCATGTTGTTCTAAACCTGTATGGATTTCTTTTTTCTGATGAACACAAAAAAAGATATTTTGAGAAATGATGGTAAACACACAGCATTTAGTGTCCATTGACTTCCATAGTAGTAAAAAATTTTTTTGAAAGTATTGTGATAAATGAAGAAAATATTTTGATAAATGATGGTAAGCACACAGTTGACGGTACCCATTAAATTCCATCATATTTTTTATTCCTACTATGGAAGTCAATGGACACTATATGCTGTGTTTACATAAATATCTTATTTTGTGAAGATTATAAAAGCTTTTTTAAATGTTTGATGCTGCCCCGTGTTACTGATTTTTGTTTCAGGTTCGTAGTGCGTGACTTTCAGTATAATGAAGAGGAGCTGAAAGCAGACAAAGAGCAGATGACTCGCCTCTCCACTGACAAGAAGAAGCAATTTGTATGCGTGCAGCTGCTTTAGTTATAATCCAATATTGAATGTTATGATTTCATTACAATGTTGTTGATGATACCCTGAGCCTGTATTAGTCACAATAGAAAAGATGAGTTACTTTTACATTTGCTTCTGTATATCCCATAGGGACCGTTGGTACGTTGGCTTAAAGTTAACTTCAGCGAAGCATTCATTGCATGGATACACATCAAAGCTCTCCGAGTTTTCACAGAATCTGTCTTGAGGTACAGTACAAGTGTTGCCATTAAAACACAAATCTTCATAACACATTGTGAATGTGTGACCTCCATATTTGTATTTCTCAGGTACGGCCTGCCAGTCAATTTTCAGGCCATGCTGCTGCAGCCCAACAAGAAGAATGTAAAGAAGCTGAGAGATGTTCTGCATGACCTTTACAAACATTTGGACAGCAGTGCTACTGTTCTTGATGTGAGTTAGCCTCTTGTAGCTCTAATTGGACTGTAGGGTGTTTAGGCGAATTCATTCTTTAATAAGTCTCTGATCACAGCTTTTCTGTGTTATAGGCATCTATGGACATCCCAGGTTTGAACCTCAGCCAGCAGGAATATTATCCTTACGTTTACTACAAGATCGACTGCAACGTCCTAGACTTCAAGTAGAGTTCAGATTAGATTGCATCATTCTATGCGTGGCACCTATCATTGACCTATTGTTTATTCTGTCCTTACCTTTTAGCTGGCAGTTCATTTATTTGTATTCCTGCAGAGTATCTCACTGTCTGTTCTTGTGTGATTGGTTGTCAAATTGCTTTTGCTTTCTTGTTTACAAATGAATGAAAGTTTTTAAAATCTGTCTTTTGAAGACGTGTGGTCCACCATTGCACAATAAGACATCATTCCACTTTCAATGAAGCCATATGGCTGTGCATCCAATCGATTTTTTTCTTTTCGTTACTAATCTATGCATCACACTGGGAATGTAGTGATTGTTTATGTGGTCAAGTTCTATAGTGATTTTTAAATTATTTTGTTAAGAATCAATATGTTGTGCTACTGTGAAAATAAATGTATATTTGATGTTGTTGAAAAGCAAAAATATATGTCCATGTGTTGGGTATAAATTATAATCTCAGTCAATAACATAATAAAACATAATTGTGCTTATCTCATTTCATGGTCAGAAATAATGATTAGTAATAACAAAATGTGCACTGAAACTGTGGAATTGTCATTGAAAGATTAGTGCTTTAATACAACCCCTAAATAGTGTAAATCAAGCATATTAAAAATATAATTTAATAGATTTTTACACTGAATTTAGCAATAAATGAAATAAGCAATAAATTGATTTTGGTTGCCATGTATTACACCCCTGCTAAGTCACTAGTACAATGATTATTGACAAATGATGGACTTGCTGTCAACAGTGTGTGGCTACTTCACAGATGTGATGCAGAGGCACTTCACCAAGACCACAAGAGCCTATAAAGCTTTAGGTTATATGTAAACAAAGTACTGATCCATAATGGAAAAAAAGAAGAGGAAGGTCTCCCAAAGGCACACTACAGAACCACCAAACAAGGTGGTAAAAAACCCAAAGGTCCCAATTGCCTGGTGATGATGTACGTATGACTAAATCAACATTTTTCAGATTTGTTTGAGAAAGGGAAGTTCAGAATGTGCTTAGAAGATAAAAATAAAATAATATTGTAATTATTTTGATGTTTGCGTACATTTTTTTGTTCCAAAGCAATTGGACACACCCAAATTAAATATTAGTTTTCAGTGTTTGGTGCTATATTGGTGTTTTTACAATCCTGAAATGGGGTAAAAATGCTTTTCCTCAGTACTGAAAATAACTTTTTCAGACACAGATGGTAACAGTGAGCTATCATTTTTATTTACAATGTATATAATATACTACTTAAAATACTTGTTTGTTTTACAGTCTATATGTGACTCAAAGCAGACAACATACAAGTAGCAAAATTCTCAGTCAGAAGGTGTTTTATCTGCTGCTTCTCACCCAGAGGAGACTATAGTGGGAAAAATTCATCCTAGCCTGATGTGGAGAGTTCCCAACTTCCCATTAAAACCCAAAAGAGTCCAGCTATATAAGAAATTATAAAAGCTGTAGAGAGAAATGGATCTTGACATCTCAATAGATGTCTAACGATGTTCACTAGAAATGTTTAAATTGTCATTATTATAGCACTTTACTGTAATGTTTTTGTTTTGTAATAAAGTTGCATCTATTGTCTTTGACATTTGGCATATGGCTTTACTTCACGTTCACAGTGCAGCCTTGCAAAAATGATGGATGTGATTTTCTCTTTAACCACTAGAGGGCGCAGTATATCTTAACATTGGACATGACCGCATCAGAGCTGAGGTGTCTACCAACACTTTTAATGGGGTCTATTGAAAAAAAAAAACCCACTGGCCATGGACTTACATTTCACCTTAATGTTAAAAAAAAAACTACGCAATGTTATCAACAAATTTTAGGTCTTGTGGAGTAAATCACAAATCGATTTTTAAATAGGCAATATTTTGGTGATCCTATTTGTGACAGAATATGAAAGTGTAATGGATGAAATAATGTATAAATAGTCTAATACTGTCAATATTAATTAACAGAATATAACCTTTGAAAGATTATTTGCCATATTTATTATTTCAGCTGCCACAATTGGGTTCATATGATAGGCTACATTTGGCTTGCCCCCATTATTTGCATATAGGTTTTATTTTACATTGTAAATTGACCAAATCATACATTTATTTTACCATTGCGTATTTACACACGGATCGATCTCGCGGTACTTTGATGTCATACGCCGAAACGTCTGCGCAGCGCCGCATGAACACACCTAAGCTCCGTCAGTCTTTAAGACCTCGCGGAAATATCATATGACCGCCTCAAACATTGCAACACCAACACAGCTGAGCTCAGAAGTACCAACACGAGCACAGAAACGGACGCACGATGGTTTTCTAGATGACAGACCTAACATAAACACACATTTTCTTACTCATTAAAACAATATTACAGTCATTCTAACTCTCGGGACAACCGGAGAATAAAGGATGACGGACGGAGGAATGTTAATCTCACCGCCGATTCTCCAGGATCAGGGAGATGGAGCGAAACCCGCAGACAACAGCATGGATTGTACGGACGAGGGAGATGAAATGTCTTTACAGGAAATTTTAACACTGTACAGTCAGCCGATCAATGAGGAGCAAGCATGGGCCGTGTGTTATCAGTGTTGCAGGTGGTTAACGCAGAAACGGAGACGGAAAGAGACAGGTGTGAGTCCACCTGGACGCATCGCGGGTCCCGAAGATGTAAGGATCCAAAAGGACGGAACTGTTAAACTATACCAACAAAGCGGTCCAGGTAACGTTAACCACAATATTTACATAAGAGGTTAAATTAAATGGCGCGACAAAGGGCAGCTAAAAAAGCAATATCAGTGCGTTGTTTACACCTGCGTCGTATTGCCACGTAAATATAAGCCATATACGGGTTAATGGACTCCACGAGGCCATTCAAACGATTCACTACGTTCAAATGTAGCTTGAAATCAAAATATTATGGGCGTTATCATCGATCCTACGGAAAAATATTAGAAACTTTACATTACTAATGGTTTTAATAGTTATAATGACAATTGTATTAATTTTACGAGGCCCAAAATATATTAAGCCAATTGTAAAGGTTTTTATGGTAAACGGTTAATCTTTAGTCGTATTTATATTGAAAACAGTTCAGCAGGGAAGGCATTTCATTCAAAAAAAAAATGTATTGATATGTTAAATGGTTTGATCAAATATGTTAAATGTATTTTATTAGATGAGCTTTGATTATCCTGGTATACATACAGCTCTGAAAAAAAAAACAATTTAGTAGTCCAAGTCTGGGTTATATCGTGGTGACCGTCGTGTCACTATAAACAATAGAGCCATGTGATGGATTCATCTATAAGCACCTTGAGTGAAACAATAGGGACCTCCTCTTTGGCCTATAGTGATACCATAAATCTTAACGCTCTTGGTTATATTAACATTTGGTTGTGTTTATGTACAGTTTAGTATATCCAATATTTACAATAGGCCTATTAAGTATGATTCATTCATAACGTTAAATAATATAAATAGAGCCAAACTGTAAAGGAGGTTTGTGTAACGATTACCTGAATGACACATAATGTGACATAAGCTAATAAAAATTTGATTCATTGGAGAAAGTGTTGTATTTTTAAAATAGTGGATATATAAAAACTGGTTTCTGTGTGGTATAAACTGAGCAACATCCTTTTTTTGTAAATTAATTGAGACAGATTTTTAAATACAGACCTACCATTAATTAAAATCCTTATATCATTTGGGCTCCTTAGCCTGAGGGTTGGGATTTCATTTCCATTTCAGTTTTTCCTTTGAGAATTAATCTCACTTTCCTACCAGTCATAAGTGTAATTATTGAGATCAGTGTCTAAATCTTTCCATCCACCCAAATCGGATTGAGATGTGGGGTGACGCAGTTACTTTTTTATTTTTTTGCTTTTTTTTTTAAATAATTTAATGTTAGCCAGATGTATTAGACGTCTCAAGTCCAAGAGAGTTCCCTAGTACCAGATGTCAAGAAAAGCAATTAGATCAGAGGGATGCCATCGGCGGCTCAAATTACCTTGACCGACCAATAAAATAAGTGTGTTGGAAACTTTCTAATTTGGGTCCCTCAAACTGAATAAACCGGTTTATGAATCTATTTTTTGGGTTGTGATGTGTAAATATGAAGCAAACTCTCCAAGCTTCAGGCGATGCTATATTGATGTTCTTTCCGGTACGGAACCCTCATGCTCTTCTCTGCTTGCCAACACAATAGAGATTGATAGTTTTTACAACCCTGAAAACAGCATGTATCCTAACTAGATAAACAACATGTGGGAGTGTATTGTTCCTCCTGCTCAAATGGTTTGGTGCTGGCTGGATATGCCAAGGTCATGGGTATAAAAATAATGGAAAAAGCTGTGCTCTGTGGAAAAATAACGTCTGCCAAATGCACAAATGTAAATGTGTCATCATGAAACATAAACATTGACCATGTGGTTGACTTAAAGGTCACCTATAATGAAAATTCCTTTTTTTTTTGTTTAAACATTATTGTGTGTAGCCTGCATGTACACATCTAACCTGTAATGATAATAATCTCCCCACTCAATTTTTTTATTCCCCATGAAACCTCAAAAGTCTCATAAGTTTCTGTTGGTGTTTTCTGAGCAAACTGATGTCACCTTGCGCAGGCCCCGCCCTTAACTGTTCAAAGATCACGACGAGTCCATCATTTTACATTTTTTGCATTGGACAATTAAGTAAGGTGATTGCCTTATTAAAAACTGTATGTTTTTGGTATAGATAAGTAAACACAGGGAGCAGCAGCACATTTGCATTTAAAGAGACAAACACAACATGAACAAATCCTCACAAAGCACATTTTGGGGACACCTAAGACTAATATTATATGTGAAAAATTGCCGTATTAGGTGACCTTATATTTATTCTTAGAAAATGTGCCATGCTCTATAGGTAAGACTAATTATGAGATCTAGGTTAATGTCATATAGATTAAGGAAGTCAAGCCTTTCACTTTCTGTTCTCAAGTTAATCTGACACCTGTCATGACTCATGAGTAAACCCTAAACCATTAGAATATCTTGCAAAATTATGTGAATGTTAAATAATTTTAAGTTTCCTTTAAATTTACTGACTAAAATAAAGGGGTTACACATTTGGCTTTATTTTTGTTTTGGTAGCTTCCTACTGTGCTAGACACTCAGTTAAAGAGGTTTCCATGGTAACCGGTTACCCTGTAAGGGATGAGTTAGATTCAGTGACCCTCTTTCATCCTTAGAAGGGCAATAGTCTAAATTTTCATACAACGAACAGACACATCTATGGTGATATGGCAGATGAAGTTAAAGTATTTTTCAGACTGTGTAAGGTATCCCCATAGATGTTTTTCTTTTGCACAGATCTGCTTTGATTTGTTGGAAGTGACCGTTGAAGTGACACTGGATTCATTCATTGTAGCAACGCTGAACTCTGGGTCTCAGCCAATCCCAGAAGAGACTCTTTCTTTTAATGCTGTAACATTATACTCCCAGTGCTACAGAAGAGAGGGGAAAAAGACAGACATTATGATTCTAGCCCCTGTTTAGATGTCCTGTGTCTCAGGTTCAATGGGCACAAATTGCCCCACAGTCTGTCTGTCTCTAGATTGAGTTCAATATTTCATGTGAACGTTGTTAGAGGTGAACCCCTGGGACCCTCAGTGTAATATAAAATGGGGGGAGGGTTTATCATGGTCAATTTCCCCTCTGCTTAATTTATCTATGGCTGCAACCCATACCACACATTTCTGTTTTATTAGTGGCGCTTGCCAAAGAAAGCATCTGTATTACGGTTCATTCACACGGGGCATAAGCGCTTGCGCTTGACGGACGGCGTGTCTGAAGCATGGTCAACAGCCAATCACGGTGTCCACAAAACATGCTCCTCTGGTAATTGGCTGGCTCTGCACTAGATTATTAAAATATAATGAAATATAAAGCGATCTGATTGGCTGATGCACGCATTGGTGCTTGGAATGGCAGTGGCGCGACGCAGACGGATCCACAATTCAGTTTGGCAACGCATTACGTCACCCATTCATAGTAACCAAGAAGCGTTGATGCTTACGCCTTGTGTGAATGTACTGTTATGATGCTGCTACTAAATCATATAATTTTTTTTCCATGGTGGGTGGTAAAAAACATCCTAAAGATTTGTGTTGTAATGATCACTTTTTTAAATATTTGTGACCCTCTCTGTGAAATATAGGCTAAAGTCTCATCATCTAATTTTAGATAAGGAGCATCCAAGTTTGATTTCAATCATTGATTTTACATTGATTTCAATTTTTGGCAGGACTATGCTCAGTCATTATACAAAATTACGTAGGATAAAAAATGACTTTAAGATGGGTCAAGTGCAGGGTCATATTTGGTGCCATTTTTAAAATATTGTTTGGTTTGATATTTCCCATTTAACAGATTTGTTTTCTCTCCTCTTTACAGATAAACCCATAACGCCCAGCACATCAACAGAGGTGAGTCATCATTTAGCTTTTGTTGAGGTGCAAGACTGGTTTTTGACTTGACAATGAGTCATTGCGTTACTATATTTGGAAAAGAGCACCAGCTTGATACGCCACATTCATATCGCACGATTAATAAAACCCTCCTTAGAAACAAAGCTAGTTTTCTTGCATGTTTATTTTTTAAGGTTTCTATAGCCACCCCTTCTCGGACCTGAGGAGCATCTGATGTGGTTGACTCGTTGTCAGTGGTATGAACATTGAGATTTAGGTGGATGGTTTTCAGGACTTTCTGGGTCTTCAGACTCTTTCAATGTTATTTGTTAGCAGCTATTTGTTGGCCTGGCTTAAAGATTTAGTGTTTGGTCTCTAAAGCTTCCTGCCTTTCTGGCAACTTTCTGAGAGCTGTGCTGTAACTCGGTCAAAAACTGAGATTTCCAAAGCTGTGAGAGAGCTCCTGCTGTCTGCCTTATGTGGGACACAACAAATATATAATTTTTCCTTGATACATACAGTTTCCAACGGTTTTCAAAGATGAAGTCTTTATGTATTGTTGATTGTTTTAGAAATATAGAAAGATACATTTTTTCGGTAACATATGGGTCCACACGCGGTGATGAACACTGACGTACGCGCCCACTTGGCCAAATGGACACAAAATTGCAAACCGTAAGATTATGTGCCTGTGCATGTATACAGACCTTCTTCCGAAACAAGATTATTAACAAAGTGCTAGTCAGTAGACTCGTGATGTTGAATGGGAAGATTCTGCCTCCTTCTGTACACAGACACCACCTCTTCTGCTGTCAAGTAGATGCACTGCCTAGATAAGCATACATTCAAAAGTGTACAGTAAATATTTATAAGCCGTGTGTTGGCTTTCGATTAATGAACGTTCACTGCAACACTCTTCCAATGAAACATGAACCCCATTCACACAACACTTTGGTCCCAGATCATTTCCGCAAAATTAGCAGAGAGGCTTCTGTGTGAACAAAAACACATCCCGTATATGTTTTGGGCTCGCTTCCGCAAAGAGGACGTAGTAACATTGCGGTAACATTCACAAATAGCATTCTGTGTGAACAAGAGGCAGACACAATGCCGTAAGGGTGTGCCGTAGTGAGGATGCACGTGTCATTGCAACAAGAAGTACTTTAAGGATATGTCACGCATCTTTATGGGATCATTACGGTATTTGTGTGATAATTGGCAGTGTGAATGATCCAAAAATGTAAAGATCCCGGAAAATCCCGTACGTATTTTCTGTGTATTTTCTGTAGAAAGATCAGGGGTCAAAAATTTACTTTCTATCCCACTTGCTATTGAAAGGAATTCTAATAGGAAACTGAATGTGTCTCACAGTATTACCACCTCACTACTCATTAGGGATGCTTAACGATTAATCGCGATTAATCTATAGCAGAATAAGAGTTTTTGTTTTCATCATATGTGTGTAAACTGTGTATAATAAATATGTGTGTATATATATATATATATATATATATATATATATATATATATATGAATATGCACACATGCATGTATAATTGTAAGAATTTTTTTTATATATTAAGTATTTATATTTACCTCAAGCGGCACCTGAAGGCTCATCACGCTAAATTTTTTTAAAAGTAACTAACAAGTCACGCTGTTAACATATCATATACATTCAATTTTACTCAACATTTGGCTTGTGACACATATCTTCGTAAGCTTTATGTTTTACATGTATCTACTTGTCAAACCTAAGCCCATTTCCAATACTTTTTGTGGTGTATTTAAATAACAAGGCAAGGCACTTTTTAACCTAAATTAATTTGTTAAAGAATACTTTTTTTACTAAAATTGACTTAAACTTGACTAAAATCTTTTTGCGTTTTCGTCGACTAAAACTTGACTAAAACCTTTTTGTGTTTTCGTTGACTAAAACTTGACTAAAACTATCAAGTTTATAAGTGACTAAAATGTGACTAAAACTAAAAAACATTTTCGTCCAAAAGACTAAGACTAAAACTAAAAGGGCTGCCAAAAACAACACTGGTTCACACACATATATGATGTACACAAAAACTTTTATTCTGCTATAGATTAATCGCGATTAATCGTTAAGCATCCCTACTACTCATTGCAAACACACCATGTCCAGAGCCTCCCTGACTGTATATTAAACCATAGAGCTGCTATGTGCTCATTCGAGCAATGGATTGTGGGCTTCCATAGGAAGTTAAGATTAAAGTGCATCGATTTCATTGCTAAAAACAACGTTATTTTGTGTATTTGGTATAATCCAATATGTTTGCGTGGTTTATGGTTAAAAAAACACTTACACACCAAAGGAAATGTAAAATCGTGAATCTGACTGTACGTGCCCTTTAACTATGCACTAAAATACACTAAATATAAATTATCACATTATTACTGTATATTTCCAAATATAGATTTCATGTTGTATTTCCATCAGTAGCAGTCTGTTTTCAAAAACCAATTAGATGAAGGTTTCTTGGTACACATAATGTTGTGCAACCGTGAAACATAAGCTGTCAGAGATTGTATTGATCTCGTTTCCAAATTGGTTTGGAGCGGAGAAGTGATTTCAGGTGGGGTGCATCCGGCCCCTAAAGTAAAACCACGCCGGCATTTGGCACAGAATAAAATGACATGATCATGACAAGCCTGTTTACCCCATTAACACAGTCATACTGCCAGCAAGATTTAAATGCTTTATAAATAGTAGAATAGTAATACAATTTAGATGCTTTGGTTTCTCACCAGGGACCAACTCCATCAAAATCAGACTGAAAAATATGTGGGTCTTGAAAAAGTTTAGTAAAGTGTGCATTATACTACCGTAACTTTGAATGTCCATCAACTGCTCATTATAGCTAACATGATCCATAAACCCTGAAGGATGAAAGACCCAGATGATTTTGACTGCTAGGTGTTTCGGCAGCTTGCATGATTTTTCTCTGGTGGTGCACGGACAAAGAGGATTTGACCTAAGATCCAGTTCAGTGGCTAAAGGGGATTAACAGGAGTCCTTTCAAGCATCAGGTTTTACTACCTATCAGAGGTTTGATCTCAAGAGAGAGACAGTTGCTAAACAGGCTTAAGATGAGGTGTAGGAATGTTGAAGAAGTATAGCAAACCAACACAAAGACACCCGTAAATTCCCAGTTCAAATTCCCCATCAGTGGATTCTAGTAATGGCAATGTGTTTTCAAGAATATGCCTCACTTTCTGTTTCTGTGGGGTTGGATAACTTGTTTGTTAGCTCTGAGCTTAGTAGCCTCGTGGTTTAATCCCCGGAGGTTTTCTTTATCAATGCACAAAGCTTGTTTCTTTCGCATCACTGCATAACTTCTATTCCTCAGCTGGCCAAGTGTTTGAATGTGTGCGTGTGTTTGGTCTGGTCTCACATGGCCATTGATGGGTAAATGATCCCAGTCAGTTTTACATAGAATCCTTAGTTTTTAGCCATGTAGCAAGCCTTGGAAAACAAGTGGTGATCTTTTTTAGCATCTGTTGTTACTTTTGAAAGATTAGCTGAAGCATGATACAGGTTTGGGAAAAGAAACAAGTACAGTATCTCTGAGCTTTAGTCGGATGCCAACTTAGGACAAGCTTTGTTTGTTTGTGGTCAGTTGAGGAAAGCACTTAACTGTGTGATGTGAGGCAGTGGGGTTTGAAGGCCAGCCTGGATTCTGTGTAGTTCACCGGTCATAAAATAGACAAGAATGTGTCTTACTGAGAAAATGCACAGATGACTGAAGCTATCCAAACATAGTCAAGATTTTGTTACCTGTTGGAGGATGGGTTGAGATGGTTGACTAGTCAACTAGTATACATTTCTTAGTTTTAGTCAATCTTGAAAATAGTTAATGTTAAACATGTATTCCTGAAACACACCATAAAGGCTGTAAACTGTGTAGTAGTGAATTGTAGAGTAAGACTGTTAAACAGTTTTTTACCATTTCTGAGTTCAGGTTCTTGTGATCAAGGGATATAGCCTGGTAGAACCATCCTCTGCTATTTTGCTTCGCTTCATAGACAGAGTCTGGCTGGGCATAATTGACAATCGTTTTCCTTCTCATGGGAGGGGCTTGTCTGAAGTTTAAAATCATTGGTCTAAACGTAAGCCAATCACATAACGTTTGGATATGATGTGCGTTATGCGCCAGCTCAGCCGCATCAAATTTCTGCTGTAAAACACACGCATGATGTGAAAACAAACCCATCGAGCGAAATACCGAAGTTAACATGGCTATGAACGACTTCTGCAGATTATGTAAAGTAAATCGGGCCAGAGCTAGTTGAACACTATCCTTACGGTGTCTTTCCACTCACGTCTAAGTGGAGGAACAACCCTCTCTCCTCTCAAACTCTTCCACCAGACGGCCATAACCATATGTAAATTAAATCTTCCTACCTTTTTTTCTGGTTAATCAGGAACGTCACCAAAGAATGTTTGCCCACGCGTCCTCCACCATTAACTGTGAACAATGAAATTTCCTTCCATGATATCTCGATTGTTGTGCACGTCAAGCTGTGCTGCACACAGTTTCTCGCTGACGATCAATAATTGTTGATAAATTAAACTTTTCCCAAAACCTGTCGGGAGTAGGGCAACAACATAATCTCCATTCAAAATGTTTAACAAACACTTTTCTTGTTCGGGATTGAGTTCTCCACAACAGAGCAAATAGCTTTCTGTGCCTCCATGTCCACTACAAACTACAACCGTACATTCGGCGCTTAGCGTCTACGTCACGGCTCTCAGCCCGCCCTCTGTTCATTGATTCGCCGGTTGTTTTGAGACCTGAGGAAAACGGTTTGAATGGGAGGTATCTCAGACTGAGTACAGAAGCGTAATGAAATTTAGCGGAAGTACAAAGTCTGACGTAGTCAGGCTACAAGGGATAGTCCCCCCCCCAAAATTAAAATATCATCATCATTTACTCACTTGTTGTTACAAACCTGTATACATTTCTTTGGTCTGAGACCCCATAGTATTGTTTTTTCCTACTATGGAAGTCTGATCGGTTTGGTTACAAACATTCCTCAAAATATCTTCATGTTCATCAGTACAGAGAAATTGATACAGGTTTGTAACAAATGAGAGTGAGTAAATGATGACAGAATTAACATTTTTGGGTGAACTATTCCTCTATTGTACCCCTGTCTGTACAGGACAGTGAGTCCCTCTCACAGTGTTCGTCTGAGAAAAAAATGTCCACCTCGCTGTAGGGCTCTGGATTTGGCCCAGATCGTTATGTAACCATTCATTTACTCTTTCATTCACTCATACTCATTCTCTTCCTTAGTCTGTTGCATTCAATGGTTCATTTCTGTGCCAGACTGGTGCGTAGATGTCTGAACCTTAGAGTTCAAATGGTGCTTTTGCCAGTCCTCAAATGCCCTGATGCTACTTATGTTCATATATTATATATATATATAGAGTGGAAAATTTAATTGCACCCATGCCATTTTATCAGCCAATTGGATTTTAAGGCTGCTTCAGGTTTACAACTTCAATTTATCCATGAAGTTGAACAAACTTTGAGGCCGATCATTAAAACAACATTCACATGAATTTTGCTCTTGAATGTGTATTTAGTACCATAGCTAAATTGAGTTAAACTAGCAGTTTTGGCTTCTATTATTGCTTTTATATAAATGCATCACCTCATGCCAGTTAAAACGCCTTTTATAGATAATGAACTAACCAACTTTTCAACAATAAATCAATAATTTGTATTATTTGCACTAGGTATTATAATAATGACTCTTTCACGTCCTCTGTTTTGCGTTTTTACGCACTGATCACAGATTGATTCACTCACTGAGCTGTGATTGATTCGCTTGGTGAATTAAATGTTTTGACCAGTCATCAAAACAAATAATTTTTAAAGAATCATTTGTTTTCGAGCCATAACTGTTCACGTTGTGTGTTGTTCCACCGAACAGTTTCATGCAGGACACATTACTGCATCAGCTTGTGTCTGTTGTGATATACCTGTACAAGAGGAAACTCCATAAATTGACGTTCCTCTTGTAAAGTTTAGGCAGCGCCTCACACAGTGGCATAAGGCAACTGCACTTTCAAATGATAATAATATACTGAGTGCAAGGATTGTTCATGTTTTCCGTTAAGACACATGACCGAGAAACCTGTCAAGAGCCGTAGGCGCCACGAAATTTGGGCGAGGCGGTTGCCTCCAAAATCTCTGTGCAGGAAAACCCTGTCAGAGGAAAAAAATCTGGGACACCATTACATTGGCAAGCCACAGCACACTTTTTATATAGTTGGTGGAAAAGTTAAGGTGGTGAACAGGAATATCAACTGTATGTTGGGCCTAGTCGCATGGGGTGGAAGGTCAAACCAAGCTTGCTGTTTTATTTTGCAAAAGGAGACACATTTGATCTATGCTTTGTCATAGAGCTGAAATGTTGCTTTGGTTGGCACAGAAGTGCCAGCAGGCTTTTGTTCCCTCCTGTCAGCTCCGTTCCACTTGAGAAACCTCTTTTCATCCTGCCTGTCTGATCTCTTTGCCTTTCTCTGTCAAGACACTTACGTCACATACCGTACAGTCAGTTCAGATTTAGCTCTTCAGATGTGGATGTTTGCAAAGATTTTGTTGGCTGGGATAAAACAAGCAGAGATTAACCACTGTTGATGCAGTTTGTGTCTTCTCACATTTATAACCCCCAAATTACTTCAGCATGCACTCTCTTACTGTAATGGATGGATTGATGGACCATTAACAACAGCCAAAACCTGACAGAAATATTCCTGGTGTATTATTAACTTTTTATGACTCTTTGAAATGGAAAGTCATTGGAATGGTTAGTCTTGCAGAACAAAAATTAGTCTGGTCCATGTTGTAACTAAGAACTACCTACTACAGAATGCAAAGTCTGTTTTTGCATTATACATAAATCTGAAATCTAACAAGATTAATCTAAAAAAAAAAAAACGTAGGTACAATTTAAATCTACTGGGTTGAGTATGGTCCTTTTTTTTACGTGTACGTGAGGGTCCCCATACAGTGCACCTTACGCAATTTTTGTCTTCAGAAGAGTGCACGTTTATTGTATGCAAACCACAATTTTTTTAAACCCTGCGTACACTGTACGCACTGTACACTGTATAGCGTGCACAACGCGCACACACTTTGCTTATCTAATCTACACAGATGCAACAGTTATTTTTGCAAATCATAAATTGAAAATATTAACACATGAGATAAGGGAAATCATTGTGGTGAGCATTGTGGTGATAGTTTTTATTTATTTTGTGTGGCTGCGTTAAAAAATTATCATGCAAATAATGATTAAAATATTTTCATAAGTTTGTTGTGTGGCTGTATTACGTTTATTTTATGTAAATAATAATTCAAATGTTTTCATAAGAAACCTTAATGTATGTGAACTTGATTTGTAAGTGTACTTTGGGGTTGGACTGCTTGCGTTTCTTGGCTTTCAGCGGTGAGCGTGGACGCAGCGATGTCCTCTGCTGGCGTCTGTGTAGAGGCAGATTCACCTCCCGTTACACGGCATGCCCGATTTATGCTGGCAAGCTTGGGATTCCCCCGTCTCCTGACTTCATTGTAGCGCTTGCGGCGCAACGTCCTGGGGATGCCAGCTGATGAGAAATTGTGGCTATTTCCTCCCACGCCTGTTTAACCGACGCTGATTTGGGCGGGTTTCTCCCATCCCCATACAAAACAACTTCTCTGCCTTTGACTGCTCTTACAAGAACGTCGGTCTCCTCGGCTGTGAACCGCTCCTGGCGTGCGCCTGGTAAATCCGTCATAATAATAGCAACCCGCCATATATTTTACATTTATATTTTACGGTTTATTTGAAGTTACGGCCAAACCACACCTATGAATAATGAACCTACTTCAGACCAACCCCTTATTGATTTGCGTCCGGTGCAAGAGTTATTTCTCCTGCCGGGAAAATAGCAACAGCGCCCAAGATCCGCCCACAAAGTCACTTGCGCTTTGCGCTTCGCACTTGCATTTGAGATCGTTAAAATAGGGCCCACAATCTCTTTGACAACTACCTTTATTTGTTAATCCCTTCCTAGTATTCACTGATAATTTACACATTGACCCTCTAGTGTACAGACAAAAAAAGTGTGAATTAACAGTGAGCCTGTCTTATCTTGTCTCATCTGGATGTTCTGACACTCACTGGAATTTGGAGATGAATGTGATTTTGACTTGATACTAACTGTGCAATCGATTACAAGTCAAGCCTGACTCTTTCAGTTTGGCACAAAATACACCCATAATATTGATTTCTGTGTGATTCAGATTAAGTTATAGTGCTGCTTAGTGGTTAAGCACACATTGCTGCTCCTTAAGTGTGCGATTGTGCACATTTTTTTCACCCGTCATGTGCTTCTGTGTTTTGAGGTCTGCTGAGTCTCATGCTAATAGTTCAATTGACAGCACACATCTGTGAAAAGACCGGCATGTAACTCAATAAAGCGAGCAGATCTGTACCCAACTGTATGAATTCAGTTTAGAATGTTTGCAGTCTTGATTTTCTCCAAATGTTTTGGCAGATAAAAGATTAAGACATTCTTTTAACTGATAAATATGTGTTGATGGTAAAGTCATGCCCAAATGTTTCCCTCTGGGATGGGTGCAGGCCTTTCCAATTGACAAATGGTGCCTAAAGCATTGTTAAGGTGAATATTCGCAATTTAAGCATGAACCAATAGTGTGACAAGTTCAGCAACGACCTGCCTTTTTTAGGAAGTATAAATGTCTTCGTAAATATCATCTCTTTGAGAAACATTCAGTAGACACCGTTTTCCTCCGAGCAATGATGTCATGTGAACCAGGCTGGGTGAACAGTAGGCAGTGTCTTCATTGTTGTGTAGCGTGAGACAGAGAAAGCTCTGGAAGCGAGTAAAGAAACCATCTTTCTATCAGTGTGCACATACTAAAGGGATGAAATATCACTCCAGAGTTGGTTTGAAAGTGAGTAGCCGTTTCAGACCTAGTGTGAAGGTTTGGTGGTTGAACCAAACTGGTTGAGAAGTCTGACAGATCAAATCTTGTGCTTTTTAGCTTAAATAGACTAAAGTCTGTATGAAGAAGTAAGAGGCCAGGATGATTTTGTTCTTGACTTTTAATCCACAAGACATGGGTTTTCCTCTTCACCCTCCCGGATCTCTCTCACCCTCCATTTCTCTTCCTTCATTCCTGAGTCACAAGTTTGGAGAGAAGACAAATACAGATAATAGTCCTGTGTTTGTCCACTCTTTCAGGACGTCTGGAGGAACTTGGTGTATTCTCACAGTCACACCCCTCACATCATACGGACTGTACACGAGTAAAACGTCAAACTAGCCCAGGAAAATTTTCAGTTTTTTGGGTTATATGCACTTAGCTTCTGTAAATTTGCGAAATCTTTCAATTATTTGAACATTGTGCCAATACACTGTGAAAAACGATTTGTTGGTTCAGCTTAAAAAAGTACAATACCTGGTTGCCTAAAAATGTTAAGTTAATTCAACTTAAAAAAAAATTTTTGCGTCAACAATCTTTCTCGAGTTGAACCAACTACCGTAGTAATGCAATGGTATGAAAGCTAAATACTTTATGTGACCACATTGAGCAAGGAAACTGTAACTATGATTTGATTGATTATTCTGCATTCCCACCGCCAGCGATTTTGTTGCTGTTTGTCGCCCGTCTCTTTCGATGAGGTTGTTAGGAGGCATTCCTAATTGTAGTTGTCCTAATAACAATTATTAACAAATGAATTACCGTCCTCTTAGTAAATGTACAAGATTACATCGCTCTACCGTTGTGCTTATCGTAACCGTAAATGCCACAAGGGTTAAGCAGCGAGGTCTTTAGGTTTGTGTTTTGCCGTGGGCCAACGGTGCTCATGTGGGCTTTCGGTCAAAACAGTGAGGCTTATTGTTGCATCACAGGCTTACTGCAGTCGCACACTAAGACTGTGGATTATCACATGTGCATCTGCTGTCTGGGTGCAGCTCTTTAAAAGCAAAACAATTTAACTTCGCTCTATGACTATTAGTTACTGACGTGTGTCTATTTATTATTTAAAAAATAATGAGCCATTCAACATGCCACTGCATCTGCATCATAAAATATTTTCTTTTTGTTTTTTATGTCACATGAAAGCCTCTCCCAGATGTGCCTAAAATTGAACATCATTAAATTGAAAGTCAATGCATGATGGGTTCGTCAGCGTTGACCACACCTGGAAAACCCGGAATTAAAGGAAATCAGTGAAAGACAATATGACGTTCGATTTGCTTTGTCAATGTATAACGTCATTGCATAAATAATCTTAAACAAATGTGCATTTGTAAAATTTGCAGTCATGTTTGGAAAATGGTCCAAAAATATTGATGACTCATCCTGCACCATGAAGCTTTTCATCCAATCAGATGCTTTCTATAAAAAGTCCTTCTAACCTGTAATTGACACAAAATAATGATTTTGGCAATGTAAATTATTCTAGTAGTTATACATTTATTAATGTATTAATCAGTATGTTTGAAAGTAGGGATGCTAAACAATTAATCGCAATTAATCGTTAGCAGAATAAAAGTCTGTTTACATCACATGTGTGTGTAAACTGTGTATAATAAATATGTGTGTGTATATATATATATATATATATATATATATATATATATATATATATATATATATATATATATATATATATATATATATATATATATATATATATATATATATATATATATATATATATTTTGGTATACCTTTGTATATTTATGTATAATTTATATTTTATATAAATATGAACACATTCATGTATAATTTTAAGGGGAAAAAAATTATATATTAAGTATTTATATTTATATATAATATCAATTATACATAAATATACAAATGTATATACACATGTAAACATTTCTAAAACATATACATGCATGTGTGTACATTTATTTATACAAAGTTATTATACACAGTTCACACACATATATGATGTAAACAAAAACTTTTATTCTGCTAACGATTAATCACGATTAATCGTTAAGCATCCCTATTTGAAAGCCACATGTAGGCTTTATTTGCAGGTTGCACCGCCTTTCATAATCGTACAGTAAATCTTAAATTTGGTTATTACATAGAGGATTACATTACCTAAGAGCATGTCAAATATTTATTTTACCCATGAAGAGGATTAACGTCTGGACCTGTGACAACTTTTGATTAACAAGTATTAAATGCAGACAATCCACAATAGTGTCAATATTTAAAGATGAGCTGCTTGGATGAGTCTCAGTTTTTTTATAGAAGGTAACAATTACTCAGAATAAAATACATTTGGAAACTTGGTGTCATGTGGTAAAGCCTCATGTGTTTGGTCCTTCCTTAAATAATTATGGATATCATCA
This sequence comes from Paramisgurnus dabryanus, assembly GCF_030506205.2. Classification (NCBI taxonomy): domain Eukaryota; kingdom Metazoa; phylum Chordata; class Actinopteri; order Cypriniformes; family Cobitidae; genus Paramisgurnus; species Paramisgurnus dabryanus. The sequence goes on along the minus strand of NC_133355.1, from coordinate 21,706,621 downwards.
TTATGGGAATTTAATGTTTGATCTAGCTCGAAAATAAACACGTGATTTTTGTGTCCTGTACTGAGCTGATTGTCCATAAACATCTACTGTAATTGCATAATGTCATTTCCTTACATAAACTGTTCTCACAGTTCAGTTTTGTTAGCTGGATATAATTGATCATTTGTTAAATCTTGTTTTTTCTGTGTAATTGTCAGCTGACTTGCGAGTACATAAGTGTGCTCTGGTCAAACTCCTTAAATTAAACTCCTTAAGATTGACTATGTGTTACCAGAAGGCATTTCTACCCAGAGTAGTCATGCACATGATGGGTTATGGGTAACAACATGATTGTATGAAGTTGGAAACGTAATCTAAAAATGTGAAATCTCAATTGTCTAGACATTAGAAATTCCTCACCATTAAACCATACTGAGCTCAGAGAGTCATGAGATCATGGCCTGTGCAAGAGGGTATTGTCTCCTTTATGTCTTTTATCCGTAGTCACGTCTGGGTTTATAGATGTTTGAAGTTTATGTCAAACCACCTGTTGATGTGCAGTGATTCATTCAGCTATGCTTAATGAATGTGATATAATGTGTTACAGATCATAGAGTCTCTGGGTATTATGATCTATAAGGCTCTGGATTACGGACTGAAGGAACATGAGGAACGAGAACTAAGTCCTCCTCTGGAGCAGCTCATCTATCTCATGACCAACATAGCGGAGACCGAGAAGGACCCCTGTCCTGATGAAGGCTATGAGGCAACTGAGGAAGAGGATGAGGGAGAGGGAGAGGAAGAGCCTGCAGATGTCTCTAACATCCATGGCTATCGTGACATCATGTCTGTAAGTAGTATGTTATCACACCACTGGCTAAGTTTTTTTTTTGTGGCTAAAACTCTATACTGTATATTTGAAAGTATACATGTGGAAAGATCCTAGACACTTTATATTCCTTAATAGTTTACTAAAAGATACTCTCTTAGCTGGTATTCATTAAGCTGTTCTCTCAGGTCCACTTATGTATTGCTTTCCTCCAAGACTCCATTAAAGCTTTTTAAACACTTATCACCAGAATCATTTTGAATTACTGTGATATTTGACAGTAAGCCAATGGAAAAAGCCCTTTACTAACTATGAATAGAAAGAATATGACTAGGATATGTGCATAGTTTTTAAGTGCGCAGGTTTGGACCTGGCATGACATTGAAATAGCTTCCTGTATTGGTCAGTTTATGTCACAGTAAATTAGGTTTTCTGCAGGGCTTTTCCTGGGACTGGTTCGATAATACTCGTCTCCTAGTCGGCCTCTGCCTTTAATGTTGAGAGACGAACCGTGACATTAGATTTCTCCCAGCACATGAGTATACCCGGCCTGGTTCTTTATTTAGACAGAGAGATGGACAGAGAGAGATATCAAAGACAAGAATGACGATAATGTACTACAAGACATATGCCTACGATAGTGTACTACAAGACATACTTGGATATAGATATTCATTCAGCTTTGCCCACCTTATCTTCTTTAAAGCCCCCATGAATTTACAATTAAACTTTAGTTTTTTAGTATAAATACATTAGGCTTAAGAATAAATATAAACTGGTAGGGTCAAAAACACTGGCAAAATTCTCATACAAAAGATATCAGAATTCAATTTAAGGCCCATCCCATTTCTACCCCCTTAAAACTTCCACTTGGTTTTGAGTGCCCTTGACAGTAAAGTCCCCTCAACTAGGGAAGTGGTGGTTCAAATCTTTCCCTATGTAATGGGACAACACTACATGGAAAGTAGCGTAGTGAAATGTGCTCACCTATTATTATTATTATAAATATGATTGAACTCAAGATAAGCCCGGGTTATATGTGTTCATGTTAATGCCGGAACACACATCCTGAATATTGACAAAACTTCCCAGATCAGATGTATATATGATGGACAGACGCAGAAGCAGTCGGGAGACATCGTCAGATAGCTTCGTGAAATATTTTCTAACATTAGTGTTCAAAACTTCACAAACTCAAAACTCGTGTTTAAACTAACATATTCCCACAATTTCCAGAATGCTTATTTGCAAAAATATTGTTGTTCTTTTCCAGCGGCGTCCGCCATCTTGGTAGAAAGGTTTGACAAGCTCGCTGGGCTCGCAAGGTATCCTGGGTAATTTGATCTCCCACTTTGTTCTAAGCCTACATCGGCCCTGACTACATTTTGAGGGTTGATTCTAAGGGGAAAATAGCACTCTGTCTATCTCCCTAAAGTAATGGGACGCCCTACCCCATACACGTGCATGCGCAAAAGTGAGGGTTAGGGCAAAAATGTAAGGGAAGTGGAGGTATTGGGATGGGCTCTAAATTTCCTGTTCCAATCAAATGCTCCCTAGATGTTGAAGTGTCACACCTTCAACATGCTAGTACTAGTGCACAATTACTTCTATTGTTTACCTCATTTGTAAGTCGCTTTGGATAAAAGCATCTGCGAAATGACTGTATGTAAATGTAAAAAGGTAAACTGATGGCACCACATCAATAATGCTGCTTATTTCAAGGTACTTCAGTCAGTGGATCTTTTAAAGGGACTCAAAAATCAACATTTTGTCATCAATTATTCCCTCATCAGTCTTAGCCATAGCTGACACAGCATTTACATTTCTTTGTATGGATAAAACAGCTTTGACATTCTGTTATATATAACCTAATTTATTTAAAAATGTGAAAAAGTTATTCAGGTTTGGATTGAGGGTGAAAACATAATAGCGTAAATAAAATTTTTGAGTGAAGTGAACTATATCTTTAAATTGCTTTTTAATTACTTATTTTTGCTTGGACTCTCTTTTCTATCAGGGTAAACAAACATTTTCGAACAGTTTTTGTATTCACTTTCTCTTGACGTAGCCAGTATTCTGGTAAAGCGTGATTTCATGGTGAAACTCCTCAGGTAGAAGGTGACATTACGCTGTGTAAGACATTCCTGAACAGGGCAGGGTACAGGGGCAGGTGTGGGGAAAAATGCCATTAAGCCGGTTGAAGGTTAGTCAGTGTGATTTCAAATTCATCTCATGCTCAAATCATAATACGCAAGACACTGAACTTTAAATGTGTTTTCCACCCGCCAGTCATGCAAACTTTGGGTTTGGCTCTTAGCTATGTGCCAAAACATAATATGTGTAATGCAAGGATTAAACGATTAGACAGAAAATGATTTTTTACAAGCGCTTGTCTGAAAGATGCCAGGGTTATTTTATAAAAGTCGTTTCCTTAAGATTAGTTCCTCAAGGATACCGTAATGCATGTCTTAACATAACCCTTGTATGACACAAAGTAAAAACTTCTTGACAGATTGGTGAATTAGTTTCCTACTTATGTTTTGTGTTCATACTTGCTTTCTGCTTGCTGATTGTGAATGTGCCAGACAAGTGTTTCTTTAATAAAATGGATGTTGTTGTTGTTTCATAGCCCTAATACTGTTCCTACCTGTAAGATGTGTGAAATATGGTTATTGTTGGCTCCTTAAATTCCTTTCATCATTGGCAACTTCTTGCAAAACTTTGGATAAAGTAGTGGTTGGTGGTTGACTCATTGCTGTCAACCCGTCTGATTAATCAGTAGATAATTCTGAAGTCAGAAATATATAAAACCACAGACGTATTATGTCTAGAACTTAAAAAAAAATGTGAAATTTTTTTATTTTCGTTTTCAATGAAACTGCAATGTAGCTGTGATTTACATCTCACTGTTTTCTGGTCTCCAGCTTTGCACATCTCACCTTCCCAGCCAGTCAGATGCTCTTGACCACTACCAGGCCGTATGTCGAGCCCTGTATGCCGAGACCAAGGAGCTGCGCAGCTTTCTGGAGAAGATCAAGAGTGCCAGAGAGGTAACGTCCATCACATGACTCTACTTATGACCCAGAAAAACAGCAGATCCTCAAATGAGACATTTTGTTATTCATTTCACATCATCATTGAAACCACAAAAACCTTTATAAGCACTGCAAAATGTCACATACCGTCCATTATAAGCACATACCAAACGGATCATTGGTAGTTTCCTCCTCACGGATGATAGGCCATTGTTAAAGCTGCCTTGTTTTTCTTTCTTTGCCTTTATCATTGTGTTTTAAAGATGTTAGTGTCACCTGTTTCCGAATAGCAGAGGATCCATGTCCAGACAGGGTGAAAATCAGAACAGTTGTGTTTTTGTACTGTTAGACTTCCTCAGAAAGCTGTTTGTATTTGTCTAAACTGAATAGAGTTAGTGGACCGATGACTCCAGATTGACTCTGAAATCGATTTGGATTGTGCACTTATTTAGTATTCCTATGGTCAGATTTAGCTGTATTTATAATGGAAGAGTTGTTTTGTTTTTAAATAGAAGTTTCGTGCAGGGGTATGAATGTTTTATTGCATGTAGGTATGGGCCGGTTAACGGTTTCAGTGTATACCGAGGTTTTAAAGAGTCAAGGTTTCAACCCGCTAACATTTTCTGTGAAACTGTTTCCAAGTTATTAGCTGTGTTTATACACAATAAATTAAATTATGAAGTCTTTTAATTGATTTGGTTTACAAAAATATATATTTTTAAAGAATATAATAATTTAAGGGTTTATTTTTACCTGGCATACAGGTTGTATGTTCCTTAAAAATAAAATGCGTCAAGGTGAAAAGTTGTTTGTATACGCAGACATTTAAAAAAAAAATAACAACACATTTTAGTGTTGCAATGGCAATATTGCAACACCATGGTATTTTTGCCTAAGGTTATTATACTGCCAAAATCTCATACTGGCTCATGCCTAATTGTATGCTTTTGCACGAGTTAAGCTGTTGTATTATAAGCTATTTAGTATAACTACCATTGTTAATACTTGGAAACTTTTATTAATATTAGAGATGCACCGATATATCGGGCTATAATCGGTACTGACACATAAAAATAAGCCTTTCACTTATACGGTTTCATTGCAAAATTTCTTTATCTTTTGCTATCTGTAGATGTCATCTCGAATTATCGGATCAGACATTTTGCTTCGGTGCACCTTTAATTAATATTAACCAAAGCTGCCTGGAACAATAATCAGTAATAAAGTTTAGCAGTCATAAACTGTACAAGTACCACCAGATTTACATGGACTACAGGTGGCATTGGTACATGGCCCCATGTTCAGAAGAACATTTGAGAGTTTAAGTTTATTTGCTTATTTGTGTTACATAATCCTAAAGTTAACAAAGACCCATTAGAATAGTTTTTAATGCGATTGCACGGGTCAGGCAAGCATGTTGGTACGAAGTGTAACTGTTTAATCTGTAATCATCATGTGATCTTTATCTTAAAGCACTTTATTTACATAAGCCTTCTTGCGATAACTTCTCACTAGACCAGTCTTTCAGAAGCACATGCATTTGACTAAGGTGAACGTCTTAAAGGTGACATAGAAGGGTATTTATCCTTGTTCTGTGATGTGACATGTAGACAAATTTTTTTTGTTTGGGTCTGTAATGCCTTAGAAGCTTCCTAAAAACCTCTCTCAGATAGCTCTATTAGGGTGGTGGATTTTAAACAAGTGGTTTTGCACCTATTTGGCTCCCCCTACTGGCTGAACTTGCAATCTCATTACTGATTGGCTGACTTTGCTGCCACTCCAAAAGTGTAGCCAATTATTTTAAAGTGGAGGGGCAGTGAGATGCCTGTGACGTCATAAGCATCAGTTTTTCAGATTGGGCCGTTTTCTGGCTGACATTTCTAAAAGAGGAATTTCTATGAGACTGAGATGTTTAGCATGTCTAGCACTTTTTGCATGTTTGTGAATGCGGGTAGACTACCATTATTCAACAAAGACAAGGTAAAACTGTTTTTTTAATTCTCTGTCCCCTTTAAGATAGTCTAGAGATGTGACCCTGTCTGTGAAATCCAGGTTATAATCTCACAATCTAATGAGATTAGAAGAATTGGTTACACATTGATTTTAATCTTTGACATAGCCTTATACTCAGTCAATATTAAAGATATCAAGATTGTATTTTCACAGAACGTTCTTTACATTATGTAGGATCATTTATGTAGAAAACAGTAAATCACTAAAATTTACTTTGTTTGTTTTCATTACATTGTAAATCGCACATAGTATCTGTCATCTATAGTATGTGAGATAAGAACTCATGCAGTATAAATTGCTGAATCATTCACCCTCATGCCAAAGGTAATGTCCCAGTACTAACGCACTTTCAGAAGTATACGCTATCAGTCAACGGTTCAGATATGAATTTATGAAAAAACAGAATCAACTGATCTTAGAAAGGTTGTCAGAAATACCACAGTACATGAAAGTACATGAACTTTCTGATTCATGAAAGAAACGCTCTGTTTTAAGTTGCGTTTTTATGACGCCATACAGCTGTTTATGTAAGACATCAAACTCTTTCAGCTTTAGGATATTATTAGCTCGGTTTCTGTATGTCTATTTTGTTTATTCATGCCGAGGCAGTGTCAGGGCTTGGTAATGTAAAAAGAAATCCATGCGACAGTAAAATAATGCTTTTTTTGTTCTGACAATACGCCTGATCCTGTCTGGCTTACATTATTCTTAGTTATTATGAGCAACAATGTTTACCGAATAATAACTTATGACCGTATTGTTAACCATTTCATTTTTTTCACTGTATTGAATCGCACCCTAAAGTCGTGCGTAAGATCTACACCATAGGTTATCCGTAGCCCCTGCGTACCCTGACGTGCACCTCGCCAAATTTTTAACAGGGCGTCATATTTCAATTGCTGTGATTGGTCCACTAGACCCCTCCCGTCAGGTAAAAAAAATGCGTTATAGGTATTTTTGTTTGCGACGGTGAGAACAGAGATGGGCCAAGTTGAGGAGTGATTTAACTAAAACTGCAACATTAGTCGCTGTTTATTTACTCCATCACTGCTGGTCATCTCAAAACATACACAACAAGCTGCTGCTTCTTCGCTTGTGGGGTTAACTTGGTTACACGTGTGGATACTGCCCCCCAGCGGTCTGCATGTGTTTTGGCATGTCGACGGTGACGCAGAAGTATATACACGCCCAACTATAACAAGCCCTTAATTCTTAATAAACCCTAATACGCTAATAAACCCTAATACCCATGTTGGGTAAATATTGGTCAACGCTGGGTTAAAATTGACCTAATTCTGGGTTGTTTTAACCCCCAACTGCTGGGTTATTATAACCCATGGTTGCATAACAACCCAACATTGTGTCATTTTTAACCCACTTTGTTTCGTCCAATATTTACCTAACATTGGTAAAAATAAGCCACCCATTTTTAAAATGAGTTGTATCTCATTTGCTAAAGATTTATGTACACGGTATGTTTGTTTATCACCTAACATCTCCAGATGAGCAGCTAGCTAACTAACTCTCACATTTACAGCCAGAGAAAGTGTTTGTGTATATCGTAAAAGCTGCGTTAGCTGGTTATTGATCATTGCTTTATATAGTTAACTCTGCACTGGCCTACATATTTACTTGCACATCAAAATGAATCCATTTACAAACAAACCACATCCTTAATGAATAAAATGAATAAAGTGACATTGCATTCTTTCCCCAAGTGTGCATTTGAGGGCATCTCTAAAAGCCAAATGTAGTATGCATACTTCTCACAATAGAGTACTGTAAAGATTTTTTTTTTTTTTTAGAATTTGCGAAGAATGGAAGGAGAAACCTCAGAGGAGCCGGTCAGAGACCTGAACGAGCTGCAGAACGCGGACTGGGTAAGATATGAAACAATCCCATAAGCCCTTTCTGCATGAAAATCGAATGGAGCTGAATACAATACGATTGTGTGCTGTTATGAGATTACATTGGTTTAGGATAGTCATGAGCTAAGTCTAAGTATGCTTTATATACTTTATTTCCCACAGGCATGTTTCTGGGTTCAGGTGATGAGGGATTTGAGGAACGGCGTTAAGCTGAAGAAGGTGCAGGAGCGTCAGTATAACCCTCTGCCTATCGAGTTCCAGCTGACACCTTACGAGATGCTCATGGATGACATCCGGTCCAAGCGTTATAAACTTCGTAAAGTTAAGGTGTGTGCTTGCAACCAATTATACTAGGACATTGGCTCTTGATTATTATATTGGATCAAGTGACGAGTGCTTAAGGAATGTTTCGCAATAATATTGTGATAGGAATTGTCCTATGATGCATATATAGTACACTGTTGAACATTAAAAAGTGAGTTTTACGACGTTTCTGTCTATTGAGCAAATGCCCTTTTTGCTTAAGAATCATGTATCTTTTGTCATGTCAATTTTTCAATAACATAATTCATCGAAAACTATTCTTAAACTTTCATTTTCTTAGAGCAAACAGGCATGCGTATAGTTTATAGCTTTCTCATAATGTCAGTACAGCCCATTTCACTTTTATTGCTCTTCAGTACACCGATCATAACCCGCAACAATGTTTACTTTGCTTATCGGACAACGAGCAGAGTCATTTTCAAAGCTGAAGGGTATGAAACTGTTTTATAAGGTTAAGAAAAAGTTGAATGATACCAGGACATTGAAAGTTAATAAAGTCTGTAAAAAATAAGGGAGGAGTTTACAGTTCAAAAATAAATGTATAGTTCAACTACTGTACATCTATCTGTTGTCAAAGGTTTGCCACATCTCTGACAACACCTTGTTAGGGCAGTGTGAATTGTGTGATGTAACAGGTCAACACCTTGCACACCTTTGCCTCCAGTTATTAACACAGATGATGTCACATGGCTGTCATCAAGATTGTTTGAATTGTTCTTTAGACTGCAATGCATCCAGTACATTCTGTTTTGAATTCCTAAGTCATGTTTTGAACTTCATCAGATGTAATTATTGTATCAGAAAGTGCTATGATTTTCATTTTGCTGACAAATAGGTTTTACAATTAGCTCATTACATGGGTTAAAGGTGCTGTTTGTAGATTTTAGTGGCATCTAGTGGTGAGATTGCAAGTTGCAACCACTTCTCACCCCTCAATTTCGAAAAACTTACGGTTGCTGCCACAGGACAAACGTAGTAACAAAATGCCCTTATTGTCAGTTTAGGGCTACTGTAGGAACTTAGCGGCGCCTACCATGTAAGGGGACCCGTGGTGTATGTAGAATAAAACTGCTCATTCTAAGGTAATAAAAATAGGGACGCTTCGAAGGATTTTTGCAGCCGATACAGATTTTTTTTTTTGCTGATAAGCAAGCTCTTTGATCACTGTAACTGTTAACATTTTTTTCCTAGATGAAGTAATACCGCAGATGTTGCCTTTGTTATATTACTTGCAGTAATTAGGTATATTTTTGCTTTAAAGCAGACATATCATGCTTTTAAATCTGTCCTTTTTACATATAAATCATCTATTGAGGTTGCCCGGGTCCGGTGACATGCCCCCACAGAAGATAATTTAAAAAAAAATAACCCCTGAAATGAAGACTTCTGGTGAAAATAGTGGAAACTAATTAATAAATTTAGATAAATATATTTTATACAACTTCTTAGGCCCTAAATATTTAATGAATAGCAAAGTATGCCTAAGTATACAAGACTGAACCACATAGATGTGAAATATAAAGGCTATCATGATCATTTTGGCAACAATGAACCATGGTTTTAATTTAAGTTTATTTTACGCCCTCTTCAAAGACCCCACCCCTTTTTAAACCTTGAGCTATCTAACTTCATAATTATTTAATAAGAAACCCATCAGAAATGATTGACACATTATGAGACGGGAGGGAGCGGGACACAGGAACAGAGGGAGAGCACTGGAGAGATATATATGTGGATTGTTCGGCTAAATCTGTACTATCTCTTTTAATATAATCACTTTCTTATCAACTATATTTGAGTTTTAAAAATCCACATAATTACATACCATATGAGCCTCTGGAGACGACTGACGGACAATGAACCTTAACATTCCCCCATCCTGTGCCCGCAGCCTCTCGCTCCTCTTGTGATTATCTCCTCATGCGTGCTGCTTTATATCACACACTCCGCCGTGACAAACAGAAAAAAACGCGACGGCATATGGTACAATTGGCCTTGTATTCATTGTCCCTCATGCACTCCAGCCACGGGTAGTCATTTTCCCATTCAATTCTATATTTTTGTGCTCGTTTCTTTTTCGCCGGCTGCTCGGATGCAGTCATTTTTACATTTCCCGCTGTTGTCACTTGTCGTCATTGTTGCTATGATACGTGACACTACAATGACTGAAACGACCAATGGGCATTCCCTGATGGGGCTGCAACGCTACGCAGATCATAGACAAACAGAGGGAGAAATTACCGCACCGTCAGGGTTTTCTTATACAAATGACGCGGTCTTCGTTCATGGCTGACATTATAAGCTATGTGTCTGTCATGTATTTGCACTGAATTAATTTTCATAAAATACGGAACAAACTGCGTTCCGTATCAGTTCAATACGGAACAAGAATTTTATGTGTCAAATACGGGACGATTCCGTATTATACGGAACGGTTGGCAACCCTAATTGCTCTTAGTGTTGGGCTGGAAGTCGATGTCCTTATTTAGCAGTTCCGCTGCAAATACTGTGACGTAATTGTTCAAAAAACGTAATAGATAATAGAAAAATCAGAACCGGTTGGAAAATATGACCAAAACAGAATATAAAGATATCAACAAAGCACCTGAAGAGACTAATTTCAACTTTTATGTACTTCTAAACACTACAAATATACAACAAAATGCATTTAAGAGCTAAGAAAGTGGATTTAGCATGATATGTCTCCTTTAATAGAGAATCAAATAAATAAGCACAACAAATATTTATTTTGCAAAGAGAAATTTAATATGCCTTTTTAAAAAGGCTTATGTCTGTTAAAAGTAATGAAAATAAAACACTTCACAGTCTTTACTGTATGAATAAAATATACACGCATTCACGCATTCGTATAAACTACAACAGTTCTTCAGTGAAGAGCAGAGAGTGATTTTATTGAGGGATGAATTCGGGTACTGCAGCTTTAAGACGTGAGAGAGATCACTCTGTTTACGTGCACTGATGACAGACAGCTGTGTGTGTGCGCTTCAGGTGAGGAAAAAGAAAGTTTAAACGGTCAAAACTTTAAAACGCATGCATATAATAAACTTTTGGCATGAGGATGCAATTGTCCGTGATAGATATGTGTTGTATACGCTGTTTGATGGGGATGTAAAAACGTGTCGCGCTGTTGACCGGAGCGCGTCCTCAAAAAATACACATAACTGGGTTTACACCAGACGCGAGTTCAACTGTTTGCCCTAGTAGATTACATACAAAGTCAATGCAAAGACGCGTGGGGCGATGCGAATGACGCGATATGGGCGGCGCGTTTGCTGGGAAAACACGCGCTATTCGCCTCAAACGCGTCTTCGCCCAAAGTGAAAATATTCAACTCCAGCGGAAAATTCGCATGACACTAAGAGCAAGTAATCGTGGGTTTACACCAGCCGCGTATGAGGCGTCAAAATTGCGTCTACCACGCCTAGTTTGCCGTTTGAACAGTTTGAGTGTACTCGCTTCATTAGCGCGTGAAATTTTAGTCATCGAGACATTCATGAGAAATTTGCGTCATGGGCTTCTGCGACTCCGCTCGCTTTCTGTAATCACGTCACTACTTAAGCAAGCTCCTGATTGGTTAACGTGGCACATTTTTCCGGCAAAGTTCAAAATTTTCAACTCGTGCATTTGCCGGGGCAACGCTCCATTCGCGCGAACGAGGTGGAATCTCGTCTACCATGCTGTGCCAAACGCCTCATTCGTGGCGCGAGACCTCCAGACGCACGTCAACGTGTCTTCACATTGACTTAACGTTGAAATCACTCATGCTGATGCCTCTACCACGGCAGGTGTAAACGCAGCATTATGCGATGACCCGCGTTTGGTTTGTACGTAGCATAACTCTGTAAAGGCAGAGAAATCCAAATTTGCACGTCGCACATGAGCAGGGTTATAAACGCACTATGTAAAAAATTGTCTCTAATTGCAGCCGCATTCAGGAGCCCTATGATGACAAAAGTAAACAGAAAGATCGGTTCATGAGATCTGCAAATTTAGAGAGGACCGATTGAGTCATTTAATGCCATTATCGGCCGATACCGATCAGCGGCCGATCGATCGGAGCATCCCTAAATAAAAACAATACAGGACTTAGGAATAAGGACTTTATACACCACTGATAATATAGTTATGTATATTGCATTTATGTCAAGAGATCCTTTTAAATGTCCCACATTGCTCCTTTAATTGTGATAAGTCTGTCTAACCTTTGACCCCCCTCATTGCCGCAGGTGAATGGTGATATTCCTCCAAGGTTAAAGAAGAGCGCTCATGAGATGATACTGGAGTTCATTCGATCCAGACCTCCTCTGAACCCTGTAAGAATGTGAACACACATGTGATTTTATATGGTTTAACAAGGGATGAAATATTATTTAAATTATGTCTATAATTAATCCCAACTCTCGCCATGGGCTTAAAAAAAAGGAAAGTTAAAAGGAAAAGTCGATTCCACTTGATATGACCGTATTAAGCTGCTAGATCTGTCAATCATTGTGCATGTTTATATTCCTTAAGGTTGCTGCTCGTAAACTAAAGCCTCATCTTCCACAACCTCCAAGTCTTCACGAACGCATCCTGGCGGAGATCCGATCAGAGAGGAAGCTCAAGCCTGTCTCTCCTGATATGATCCGCAGGAATCGACTGGGTTAGTAGATTTCCACATGTCAACTCACACACACGTGCACTTACTTGCATACATAAAAATATAACCTGCGACATCATTTCTTTTTTAGGTGCTTATTCAGAGTGTTTAGTGTTTTAGTAAGCGCATAAAATATTTTTTTCCAAAATGCATACTGTTTGTAGTTTACACATTATTCCTATTGAATAGATGTGTATTTACAGTAGTTTAAAAAAAAACAGCATTTTGTTTTGATAGTTAACAAACAAGAATTGTGTTCTTGCAGAACCATTGCTTTCTCTTTATAATAAAAGTGAATGGGGACCGGGTCTTTTAAGTCCCAAAAGAGGCACTGTAATATATATAATGCTATATTCCCAGGTCTTTTGATGCCATTCACTAGCTTTGTGTGAGAAAGAGACCGACATTATTTACTTAACATCTTGTTATTTGTCTTTTGGGTCTTGACAGCCCCAGTCCCCATTCACTTTCATAATATGTTAAAAAAAGACCATGATATTTACCGTAACAGTTCAAACAAGTCATGCTGGTTTAAAACAATACGAGGGTGAACTGTTCCTTTAACCCAACTATCATACAGTATATACACATGGCAGGAGGTGAGTATGTAAAGCTAAAACCAGGATTGAATCTCTCTGTATGGCTTAAGATATTAAACAGCATTGCAGATCTGTTGAAAGTGTCACTCGCATGCATGACTGCTTTTGTGTTTTCTAACATGACTGTCTGCAATGCAACTTCCTCTGTTTTCCTCTTAACTCTACCTCATTTTAATATTTGTAACTTGAGATTCATGTCTTGGATTGATCCGGAAGGTTATGTGACGGTGGATTCCTAAACATGAACTCCATTGTCATTGACAAGGTTAAAGTGAGGGCACATAGTCATCGTAGTGCTCTGTTTCAGATATTAATATACAGTGTGTATAAATGAAGACTACCGTATTTTCCGCACTATAAGTCGCTCTGGAGTATAAGTCACATCAGTCAAAAAATGCATTATGAAGAGGAAAAAACATATATAAGTCGCACAGGACTATAAGTCGCATTTATTTAGGAAATTATTTCACAAAATCCAAGCCCAAGAACAGACATTTCATCTGGAAACACAAGTTATTCAACTACACAACAGTTTCTCACTCACTCCAAACTTTCTTTTTGCTGCTCGATTACATATAAGTCGCACCTGACTATAAGTCGCAGGACCAGCCAAACTATGAAAAAAAGTGTGACTTATAGTCCAGAAAATACTTTAGCTATAAATAAAGTTTAAGTGAGGTTTTACAAATATGCAAGCACATCTTACACTTAAACCCCATTCATACAGCACTTTGGTCCCAGAAAATGTCTGTAAAATCAGCAGAGAGGTTCTGTGTGAACACAAACATGTCCCTTAAATGTTTTTGGATCGCTCCCGTAAAGAGGACCTAGTAACATTGCCGTAACATTCACAGAAAGCATCCTGTGTGAACAAGCAGCAGAAACAATGCCGTAAGTGGTGTGCCGTAGAAGTTATGGTTCAGCTCTTTAACACAGGGATTTAACATTCATGATGAGAAATGTCGGCAAACTAGACCGAAGCAGAGACTGGGAGCTCCTCACTATTTAATAGTAGATAATAAATGCACACATGTGGTTTCTCAAGAGAGAAATCACGGATAATTAGCAAACTTCAGACGCTTTGAAAAAACCTACCAAGTGCAGGACTTTAAATACGTCACGTGTCTTTACGGGATGTTTACGGTATATGTGTGAATGCACGCACAGATTTCGGAAAATCATTGGCCGTGTGAATGAACCAAAAATCAAACGGTCCCAGAAAAATCCCAGTTGTGCATTTTCTGTAATCTCTTTGTGAAAAGGGCTTTAGTTTTTATGTGGTGAAAGTTTTCTCTTGTTTACTGCGTTAGGAACAAAGGTAATCATCTTTCATTGTCTGTCACAAACCTTTTAAACCAGAAAAGCTTATAATGCATGGGGATCTGTGCATTACGTGAATGGCACTGAGTGTACTTTATTGTATTGTTAAATATTTTCCCTGTTTTTCCTTATTTCCTTCTTTAATTGCAAAGTTCTGATTTAATCCTAGAACAGCTTAACCTGTTATTTCCAAGAAGTGTGCTTTAGAGAGGGGATCAATGCCAAGCTGATGAATTGCAGAGTTGTTTTAACTAGAAAATCTTTTATGTATTTGACTTAATTTGCATTGATGCATTGTTTTACATGGCTTTATCCTTTCCTCCCTCTACTCCTCTCTCTCTCTTCATTTATAACATCTGCCTTTCTCACAGTAATACGTCCACTAAGCATGTCTATCAGTTTTGACTCATCAGGTAAAGACTTTACCGCTGTTAGCTCACTGACCCGCTGGCTTCTGTGGTTGTACAAGAATCCCTCCTATTGCATTAATGTGGTGGTGTGGAGACTGCAAAAATTGGGCCGTGCGTAATATTGACGTACAGTATGTACAGTAAGACTTCTTATTCAGATTCGAGGGACAGGCTGGTTCTATGCAGAGGACTTTCCTCTGTTATTCCTTCTGCTGTTTCAGCGTGCAGTTCTCTCCACCACCAAATCCTGCATTAGTCATTTGTCAAGGCTGCTGCGTCCGTGTGGCTACACCGTGTTTGTGCTTCTGTGTGCTTGCTTATATCAGTCCAAGCACTGTGTTGAGCTGTGCAGGTGTATTGTGTGAATGTCCAGTAAAGTGCTTTTGTTGACTAAGGGATCTATATTGAGAAATATGTTGCTTTCTAGGCGCAGGGAAAAGCATAAGCACCCCGCAGGACTTGTTCAGAAGCTCAGGTAAAGTATTCCTGATGCAAGCATTACCGCCTCACCCGAATACATGAATCAAACCTGAAATACATGAGTGGGTGAACAGCAGAGCTCTTAGAATTGATTATTTTTGATTGAGGATTATTTTAGTTTAAGAGAGCTTATGCTACTTTGAGTTTATGTGTCATATGGTGCAGTCAGTGTTTTGAACTGTGTCCCTGACATAATGTATGATTATCCCGCTAGAGCCTAATATTGACATAAGGAATTATTTCCTACATACTATAAACAAGGACTTGGGACAGCAGGTGCAATGATATTACGCATATGCAGTGCCTGAAAATAGTCCCCTTGCTAATTTTCAATAACAGGGGACTATTTTTAGGCACTACGTATTATCATTGCACCTCCTGCAGCCATGTTACGGCAGCAAAGTCCTTGATTATTACCCAGAATGAGAGTATAGTTCCTAGCTATATCGGCCTTGAAAATTGCAACTTTTAATTTTCAGTCGGTCTTAGTACACAATGTAACTACAGAAGAGTCAAGTTTTAAATAGGAAAAATATCGAAACTCCCTTGTCATTTTGTTAGCGCGATGCTAATGGTCTAATCAGATTCAATTGATTATGCTAAGCTATGCTAAAAGTGCCAACAGAGATCAGCTGAATGGATTCCAAAACTGTAAAAATCAAATGTTTGACTCTACTGGAGCTGAAAAATGAGCCTATTTTCAAAAAAAGTTGCAATTGGTTTTGCCATTGTAGTTTTAACAGTGCTGTTTATACTGTATGTTTTTGTATGCCATAATGTATGCTCCTGTATAGCTCAGAGCATTGTGTTAGTAGCGTAAAAGGTCATAGGTTCGAACTTGTGAACGCACAAATTGAAAGAAAATTGAAATGCACTCTAAATCACTTTGAATAAAAGCGTCTGCCAAAAACATAAATGTGAAAGTAAATAATGTGAATTGCGGCTTTGTCAGTCAGACATTAAAACATACGATTTTAAATATATATATATTTTTTGCTAAATCATTCTTTGGTCCGTTTGATCCCAATGTGTTTGTGGTTAGGCAGGTTGAGCATAGGTGCAGTAGCTTATACATTGAGTTGAGTTTTTATGATGTCTATGATATCTTCGTTTTTGCTGTTTCCATCTTGATTTTAGGTAATGTTTTATTCTGAGCAGTCAGCATGCATGTAGTGGTGTTTGTTTAGTTTCAGGTGTGTTTGAATTAGAGGTTTTCACTGATCCACTTAGATCCGAAAACCTGAAGTCTGATCCGAGCAGTTTCGGCTTTAAACGTTTCACGTGTGCCTCAGACACGGGTCGGGTATAATAATAGCGGCATGGGGTCTCGGGTCATATTAAAATGAATGTGTTTTTGCCGACCGGACCCAAGATGACCCGAACTTTCTTGCGTGTGTGCGTCGAGTCCTTTTCCAGCCCCCCCCCTCTGTTTACCAAGAGCGCTTGCGACATTGTGTGGCTGGCGGTAGGTTTCCTTGAGCCAGACCTGTCAATCAATTTTGAATTCACATTTGATGTTGTTGCTTTGGTGTCATTGTCAAATAACAAATGAAAACAAATGGATTAGTGGGCCAAATTGGTTGCAAGGCCACCGGGGTTTCTATCTGTCTACCTGGTGGGTGCACACAAGTCGTGGCGTTTACATTCGGGTACAGTCAGTTTTAAAACAATTTCCACTGGGTCGGTCGGAACTCAGGTCTTATTTACTTAGGTTTGTCTTGGGACAGGTCTTTCTTTAAAACTAAATCAAATTATGCAAATCGGGTTAGAGTCATTTCGGGGTTGAGTAGATTTCTTTGGATGCGAGAAGACCTCTAGTTTGAATACACCCTTTTTTTTTTTTGTAATGAATTAAGCAACACCAAGATGTCATGATGGATATGCATTGTTATTTTAATCATAATCCATATTATAATAATGCTCAGCTACTACATCTGAGTCGCTGGTGTAGTGGGCAGTGAACAGTGCGTCCGAGTTTGAGTTTTGTGGGTGGTGAACTTTCCTGTCCTCTCCTTATTGTCTGTCAATTAAAGGCAAATTATCTCCAAAAGAATAACTCCCAAATGTAGAAGAATGTCTCTTAGCATTGTGCTAAGTAATGATGCCTAGGTCATTACTATGGCAACCAAGACATAACTTGTTATTGACTAAACTGTATCTGAGTTCATCACTTGCAAAATAATGGTGCAGACAGTCAGTCTGAATGAGTTGAATCATGCACTATTGGTGCAAAGCCTTAGATATTTGTGATAATCGTGTCTAATTGTGTCGATGTTCCCCCCACGCAGACGTCCCTGATGGACTCCGAAAGTTGGCGGTCAGCACACTGTCTCTGGCCAATGACACGTCACCACCTGAAAGCCCCAAAAACAGTCAGCCGCTGTCACAGAGAAAGAGATTGCTCAAGGCACCTAAGCTGGCCGATCTGGACAGTTCAGATTCGGATGTGAGTGATTTTATTTTGTTATAGCCACTGATGTTGAACATGAGTTCTCCAGAAAACTCACCTGAACATTTTTGCCATGACCTTACTGTAGGATGACCAATCGAACACCACTCAGAAATCAGACAGCAGCTCCAGTATTTCCACCTCAGCGGTGGAGGACACATCTCCTGAGTCTGTTAATGACAAAAAGAGTAAGACTCTTTCATTAAATATCATCCAAAATGTTCTGTTACAGTCCATCTAATGCATGTTGTTCATTATTAAACTGATGTTTTTTTGGTCTTTTCCAGTTCCTTCTCCGCTCCCGTCCACATCTTCCACCCCTCAACCTGACAAGCCCATCGCTCCGCAGACGAAACGCACCACGGGGAAGGAAGCGGTCATGAGCCGGCAGCCTTTCCTGCCTCCTTCTCGACAAGGATCGAGATCCCTGGTATGTCATACGGTACATTGGCTGCAGCAGATTTTAGCAACAGAAATGTATGTTACTTGCTGCTGTTTGCAAAGTTTAAAGGGTACCCCAACTATAAACGCATCATATAATGTAATAGATAAACACTGGGATTGGCTTTATAAATGTGAAATTAAAAAAAAAGTAAAAATGTCACAGTTTTAATCAAATTTTCACTTGGAGGCTGCCATTTTGTTTACATCACAAAACCTGTGATGTGAAACAGAAGATATGCGTTATAAATGAACACAGACAGTTGCACGCAATTAAAAATACAATTACATCGTCTTCTGTTGAACTTTTTCAATATGGACCACATAGTTACATAAATTATGAAAAATACAGAATGCATACAGACATCCCTAAGTGTAGAGTAAAATATTCTAGTGTATACAACTGTATTTACTATAGTAAACGGTCATAATATCTTGCGACAGCCATTACACTTCATCAATCCAGAATGTACCATGTGTGAAAACATTATGGCGCCATCCACAGTTTAAAATGAGTATTACATATAGCGATTTTTTTGAAGTAGTGAAAATATTTAATGTGTTTTTAGCAATGAATTTAATTTATTGAATTTAGTAAATTAGTGTAGTGCAATCAAATGTTTGCTGGCGGTGGAGTAAGCAATCTCCTGTATCTTGTGAAAGGATAATTTAATTCCCAGAATTCCATGCAGTTCTGCAGCATCCCGAATGTGGAGAAAGTAAAAAAAAAGACTTTGTGCTTTAGTTTTCAATCTAGAAGCCAATTGAAAGGCTAAATAATATCTGTCATACAGAAAGCTAATGAACTGAATATTTGGCAGCCATGATTTAAACTTCTTGAAGAATGGACGGATTTAGCTTTGGTTCTGACTTATGAAAGCATCACAGTAATGTAACTGTTCAGCGCTGATTGTGAAACCAATTTCACCAAATGGTTTGCAAGATCTTTAAATGGTTGTAAATTTGTCAGTGTTTTTATACTTTATACAGGGAAACAAATGTAGAGTTAATACGATAGAAAGCAGTGCTATATGCTTGTTTTATGGCAGTACAGATAAAATATGAAATTGCTTTGCTTTTCCTTCGTACTTTACACTGAAGCTGTCTTCTGACAACAAGCTATATCATCATTATATAGATTCTGTAACATTGTCTAGGTGTAGCTATTTCATTATTTTTTAGCTATGTCAGTGTTGTTGAACAGTGCTGAATGGCTGTGTAGTATTTATTAGGGAAAGCCAATAAAGGATATATATTTTCCTAAGCCTTTTCTTGAACAACCATTTCAAAAAATGTATTTTAATGTAGGCAGGTTGGCTTCTTGGTATTTGTTTTTGTAAACATGAAAGTGTACAGAATTTAGTTATTTAAAAAAAACAAACAATAAAATCTTGTGGTTGTTTTCTTTGGTTAGACTCGAGCAGTAGGCAGAGGTCGTGGGGTATGTTATCAAACAAATCAGTCTTTGGTATTATTAAACAATAGTAATGCTGGGTGACAAGGGGCTTAAAAGCCAATATGAATCTTTTGTTTGCTTAGAAAACAAATTATTTGGCATAATACTGTAATAGAATATCAGCTTGAAAGATGCATGTTGGCTTTGATATGTGCTTATATCAGTGCTTTATTAATAAGGTGCATTTGGGTGAGGACTTTTCTTGGGTTGCTGTGCATTATTCTATTTATCTTTATATATCAATAGGTACACAAGGTTTACCTATTATGCTTTAACTTGTGTAACAACATAAAGAGAAAGTTTTACATTCCATTTTGCTTTAAATGCTGTCTTTATGTTCATTGTGTTGCTATTTATTTTGGGCGTCCGAGGGTGTGACCATGCAGAAATGAAGTCTGCGTATTATGGCTTGGCAAACTCTCTTTATGTTCCTCATTCCTGGGTGTGAAAGCATGTTTACATTTGCAGTGCAACCTTCGGCATGTTTGTGAACATGTTGTTTTTGTGATTTAGGAGGAGTTCTGCTTTCCTGTCGAGTGCCTCACTTTGACAGTGGAGGAGGTGATGCACATCAGACAAGTTCTTGTTAAAGCTGACCTGGAGAAATTCCAGCCGTACAAAGACGTTTATAACGCCCTGAAAAAGGGAAAGGTAAGCCGTCTAAAAGACTGTTCACCTGAAACATACCCCTTCCAAAAGAAACTTTTTTAATTGATGACACTTTGCATCATCTCCTTTCAGCTCTGCTTTTCATGTCGGACAAAGAAGTTCTCCTTTTTCGCGTGGTCCTACACCTGCCAGTTCTGTAAAAGGTGGGTGGAGCTTTGAATTCTGACTTTTAATAAAAATATCACAGATGATAGTGATTATGCATCGTAATCATACTCATTTCTCTCTTACAGACCTGTTTGTTCACAGTGTTGTAAAAAGGTAAATGCAATCTCCTCTTTGCTACTTTTTCATTGAAAAAAGTTGAATTATATATGTCTTTTACTTTAAAGGACACCTATTATCCCAAATACACTTTTACAAGGTGTTTAATTCGCTTACCCGTTTACATAACACGATACGGTTTTTTCTCATGGGTTTTTCTCTCCTAGGAGTTTTCCCACTGGACTAGCCAGGAGGGTTTTTCTTCTAGGGGGTTTTTCATCCCCTGGAGAGTCCGCCACCTTTGGCTTAACTTTTCCCACATCTATTAATGTAAAGCTGCTTTGAAACAATTAACAATTGTGAAAAGCGCTATATAAATAAAATTGAATTGAATAGGCTTTATGCCCAGCTGCACTACTTCCTGAACTTCAGCCAGCTCCTTGTTTCCTGTCTGCCATTATTGGACAAACTGATTAATCCAGGTGTGCCTGACCTCAGTAGTCACAACAACAATAATCAGACACACCTGGATTAATCAGTTTTTTTGCACATGCTATAATTAATGATCTGCTGGATATTTTGTGCTGAAACTTCACAGACACATTCTGGGCACACCTGAGACTTGTATTATATCTTGTAAAAAGACCATAATAGGGGCCCTTTAATGATGAGTAATGATCTCATATAATTTTTTCAGATGAAGTTGCCCGCTAAGCCCTACACCAGCCTGCCCATCTCTTCTCTCGGCCCCAGCATTTTGCCTCCAAAAGATCCTGGATCATCAGAAAAAACTTCCACCACATCTGGCCAGAAGCATCAGAGCCTTCAGCGTTCCACATCCAGGTGAGCTTCACAACATCACTTTCAGTTCTGAATCATCTGATTTTATAATATTATTCAAGGCCCTAATATGTACCATTTGGGTACAGATCTGTATATATTTGTTTTCAGTGTACCTCTGAGGTACTCCTATGAACTCTGTAGGTCCAAGGTGTACTTTTAGGAAGGGTACCGCCCCAGTGACAATTAGTTGTTGCCATCTAATACCATCTTTTTGTTTGTAAGAGTAGCCCCTAACATCATGTTTTTGTCCTGTCAGATCATCAGTGCACGGAGAGCACTCATCCTCCAAAGATGAACTTGAGCTCCCCAAGCAGTTCACGGAGGACTGGAGCACCATGGACGTCTGCGTAGACTGCAGGAAGTTTATTAACGACATCATCACCAACAGCAGACGCAGCCAGTCAACCAGACGTGCCCGCCTGCATCGCAGAACACACTCGGTCTACATGGCCTCCGGCAGCTCCGTAAACTACAGGCCAACTGAACGGACTATCAAGGAGGTTTAGGATGATTCACGCCATCTCGTTGGATCAAAGCGCATTAAAAACTGTGTACCATTCTCACCCATCATGAACGCTTCACTTCGGTCCTGGTGGCTGTAAAATTGAAGTCTGAAAGTGCCAGACAGAAATAAACTGTTTATGTGAGGGGTATTTCTTAAACTCTGTTAGCTGTGTAATATGACTTCAATACATCTCCCTCTTCTCTTCCATTTAAAAAGTGCCAGAGGTGAAGGAATAAAACCGTCCCTCAGATGAGTCCTTAAGCACTAGATGTCTCAGGAAATGTAGGTTTCTTCTCTCATTTAAGGTGTGGAATGTAGTATAATACACTTTAAAGCTTGTGTTAGCCACAGAACAGATTAACACTGGAGTAAAGGAACAGTATAGAGATGTTAGGAAATCGGCGATAAGGAAAAGAAAACCGAACGCTGCTTTGAGCACTCGAATGTATATTTTTCAATATTAAACTGGAACTCAACAATTGTATGTAAATATGAAGCTGTATTATCAGCATAACTATTATAGATGTAAATAGGCATCCACATCTGGTTTAATTTAATCCGCCGAACGACCAAGAGACACTGTAGATTAACTCCACCACAATTCAAGATTGTCTTACCAAATGTTTATTTGTCTTAATGTTTGTTAAAATTGCTGCTGGTCCAAATGAATGACGTTTTAGATAATTACAAAGAGTACTTATATTTTTCCTCTGTCCAATGACAGTGTTTTTGAGATTTTAGTCAAGGATGAGGGTCAAAAATGTGTTTTTTAGGGCGAATGCTGAAGTGTTTCTTACAGAATTGATCACATGTGCCAAAAAACCAATCCCCTTATGTGTTTTGGACCTGATGTACATAGTGATGCTTGAGGCAGGTGATGGGCCCAAAGTGGATCTCCGATCTCTCTCCGTCTCAGATATAAGCTCATTTTTGTAGGATACATTTATGTACATGCTGTATATCCAGAGTTCATGAAATCTACTGATATATATTATTAAAATTCCTTTATAATATTATGATTTATATTATTATTAT
The DNA here is from genome assembly GCF_030506205.2 of Paramisgurnus dabryanus. Taxonomy (NCBI): domain Eukaryota; kingdom Metazoa; phylum Chordata; class Actinopteri; order Cypriniformes; family Cobitidae; genus Paramisgurnus; species Paramisgurnus dabryanus. The sequence goes on along the minus strand of NC_133355.1, from coordinate 21,683,502 downwards.
TATTAATAGTTATTTTATTTTTCTGTGTAGACTTTCCAGATTCTCATGTTTAATTTGTCGCTTTTGCTTAACCTTAAAAAATGTGTTAAATTTATTTTGATGTCTTAAAAAATTTGTAGGTTAAGTTGAAGTGTATAATTTGTAATAACTCATTCCTAGCTCAATGAAACACCCAGAAATTCTTCAAACAGAATTTTACAACTCAACATTGATGTCATGTAAGAGCTTTGGTAGGATTATTTATTTTTTTATTATAACTAAAGACATGCACACACACCAGATATAAATACATGTGCACTTCAGTGGTTTACAGATTTGTGGACATGTTCTTCTGTTTTGTGCATATCTGACTGTACTGCCTCTTCTACAGAATGATCAGTGTGCATGATGGAATCTGTTTTTATAACAAGGAAAGAATTCCCAATAAATAAAGCATTTGAAATGTAATGTTATACCATTGCTCATTCTTCATCAGACTGAGACACGAATATGATGATGAACATTGTTGTCCAGTGTCTTCCACAGGAGAGTCGAGACACACGAAAATATGGGTTTTGACTGATTTCACATTTCCTTTTAAAGAAGGAATGTTTCATTTTTGGATGAGCTACTCCCTAACAAAGGGCTTTTGAAGTTCAACGTTGAAGTTCACCAGCAGAGGGCAGGAAAACTTCGGTTTCAAGAGTCAACTCAAAAATCCCGTTTATTGGTTCTGGCTAGAGGGGATACAGCTACGGCCAAATGTCGCGAGACGTTGGGTTTAGGGGCTAGATTTGAGAAAATGATTGGGATGAAAGCCGCGGTTTTGGCTAGATGGATAGATACACTTACGCATAAATCCCATGTAATGTTGGGTTTAGAGTTAGAATGAAAACGGCGCTCATCGCGTGAGATTTCACGAAATTTTGGCCGTGGCTGTATCCCTTCTACCAACAACCCTAGATTTCATGTTAGCCTAGAAACAGCAGAAATTCGTCTGTAAAATTAAAGCTACAATTTAATAATTTAAATTGGTAGCATCAACGTTTGATATTAATGTTTTATTGTACTTTTGATGGCCTCACTCAATAACTTATATTAAATATTATTAATAATATCAAAAAACAATACATTTTCACAGAATGTTATTTAATTATGTAGGATGTGTTTATGTAGAAAATAGTAAATGACAAAAAATGTAGTATTGAATTGTGAAGTTACTACATTAAAGGGACACTCCACTGTTTTGAAAATAGGCTAATTTTCCAGCTCCCAATCCCAAACAGTTGATTTTTACAGTTTTAGAATCCATTCAACAGATCTCCGCGTCTGGTGGTACCACTTTTAGCATAGCTAAGCACAATTCATTGAATCTGATTAGACCATTAGCATTGCACTCAAAAATTACCAAAGAGTTTTAATATTTTTCTTATTTAAAACTTGACTCTTCTGTAGTTACATCGTATAATAAAACAGACGGAAAATTAAAAGTTGTGATTTTCTAGGCCGGTATGGCTAGGAACTATACTCTCATTCTGGCGTAATAATCAAGGACTTTGCTGCTGTATGGCTGCAGAAGGCGCAATGATATTATGCAGTTCCCGAAAATATTTCAAAATGCTTTTGAAAGTTACCAGGACAGACCCGGAGATCAGCTGAATAGATTCCAAAACGGTAAAAATAAAATGTTTAACTGTAGGAGAGCTGGAAAATGTGCATATTTTCAAAAAAGTGTAATGTCCCTTTAAACATTTTTTCCACATTTCTATTCAGGATTATTTGGGCGGGACTAAAACGGTGGCTCGATGACGCACTGGAGCCACCGAGCATGGCCCCGCCCCTAACACAATCACGAACATACATTCAGGTTGTAGCTGTATTTCAGTGGTTTTCAAACTGGGGGCCGCGAGATAGTTTTATACATTAATTTATCATGAATTCTCTGTAATTAAACCTAAAAAAAATAAGGCTACTAACCAAAAGCACTACTTTTTGTATAATTTAATGTTTAATTTTATTAAAATGTTGAGTTTTAGAACAGTTTTTTGCCACAAATTTTCTTTGGGGGGCCGCGAAGGAATGCACTGTACACAAGGGGGGCCACACGCTGAAAAAGTTTGGGAACCACTGCTGTATTTGACAGCGCTGAGTGTATTTTTAACACATTTTTCTGTGGTGTGACAAACTCAAAACACGTATCACTTTACACAGAATTTACTGTATATTCTCTATTTTAAATTAGAAGGCAAACAACTGTCTCTGAATGTGAAGATACATCGACCCTGCCATGACTCAGTTGAGATGGACAAAAATGTTTTACATACAGTAAAGATGGCAGCAGATGGCACTGTAATATTGTGAGGATGTCTAGTATCACTAATAATTTAAAAAGTGCACTATGTGAGAAAATTAAGGTTTATACATTTGAAATACTGATAGTATTTACAAGATTTTACAGGTTTATAAAAATGACAAAGCATTGTGACCTAGTAGGGCAAACCAGTCTGTTGCATATATCAAAAAATAAAGCACAAGTATTGTATTTAACATAATTTATTTAACCCCTCCTTTATTGAACACAAAACATCATGACTGATTTATAACCATTGACGTCCATTCAAAACATTTTTGTCTTAGTCATAGGTTTGAACCCTACACCGAAATGACGCTCACAAAATAGTCTGTCCTGCACTCTGATTGGTGGTTTCCATGACAACTGTTGTCAAGGTCAATCTACGCCTAAGGGGTGTAATTTCTATCTAAAAGCTTGTGGCTAAAGTTAGTGATGAGTTCTGGCTTGAGTCCTGGGTTTTTGTTCACATCACCCCTTTCTTTCATACCCCTTTGTTATGCATGATATGCAATAGTTGTGTATTTCTTACTGTAATGTAAGTGCAGTGAACCAATTCAGAAATTAATAGCCTGTTGATTTTTTTTTAAATCACTTGAATATTTTATTTCAGTAGTCCAATGCAATAGAAATAGATGTTTATAATAAACCAATTTATTTATTTTGTCATCAAATGTAAGGTCACCGGACATCGAGTAAACAGTTTTCAAGCAGCACTACGAGAAAGCCATAAACATCATATCCTCAGTGCATTGCTCTTAAGTGATGATGTCTTTTATTTTGTAATGTCACCTTCTTATTCTCTTAGAAATCTTAACTTTATGTTTCAACATCAAAGCTGTTTTGCCACATGTTTGATACATTGTGCATCAAACATGATGTGCTTCATGAGTTTTTTGGCCATCATTCATCATCCTTTAAAGGAATGGTCCCTTGCTTACATGGTATTATTAACAAATACTTTAGCTGCTTAATTCATTCAGAGAGTGGAGATTGTGATAAGAATCATCCATCTGAAGACTTTGGGTCAGGGACAGTTTTGCAGTGCAAATGTATGCAGTTTTATTTCGAGGTCCTGGGCTTTATACTCCCTGTGGTCCTCTTTAAATTGCCAGCTCAAATCTCTTTTGATTTAAGACGACACAGATGCTGGCGAACACCAGCAGTGTCCCATCAAAGCCACAGCTGAGATATACTCGGTCCACACATGAGTGCAACCATCCTCAGATGGTTTCCAGTCTCAGCTGTGGGCCCATTTCTCATTTCCCTTAATGAGCAGGGAAGCGAACGGGACACCCAGGCAGAGGTGTTGGATCCCTGAGCAGTCATGGTGGGTTGGGACGGTTGGAGAGGCAGATCAGAGATAGTGAGCCGTGATCAAACAGCTTGTACGGTAGAGAGCCCTTTGGAGTCCACGCGTCTGTTTTAGGGTCATAGCACTCAAAGCAGTCGGAGTCCTCGATGACATCATGACTGTTGAGGAAACGTCCTCCTGTTACATAGAGTTTGTTATTGATGACTGTAGCCGAGTGGTGCATCCTCCTCTCCGTCATATTCGCGCACTTGACAAATTGATTGGCTTTCGTGTCATAGGCGATCACTCTTCTAGTGTATCCTAAAACAAATGTAAATTATATGTTTAACATTGGGCATAGTGCAAGGAGATCATAAGCAAGGCCGCATTGAACCCACAACCTCCAAGCTCACACCTAGACTCTCAATTGGTATGTTATTCCATTAGCGGTTCAAAGGTTGAGGGTTCAAATCCAAAATACCAGAGATCTCACCTCCGACAATATAAATCTTGTCCTCTATGACGGCAGCAGGTGCACAGACATTCTTCACCGTCCGGGTTTCAAGTCTAGACCACAAGTTTCGGGATATGTGATACACCTAAAAGAAATGCACTTGTCTTGTTCAAGTAATATCACTCTATGAATGAAGCAGATGAACCCATCTGAATGACCTTTCTTACCTGTATCAGCCTCACTGGATTCTGCAAGGCATCCTCGCCTCCAAACACATAAATTCTCTGGTCGTTGGCAGCGACTGCAGGGTGCAGGACCGCCGTGGGCATCGGTGCCATGGACTCCCACTGATTAAACATGCTGTTGTAGCGCTCCACAGTATTTGAGGTCTTTTTGTCGGGCCCTATTCCTCCAAGAGCAAAGATGAAGTGAAGGTAAGAGACGCTCTGATGGGCATAACGTGGCTCCAGCATCGGCTCAGCAGTCCTCCACTGGTTGGTCTTCAAGGAGAGGGTGTACACGGTGGCACTGACCGCACTTTCTCCAGACACCAGACTAAGGTTAAGCCCTCCCACCACATACAAAATGCTGTGGATGCAGACATATGCCGCCTTGTACAGACGCAAAGGTAGTTTGGCTAGCCACTGCCAGCGCTGTGTCCGCTCATCATATAGGAGCGCCTCTCGAGACGTCTGTTCATTGTTCTTGCGGCCTCCAACCACCACCAGATTTTTATGGCACGTGTAACGCCGTGGCGTGGTCCAGAGAGGCTTCAGTTCACGAGTGCACTTTGCACTAACCGAAAACATCAGACGTCGCACGGACTCGATGATCTCCGTGCACAATGTAGACGACTGGACGAGCGGATCATTAGCGATAAACTGAAAGAGGTACGTCGGATGGATGTACCTTAACCGAACCTTCTTGAAGAGATCATGAATGGCACCACGCCTGGAGAAGGGGTCATGGTGGATCCAAGCCAGGAGAGTTTCAAACACCTGCTCTTCCTCAGCACACAACCTGTCGTCCTCCAGGTAGCACATAAGTTCGGGAAGCGAAAGTTCACAGAAGTCTTCCGTGCCCGCAACGTCCGAGAAACAGCGCACAGCCATTTCTTTCGCTCTCTCTTTTAGGGTTTCGCAATGAAGGATCTCAGAGAGCCGGATCATGCTGAGGCAGTTGTCTGGATTGAGCTGCTCCTGTAGGAAAGTGGAGCAGGCCTCGAAAAGCCTACCGTATTGCAGCATAGAGGCCGCCTGCATCAGGGGCAACACGAGCTCCATGGTGATGGATATGGCTCCAGTATAAAGGTATTCCACAATGCATTCCATGACTTCTGAAGTAAGGCCTTTCAGGTCCACTCGTTCCTGGTTGCTTTCCCGGAAGTTGCTGCAGAACATGGCACGGAAGTACGGGCTGCTGGAAACCAAGACGTTCCTGTGGCAAGGGAACTCCCTGTCTTGGGTGCACAAGATTACATCGGTGAAGATCTGCTCCTGCCTCAAAATGTTCAACTGACACAGGAGGTGGGCGGGGAGCTCTTGGTCTTTAAATGGAAAGATCTCCGTTGATATTCCAGCCATGCTGCAAAGGAAAGGAAATCATAAGTGACTTCTCATTAACTAATCTACAGTATGATTTGCCAAGCAAATAAACCCGATACTTGAGTCACATTGAATAATATGTTACCGTTTGCTGTTGTCATAGGCACCAAGCAACCTTTCCACCCTTTAATCTGTAGCTCTGGTGCTTTATCACCTCTATGTACATTTCCACAACACAACGTTCTATTCCAGGGGACCTTAAATCATTTTTATGTGTCCAAGTGTAGCACTTGGCACACTTTCCTATCAAAGCTAAGTTTATCAACGCAACCGTATCACTTCCCACATGTTTCTGATCCCCTTGGTAGGTTTGCCCTTCACAGCCTAAAGCATTTCACGAGGCTATTATCAACACTAAGTCATCTAATCACCCCAGAGACAGCTACTGATTTTACATCACTACAGATCACATGGGCCCGTCTGATGTCTATTTTAGGATGCTAATTGTTTTTCCTTCTTGTTAATCACTATTCTGTGACATCACAACGGGCTAAAAGTGTTCCTCAAACTGATACTGCATATTTTAATGACTCTTGATTTAAAAAAAACATTCTCTTTATAAATGCATGTTCTTACTGAGCAAAAATAATGTGCAAATTTTGATATAGAGTTTGCTTTAAATTTAGCTTTTATTTTTGGCCAGATCAACATAGTTAAACCTGAACGTCATATCAGTCAGTTACAAAACATCTGAAAATCATATGGATGAGTCATTGTGGAGCAAAAATATAATGATGAATCAGATGTTGAAAATTAATGCAATTGTAGATAACTAAAACTATAAAAATGGTCACTGAAATCAAATAAAACATAGGCCTGAGTATTAGTTAAAAAAGTTAAAATAAATAAAAATTTTAAATATCACTAATAAAATGCCAAAATATTTAAATTTAGCTAAAATTAGCATTAAAAGCTCATTTAAAAGATGAATAATACTAAAATAACTCTTCTGACAACTTTATTAAATTACCAGGGCATTCGGCATCTAAAATCTGACATTTTCTGACATTTAGAAAGTAAATTGCCCTATATCAGTATTCACAATCTGTAAAATAAAGCATTTTATTTAACTCACCTGTTTATGCCCTGTTGAATCTGCACAAAATCATCCTCTGTTTAATATCAAAGCAAAAACGTTCTCCCCAAATATCCTCCTTGAAGACAAAAGATACACGTGTGCATAGCCTCTGTGAATTTTCAAGCGTGGAGGTTTGAGTTTGCCATGAGGTTGGTGCATCCAAGTTACCTAGAATAGTTTGGAAGGCTGCTGTTGTCCGGTCTTACATGTGACCCTCCTCATGTTTGTTCCCACTGCGGTGTGCCATGAACCATTTTGTGTTTACTATGGCCAGTGACGGAGGGCTCAGCTAATCCAGAGGACAGAGGCAGGGGTCTAGGGCTTGTGCATGCCCACCGACAGGCTCGTGTGACCCAGGAAGCTGGTAAATATAGTGCAGTGCTGATGGCTGAACTGAGTGAGTTGAACAGCTGAAACATTAGGCCTGGTTTCCTTGGTTTGCTCTGGGTTGAGGTGATAGGGAGAGGATTACAATGCTGCTAATCACCTGCCATTAACAGTGTTATGATGGGCATCAATGCCGCATTATACACTTTATCTAACATACACACCATATAACATAATTTAAAGCCATTTATTTAATTCTACCATGGCGATGAGGTCATATAGATACCTATGAAATCTAAACAAACAACATAACTGCATACAGACTGCATACATAGAAGTTATATATAAGGAATAAAAATATACCGTTAATAATTTACATGCAAAAGAAATGTACATGATCTCATATAAATGGTGTATCGGTAGTTCAATTTTTTTTTAGTGTTAACAATATTGTTATGTGCCATAATAAAGATCAGAAACTTGTAAGAATATAAAGAAATGTCATCTCTGCTACAGTTCATTTTGTGCCTGCATGCTTTGCAGATGCTGCTTATAGCCCTATCATCAACTGCATGCTGGGAGATGAATTACTGTCATCCTTAGATTGCTGCAGAGGGAAAGAAAAACAAACGTGCATCCAGGCAGATTATATGACAGTCACAGGAATACCATGAAGTCCAGAATGTCAGAGAGAGATCAACATCTTTAGCAGTGCCATCTGTGTTTGCTTTGACTCGGTCCGGTACCATAAACATGCTTAACACTATATGTATATAACCCCAAAGTGCCACTGAAGATGTTTTAGACTGTTCTTATGCAATAATGCCAAACATACAGCTAATAATGTGATCCCTCCAACAACTGTGTAAAAAAGAAATTTTCATAAAATGAGCATGTGCAAAGATTTGGGAAAATACGTTTTTTTTTGGATACACCTTTGCTACTTCTTTTTGCTACTAGTTTTTGTTGCAGAATATATAAGTACAAACATAAACATGGAAGAATATAATACATTAATAATGACATAAAACATTGATTTACAAATTAATTTATTATTAAAATAAATTTAGATCTGTAAATAAGCCTTCATTACACTAAAATCTGTATTTATTATTATTATGATTATTTTTTACAATTAATTTACAATTACATACAAAATACATAATGTTATGTGCCAGGGGTGAGAAAAACATGTGTTTTAATTTTTTTTATTATTATTGAATTCAAAAATACAACAACAGGGGCAAATACACATTTAACAAGAGTAGATATTACAGGCTCAACACAGTTTAACTAATACATTAATGAGAAAAGTCAGAGAAAATAGATAGAAATTTGAAATTATAATTACATGGAAAAATACAAAATAAATTTAGGGCAGTACAATAAATCATATGATGGAAAAACGACCCATGATCTTATTAAGGGCTTTGGAAAAACATTTTAAGTCATTTTTGAATATCATAAGTAGTGGGGGGATTTAAAGAATCTACATTTATCAATGACGTTTTTGCTAATATTACAATGTTATTAAACAAAAAAGAATTAACACAGAAGTCTTTGGATTATGATGTAAAGAAAAAACAAAACTATCAACAACCACCTCTTTTTCTACCAAACAGTCCTGAATTTATATACAGAAGAGTTTGGAGAAATTGCATTAAAAAAATATGATCTGTGTCTTCAGAATGACTATCGCAGAAGGAACAGGGAAAAATTTCTTTATTACATTTTTGATGTAGGAATTTGTTAGATGTATGTATTTACATTCTGCACTTTGTGCTAATCCCCTGTCGTCACGCGCTTAGCGGAAATGACGTACATAGCCAGAAGCGTGACGAGGGCTCGCTTAAAAATACAACAAGGAAGTGGACAATCACTGACAACGGTGAAATTATATTCGTACAGTAAATGTTTCATAGCTAAACGGTGACTAAATATCGAGCGAGTACCGGGAGGGTATAGTCGTGTCGGACTTACCCGTTAGCCCGTTGGTATCTGTGTGGATAAGAGCTCGAGTCCAGCGATGAACACGGACGTTGAATTTCACATCAGGCAGAATTACCCGTGGAATAAACTGCCAGCTAATGTCAGACAGGTACAGTAACGCAACACACTGTACACATGACGACACACAACGCACACTGTCGACAGCATCAATGCCTGCATCACAATCCACAGCATTAGCAAGATTTACATTGATTGTGCCTTTCATCTTTCATTCATCTGTCACAACACACGCACACACACAGCATCAGATTCCTCTTAACACACATAAAACACACATACACTTTCACAGACACACACATTATCAGATTCCTCTGCAGGACACTGGTCCATGTGTTCTCCCAATAGGATGCAATTTCCCAGAGAAGGTATTTGAATTGCAGAAATTAATACTTGCATAACACACAAGCATGGTGCATTAGTGAGATGTTCATGTTTCAGTTCACTACGTTCTTATAGGTTATTATGTAAAAGAAAAGTGCTGGGCAAAGATTAATCGCACGGTTAATAAAAAAGAGATTTTTTTGGGCATTATATACAAGTGTGTGCTTTGCGTAATTATTATGTATATATAAATACACACACATTAGCAAATTATATAAATTATATATAAAAAATCTGAAATGTGTGTGTGTGAATATATATATACAAGTATTTTTTTGGGGGGATACACCTTTGCTACTTCTTTTTGCTACTAGTTTTTGTTGCAGAATATATAAGTACAAACATTATATAAAAATTATATAAATGATATATAAAAAATCTGAAATGTGTGTGTGAATATATATATATATATATATATTCACACACACATTTCAGATTTTTTATATATAATTTTACATATACATTACATGTACATATACATACATATACACACACACACATATATTATGCAAAAATATACTTTTATTTTGTATGCGATTAAATCTTTGCCCAGCACTAAATAGAAACATCTTGTGTTAAATTGAAATGCAACTTAAATTTAATTCGTCTTTGCTTTATTGACAGAGTCTTGGAAATTCGCAGCGCGAGTATGACAAACAAGTCCTTCTGTACAGTATCCGAAACCAGCTACGTTTTCGCAATAACCTAGGTAAGCTGTAGATAAATTGAGAAATATATTGCTTTTCTCTTTACACATCTGCTTGGCTATCGTTCATTCTGACAGTGTTTGTATTTCCTACTCCATCTTTGGCCTGCAAACATTTGAGCTCTTTTTAACAGTACTGTTATGACAAAAAATATTGATCACTGCTTCAAAACTCTCTAACAGTCAGGCATGTGAAAAAAGACGAACGCAAGTATTATGAAGAGCTTTTGAAGTACAGCCGTGAGCATTTGATGCTCTACCCCTACCACCTGTCTGACATCATGGTCAAGGGTCTGCGGGTTACCCCCTTCTCCTACTACATCAGCATCATGGAGGTTTGCTTAAATTTTTTACTACTTTTGTAGTTTATCCACATGTTTTTTTAATAATATTTTACTGTTGGCAACGTTTTTAGTATAGATAGCTAAACATGATGGGTAGATGAATGGATCAGAAAATTTAGCAAAACTCGCATTGGTTTACTGTGGTGCATCCTGTGCACAGCTCTGAAGTATATGCCACATTTAATATAAAAACTCTATTATGCAGTTCAGCTTTCACTTACTGCTGATTCTGTGAATATACAACATATGGTAGTCATGGGCTGGTATCCAAGCATTTTACTGGACTAGTCTGAAAGCCTATGGGGGTATTTTCCTGTAATGATAGATGCGGTAGAGAAGTATTAAATGTGCACCCTATTATTGTCACTATATTGTTATAGCTTATTACTATAGAGGTCCTGCATTCTGACAATGATCCGGGAAGGCTAATTCAACTCATAAATAGCTGGAAAATCAAAGAGCTTGCTTTCCATATGCACACAATATAGGCTAAAGACACTGTGTTGTTAATACAGTGTTGTGTATTGATAAACTGCTTTAAATCTATTTATGTGCAGCAAGATCATTTAAAAATTACCACAATATTGCAAATGTTCATAGCAATGATATGCAATAACTATAAGCTATAATACCTAATTACTTTCATACTTAAACAAGTAATGCAGGGGTGACCAACCCTGTTCCTGGAGATCTACCCTCTTGCATATTTTACTTCCCACCTAGCTTTAACACACCTGACTCTAATTAAAAGGTAACCCTGAAATGCTTGATTGCCAGGTTTAGTTGTGTTAGATTGGGGTTGGAGCTGAACTCCAGGAACAGGGTTGGTCACCACTGAAGTAATGTATAGTTTAAGTTTAAAGTCAATGCATATAGCAGAGATAATGATGAGGCAGAGTTAACATGTGAAACATATATGTTGGTTATATTATTTCAGTTTTAAATATATTTTAATATCATGTGATTTAAAAAGTGATTTTACAATTTAATAATTTTATTTAAAGCATTACTATATCGCATATTGTATACTGCATTATCAAGCAATTTATTGCATCCCGCGTTTTTTTCCAATATTGTGCAGCCCTAGTTTAGAGCTGTAAAAGATGAGCTTTCAAAATAATGAAACGTTAAACCAATAAAATTTAACGTAACATTAGCTGCGTTTCCATTAAAGGTGACAGAGAATGAAAAAACATTCCTCCTTTAGAAATGTCCGCCAGAAAATGGCCCAATCCGAACAATGGATACGTATAACGTAAAATGCACCTTACTGCCCCCCACTCTCATTCAATTCCCTCCCCTGCAAAATAATTTGCATATATCCGGCCTATCGCCTCCAACGGGAAATAAATTGCAGCAGTGTTCGCGAAGTTCAAGGCGAAATGTTGTGTCGCGTTCTGAGGTGTGGTCTTCTATCTGTAAAATTATGTAAAACTATTGCGAAATGAACTGATATTACACAACAAAAAAAAAAACGTAATTTTGTTGTCTCGCGATACTGTAAGTAATTTCAAAAACCATGGCAGAGGGGTGTGTTCGACTTTATATGTCACTGCGCAAAAACGAGCGAGACTTGTCCTCCAATCAAACATACCGCCCCATATTTATCAGAATGATCGCATGACCTTAACGCACGCAGGTGACCTGTAAATGTTAAAAAACTTTTAATTTTTGTGATATATTCCTTTTTTGAATTGCCTAAAAAAACACCTCACCCAAGCATAAAAACATTTCTGTGATATATGGGTTTACATTGGGCGCATTTTCAATTCGCTATTTCATTTTGCACAATTTGAAGGGTATTGGAAATGCAGCTACTGTATATCTATATATTTTAATGCATTTCTGTTTAATTGTGGCATTATAGAAAACTCTTTCCCTTTGATTTAGGACATCATGAACTGTGAGAAGAGTTATGATTCGCTACCCAACTTCACTGCTGCTGACTGTAAGTTCTGTCTCTGTCTGAGCAGGGATTCATTATTTGCTTCTGTTGCCGACCGCTCATGCACAATAACTCTTTCACCGCCAGCGTTTTTAAAAAAAGTTGCCAGCCAGCGCCAGCGTTTTTCATGATTTTCACCAAAGTTTAATGCCTTCCAGAAAATGTTCTTCTTTAAATAAATAAACATACAATATACCAAATGAAAGAACAGACTCTCTGCTTTCAAACAAAAAAAAACCGTTTCATCCTACCTTTAGTGGTTCTTTTGCAATCAGCTTTTGAATATGGGTAGGTTTTTGCAAAAACACCATATTTTGAGCAAAAAGCAAAAATAATTCCATATTTGTGACGGACTTTTCATAGAGATCCCATTCAGAGCGATCTTTAAAACAGACACGGACATGCAGCAGCTTGCCATAGGGCAATACTTCCGGTTTTAAAAAGTTGCGGAAGGGCGCCACCTGGTGGATAATAGCGGTATTGCGGAAAGACGGAAAATCTCGTCATTGGCGGGGAAGCGTTTTCTCTTAATTGACGAGATATCTCGTCAATGGCGGGGAAAGAGATAATAAGGCCACAAGACACAAGAGACACTCCAGTAGTGCTCAGTCACATCTCAGCATTTTGCTATTGGGTTAGAATAAATTTAGCAAATGTTAAGTGGACTCTTATTAGTAATGTAATGTTTCATGGTCTGTTCAGCTATGATTGCATTGCATTACATTAACTCTTTCCCCGCCATTGACGAGATATCTCGTCAATTAAGAGAAAACGCTTCCCCGCCAATGACGAGATTTTCCGCCTTTCCGCAATACCGCTTTTATCCACCAGGTGGCGCCCTTCCGCAACTTTTTAAAACCGGAAGTATTGCCCTATGGCAAGCTGCTGCATGTCCGTGTCTGTTTTAAAGATCGCTCTGAATGGGATCTCTATGAAAAGTCCGTCACAAAAATGGAATTATCATTGCTTTATGCTCAAAATATGGTGTTTTTGCAAAAACCTACCCATATTCAAAAGCTGATTGCAAAAGAACCACTAAAGGTAGGATGAAACGTTTTTTTTTGTTTGAAAGCAGAGAGTCTGTTCTTTCATTTGGTATATTGTATGTTTATATATTTAAAGAAGAACATTTTCTGGAAGGCATTAAACTTTGGTGAAAATCATGAAAAACGCTGGGGCTGGCTGGCAACTTTTTTTAAAAACGCTGGCTGTGAAAGAGTTAAACATGCCCCCGTAAGATGCAGAATAATTTTTATCCATTAAATACTTTTTAAATATGATAAAAGAATAGACATCAAAACAATGTTTAAAATGATGTACACCCAAATTATGTTATACAGTAGTATCACATCACATGACCAGGTGTAGTAGCATGTTTATTAGCCATGTTTATAGTATGTCCACAGTATACAATGATCTATATCGTAGAAAATGTCTTAAGTTCAAGTGTGAATTTATTTCTAAACAACCAACACTGAGGTATAAGGAAAGTAGACTTTGCTCTCTGGTCCAGCCACAGCTTTGGATTGCTTTTGCATGGATTATTATGCATTTCTTGGCATTTTACAATCACTGTGATGGAGCAATCTAACAGTCTACAAGCACTTGACTGGAAAACAAAGAAGCCGTCACGGTTTGGTCAGTCAAAATAAAAAAGCATGGGATAGTAGAATGTGTTTACTTTATTAAGTTTTTTTTCATTTGCACATATGTCTTATTCTTCAAATGAAAGATATGTGATGGGCTAAATATATCCTATGAGAATTGAGCCACAGGGGATTTCTCTTGCAATTTAAAGTATAAAGTGCTTTTATTTAAAAATAAAAAGCAGCCTAGCGTGGATATCAGTTTTGTGCATCTGGCCATTGTATATTTAGTAGTAGCTTATATCAGTAAGGTTGCATGAGGCATGGTTGGACAGTAATAAAAGTCACCAATATTTTAACAATTGGACTGTGATCTGGATTTGCACGTTTACATTTTTATTCCTGTATAGTTTTGACTTGCAACTGGTTACTGCCTTGCTGTAAAAAATATTTTCCAAGTCCACCGTGTCCTATAGGTTTTTCTTTAGGATTTCCCCCTATTGTGCTACATTCATTTTACCCTCCTGAGCCTTCCAGGACCAGCAGCAGAGAGGCATCCCCACAGTGTTATGCCCCCAGCTGCGTACTTCACACTGAGGATGGTGTATTTTTGACTCAAACATGGCACTTTGTTTGATAGCCATAAAACCAGACACTGAAATTGTCTTCCAGCTTACTTCAGATTTTTTCACATTTACACTAGCTTTATCTTTTGTTTTTTCACCCAAACATCAGTTGTTTTATGCAGACTTTGGAATCGCTGTATCCATCGCTTGTCTATTAATGGCTTACATTCTTTTTTTTTACTTTATACAAAATATGCAATTATACACAACCAACAAACCCATTATCTGTTCACAAGTGATTTATGCTGCCTTAATTTAAAAACGTCTTGCACTGACAAATCTTAACCAATGACTGTAAAAAAATGGACGTAGTGTCTGTGACGTCACCCATAGGTTTTTGAAAAGCCAATAGTTGGCGGGGCCTGTCGTCGCCATCTTGGCATCCCTTCACTGCACATCACTAACCGAAAATGGGTAAAGAGGTGGGATGTAGGTGGCTGGTTGCTTAACCATGCCCGCCTATTCCGACAGTAGTGACTGCTCCGGCAGTTCACAAATCACTTATGTGGCCACCCCCTTAATTATGCATAAATGTAAGGCTTACAAGGAGTTACAAAAAAATTCACCCCCCTCACAGTTGTCATGAATGGCAAAATTAGCTATACAGACCAAAAACACTTCTTGTGCCCGGCTGTAAACACATTTATTTCAGCTGTGAAGTTGGGCATTTTAACATTCCCTGCCCGGGAAACCGCCCCTTTATGTGGTTGATTAAAACCAATTGACTGCACCAGTGATAATTTATGTGTGTCATCTATATATCTGCTGTATGCTCGCAGTTTTACAGAGAAGTGCGGCATCGAGTGTAGGACAACCATGCATGCACATTCAATAGCACGAGCGTAGAATCTACTTCCAGATGCAAAATATGCTTTGGCAGCCTTTGTTAATCATTAGGGATTTTGGACAAATATGATGTTATTTAATGTTAAACTATGTGAGTGGCGCTCTGTGATGCAGAAGAAATTAGAGCATTGTCCATAGTCACAGCCGCCGTCAGTCCAGTGGGTCTTTATTGCCCCGCGGCAGGGGCAATATGCTCTAAGGTTGGATAGACAGAAGGTAGCCAGCAGGCTACGCCTGGGTCTCTAAATGCAATCTCTTTATCTGAAGCGTGGCTTTTCCCCCTGCCCTTCAGAGCTCTACCCACAGCCTCTGGCGTCATGCCTGGCATGTAGTGATCAAGCCTGGCCCTCTGTCATGATCCCACAACCCTGTGCCTTTGTGCATGGAGCGGGAACAGCTATAGAGGGTGAAAATAGGCGGCATGGAGGAATTTGCCTATTGAGCTATTAAGGGACCTCAGATTACTAAATATATCCATGATGTAGAAAACCCAAGTCGAACCTTGTTAACACCGGTGTTAACATTAAGTTTAGGTGATATGATCAGAAGTAGTAGCACTAATAAAGGTGTTATCTATGCAAGACTTCACTGTTTGCTTGCATGTGCACATACAAAATATCAATGTGCATTTTGAAATTGTAATGTTTGCAGTGAAGTTAAGATTTGTAAGTAGAGTACAGAGTACTGTGCAAAAGTATTTGCTGTTTCAGCAGTTTTAATAACTATCCATAGCTCTCTTTATACATACAAACAGAAAATACAGGAAATATGTATATGAAATGTAAATTTTTAGAACAAAAAGGCAAACGTCAGTATTTAGTATTTCTCTCGGTACTAAGCACATGTTGAATACTTTTGAGGAGACTGAAGACCTGAAGTCATTCGATGAGAATTACACATTAGGGTTTAATTTAATTTAGCCTTAAAGGGGACAGAGAATGAAAAACCATTTTTACCTTGTCTTTGTTAAATAATGGTAGTCTACCCGCATTCACAAACATGCAAAAAGTGCTAGACATGCTAAACATCTCAGTCTCATAGAAATTCCTCTTTTAGAAATGTCAGCCAGAAAACGGCCCAATCTGAAAAACTGATGCTTATGACATCACAGGCATCTCACTGCCCCTCCACTTTAAAATAATTGGCTACATTTTTTGAGTGGCAGCAAAGTCAGCCAATCAGTAATGAGATTGCAAGTTAAGCCAGTAGGGGGAGCCAAATAGGTGCAAAACCACTTGTTTAAAATCCCCCACCCTAATAGAGCTATCTGAGAGAGGTTTTTAGAAAGCTTCTAAGGTATTACAGACCCAAACAAAAAATGTTTTGTCTACATGTCACATCACAGAACAAGGATAAATACCTCGTTCAATCATTCTATGTCACCTTTAAAGGGAGGGGCCATGGCATGAAAATCTGACTTTTCCATGTTTAAGTGCTATGATTGGGTCCCCAGTGCTTCTATCAACATAGAAAATGTGAAAAAGATCAACCAAGTAACTTTTTATTTTGGTAAACCATTCTCTAAAAGCACATGAAAAAATAGGTTGTTGAAATTTGGCTCTCCTTATGATGTCATAAGGAGCTCTTATTATAATAATTCCGCCCCTTAATCTGCACTATCCAATCACAGCACTGCCATTAAGTCCAGAGAGAGAGAGAGAGAGAGAGAGAGAAAATAATTCACAGCACAATTGAGTTTCAATTGCAACAAATCACCATCATTGTTATCAGTGTTTGAACTTCATCCGCTCATTTGCATTTTAAAGGACACACCCAAAACGGCACATTTTTGCACACAAAGTGGCAATTTTAACATGCTATAATAAATTATTGATATGGTATTTTGAGCTAAAACTTCACATATGTGCTCTGGGTACACCAAATATTTATTTGACATCTTAAAAAAGTCTTGTGCGCCTTTAAGAGAGCCTGCAGGTTACTGTTATTGCTCAAGTGTAAAAGGAGGTCACACCAAATACTTGACACATTAGTTTTTTTTTATTTTATCCTGTTTTCTTATACTGCATACAAATTTCCTGTATTTTTTGGTTGTATTATAACAAAGAGACTGAGAAGTATTTATATATGGACACTATACCATTGCAAAAACAACAAATCGAACGGTGGCATGATTGCCTAAAAGACAGTGCTGCATATTTAGTGAGCCTCTTCCAAGACAGATCTCAGAGTACTACCAGTGCATAGACACAGATTTGGTATCCACATATAAATCATTTGTAATTTAGCGCATTTATTGATCTAACTGTTGACATTTCAGGTCTGAGGCTTCTTGGTATTGGCAGAAACCAGTACATTGACCTGATGAACCAGTGCAGGTCTTCCAAAGTAAGTCATTTTCAATGCTTTGCTGTAGTAGATTCGTTAAGATCTTGCACATAAGCTCTCCCAGGATTTCAACATGATGTTCATTAGATGCTTCTCAAATCTGGATGGCTTCATGCATCCCTTTGAAGATCAAAGATGTAGTCCGTGGAGAGCAGTACTTTTTTGTACACATGATGATAAAACCTCACACTAAGCAGCATCTGTCTGTGGCTAGAAATTCTTCCGGAGGAAAACGGCTCGGGATCTCCTGCCTGCGAAACCTGTGGAGATCACGGTGGAACCGTGGTGGGTGGTGCAGACCGGATACATCACCGAGGATGACATTAGGGTGAGGGGGATTAATTTGGCAATGTCCTATTTGTGTAATTATATTAAACTTGTGGAAAATTACGGAAATTAATAATATAAGTGATTAATCCGTCAGTATTTCTCACAAAAAAAAAACACAGAAAATATCACAAACCAGGCTATTTACTGCAAAAGCCTCAGATTTTCTTTCCGCATGAAATTGGATGAGGACGAAACGAAAGCCCTTGTAGTTGTTCATTTAACTGTTTGATGCTGGATCGAAGTGTATGTGGTCTTGAGCTTGTGCTGGCTTGATTACAGATCTGCTCTGCAGCCGAGAAGACAGCCATTGATAAGATGATAGATTCTGGACCCCAGCTGGCCGGATCAATGGAGTACAACGTGGTTCTGAGTGAGTCTTTCAGTGTCTTAGGAGGTCACCTAAATGAAAAATGCTTCGAAATGATGAGAACAGATGTCAGTATGCTTTGGCCATTTTGAACCTTTCTTGACAGATATATCACTTGCATGATTTTAGCTTGAAGCTTTAGAGAAATCATGACATAATAAAGAAGGTCATGTCATTGACTCATTGATAAATGTACTGTATATGTTTACAGCACTGTTCTATTCATTCATCTACTCCATTTATTTCAGGTTTATACAACCGCGGCTATATATATCTCGATGTACCCATATCAGATGACAGCTGTATATCAGGTAAGTGCTGCAGTCTATCAAATAAAATGGTAGGATTTAAACAGCATTTCTGGGTTTTCCGATGACCCCTAAAGGCTGTTTGCGCTGTTAAAAGGATTTATCTCATCCATCCCGTTTTATATCAAGTCACAGACTGCGGATGGGAGTATCATTGATCCAAAAAGCATAATGGGATAATCATAAAATCCATTTGGAGGAATGGCAGGGAAAACATTTAGGGTACAAAGTCACCCACATGCTTTCTGTTTCTCAGTTCCTCCGCTCGAAGGATTTGTCATGAACCGAGTCCAGGGTGACTATTTCGAAACGCTTCTCTACAAAATCTTCGTTTCCATCGATGAGCAGACTAACGTGTCCGAGGTACATATTCAAAATCACACGTTTTCTTCTCGCTTCGTATTCTGGTTGTTTTTGAGACTCATACCAAATTTTCTATTTGTCATTTCAGCTGGCTAATGTACTGGAGATTGACTTGGGTCTGGTGAAGGTATGTGCCATGCGGGTTTGAAAATGAAAGGCTGTGTATTTGCTATAAAACGTCGGGTTTATAGCTGAATGGTGAATTTAGGATGCAAAACACAGGGCTCCAAGAAAGAGAAGCAATTTTTCAAATCCTTGGCCTTTTGATGGGATGTGAAATGAATCTGTGTTTGAATGTATGATGAGGCCTCTCTGTAGCCGTTTAGTCCCATTTAACAGTGTGTTCATGTATCAGTGAAAAACAAGATTATTCATGAGACCCATTATGGAAATGTATAACTCTCTTAATTAGAAAATGTCAAAGTTGTCTTTACTCAAAGGAAGTAATCTTTACAGATGAATTTATTTTTACAAGGGATAGTCACAATTCGTTTTCATTATCTGATTGACATTTTGCTAAGATTAAATGGTTTGTTTTCCACAGTCATTCAGTTTGTGGAAATCCATTTATTTTGTACAAATGATGATTGCACAGTGTATTCATAAACAAATAATTGTATCAAATATTGACCTTTTTTTGCTTCCAAAACATGATTTCATTCCTTAATGATGGTTGCTCTGAGCACAACAATTATCAAATGCAGTGAGTCGTATGGTTTTTATCCATTTTTAACATTAATGTTTGGTGTGTCCTCCTGTTACAGCAGTACATCTCTCTGGCATAATGTCAATATATTTTCTCAGAACTTCATCAGTAATATTATACCATACCTTCTGCAATGCAAGCAAAGGATTTGTTAGAATGTACATGTGCTGTTTATTTTCCAACTTTGAGATCTGTAAAGGGACACTCATTTTCCATCTATCCTAGAGTTAAACATTTGATTTTTACCTTTTTGGAATCCATTCGGCCGATCTCTGGGTTTGGCGCTTTCACTTTTAGCATAGCTTAGCATAATCCATTGAATCTGATTAGACCATTAGCATCTCGCTATTTCAAACTTGATTCTACTGTACATACATCGTGTACAGACTGACATAAAATTAAAAGTTGCGATGTACTAGGCAGATATGGCGAGGAACTATACTCTCATTCTGGCGTAATAATCAAGGACTTTGCTGCAGTAACATGACTGCAGGAGGCGCAATGATATTATGCAGCAGCCAAAAATATTCCCCTTAGTAACTTTCAATGGAAGGCGACTATTTTCGGTCTTAGTACACGAAGAAGATCAAGTTTTAAATAGGAAAAATATCGAAACTCTTTGGTTATTTTTTAGCACGATGCTAATGGTCTAATCAGATTCAATGGATTATGCTAAGCTATGCTAAAAGTGGTTGCGCCAGACCCAGAGATCAGCTGAATGGATTCCAAAACAGTAAAAATCAAATGTTTAACTCTAGGGGAGCTGGAAAATGAGTATATTTTTAAGTGGAGTGTCCCTTTAAAGGGGTCAGTAAGGAAATGACCTATCTCCTTATGATCACTCTATTTTATGGTTTATAGAGCATAATGATGACTTTGTAGATACAGGCCATCATAAGCTGGAAAATAAACAGCACTTGTGGGTCAGGTGAAACTGTCCTTATGGTTCCTTGTATGATAACTTTCATAGTAGAAGTGCAAGGCTTGTCCGTGATGTTGTGTTAGGAGAATCAACCCTCACAAAATTAAACTGACTCTTTCTTTTTTTATATAATTTATCAAATTAATGTTTCATGAACTTTCAAGTGAAAAAATGTTAGCAAATAGTTGCTCAAAATGAAAGCTATTTCTCAAGCTTATCTAACACAAGTGAAAAGCGCAAGTTGTCACAGTCAGTGCTCGGTCACAGTGCTGAGAGAGAGAGAGAGAGAGAGAGAGAGAGAGAGAGAGAGAGAGAGAGCACATGTTTTCAGAGATAACCTATAATTTACCTAACAGCATCATTTGCTCTTATTCTACCTCACTAATCAAACTAAATGTGAAAATCATTATAAACAAATAGGTGTTATGCACTGTTTTATAGATCTTTGAATTATAGGCACTGATTAATGAATGATCATGTTTTATAAACTCAAATAACTCAATGTTTAATGTTTAATGTTAAAGGTGCATTGTATAACTTTTTAAATTATCTGAAATGCAATATAATATTCATAACAATATTATCAGTGGTGTACAAATACACCGCAAGTCTCCCTACCTGGTAGTCGCCGTTTCGTGCCACCCATAGACTGTAAAAAATATGTACGTAGAGTCCGTGACATCACCCATAGGTTTGTGAAGAGCTTTTTTGAAGCCAATAGTTGGACTTCGGAAGCATGAAGGCAGCTCAAAGAAACGTTTTTAGACAGACTTCACAGGCAGCGTGTTTGATAACGAATCACATATTTGAAAACTACAATACTAATTTCTCGCTAGAAATGCAATTAAAATGTTTAAAAGTGAAAATATACATTTTTTTACACAAAATTTGTGCTCCAGCCGCTTTCTTGGCCATCATTTTATTTTTTCGAACTCAACCAGGCCCAACCAATCACATTCCCAATCCGCGCACACGCATAGAATTGTGGGACAAGATCTCAGGAGTCAGGAAGTAAAACTAACATTGGATTCCGACATGCCTTGATGCCTTCCTGCCTTGGATTGCTACCTCAGAAGGCAGCAATTTAGAGTTTTCAGACGTAGCCATAATTTAAAGGCATTCTAAGCGAATCGTTGTTTTGATTTTTGAAATGTGTTTTCAAACAAACCGAGTGTAGTTAACTCCTCCCCCTCCCTTCCGTGCTTTCATGAACGCGCCCAAATCCTTCTTGGCGTTTATTGGCTGGAAAACTTTGTTTTGCTTCGTGGTGCAGGTTTGGCCACTGTGTGTATATTGAAGTTTGTAGAGCCTGGGCTGTCTACAGAGATCGCGTTTTTTTACAGTTGATCAGCTGACAGGCAGCAAGCAGATAGTGAGGAGATGTTTGCTGTATGTAACAAAAAATGTTTTATGGTCTAAAACGTGTCAATTCGCTTAGAGCGCCTTTTAAACGGATGAGTTACAAAAAAATTCACCCCCCTTGCAGTTGTCATGAAGGGCTAACTTAGCTGTTCCAGGCTGTACATATATTATTTCCTGCTGTAAAGTTGGGTATTTTAAGATGGGGGTCTATAGGAATTGTTGGTTCAGACTCACTATGCATTTTGAAAGGGAGGTGTGAGCTGTGGACTGAGCTGTTTGTTGCAATTCACAGTCTTACCTAGATGCCACTAACAATGTAAACAGTGGGCCTTTAATAATGGCTTTTTAATCTTAAATGCATTTAATTATTTTTTTATTCCCAGAAATTTTGTATTAAGTAGCTGCATTTGGTATTGATATAAATGTGACCCTGTCTGTGAAATTCAGGCTGAAGTCTCAAAGTCTTATTACAAGATTAGGAGCATCAAAGTTTGCTTTCAATCATTAATTTCACTTCAATTTCAATCTTTGACATGACCTTACTCAGTCAGTATCAAATATATTACGATTATATTATGTAGGATGAATTTATGTAAGACTAGTTAATTACTAAAACTTACTTTAGCCGTCTTGTTACATACAGTGTCACAAATTATACTAGCTTTGATGCTACGTTCTGATTGATAGGGATGTACCATATTTTTTCAGAGACATATAATTACTGAGTTTCATTCTTGAAAACATAAGAAGAATGAGTTTTAATGCACATAATTTTTTATTTTATTGAAATGAGAGAGGCAATCTATACAAGAAAAGTTTTCTAAATGTTTTGTCATTTAACCAACCTGAAAATATCAAAATTCTCACTGAAACCTCAATAAAAGGGATGTGTAAGTCACATCTAGCCTGACCTACTTTCTCCAATACTTAGTCATTCTCAAGAGCCAGAATTTTATCTCAATACGTTTCCCCAATTTTCTCCGCTTCAACTATAACCATTTGCGTTGGTGTGTAGCTCTAAACATAACCTTTCGAATATCAGTAGGTGTGTATTCATAAATTTAGTTTTGTTTGGCCTTGCTGCAGATTGAGATTTTGTGTTCTTCAGGTGAAAAAGGCAGATAATGTTGTGTTTAGGTGAGATACAATAAGCTGTTTCTGATAGCACTATGGATAATTCATGGCGCTTTGGGATGCTTTCCAAACAGTCCTGTTGACTTTCTCATAAATAAACGTGTTAACATATTTACTGCAGTGGTTAATAATGCATCACTGATTTGTACATATAAATATTATACTGACAGTTTTCTCTCTGCTTTCCCAGAATGCCGTGTCCATGTATTGTCGCCTAGGGTTCGCTATCAAAAAGGGTCAGGTGATCAGCCCAGATCAGCTTCACCCCTCATGGAAGAGCGCCCCTTCGGTCAATAAACTCAAGTATGTTGTCTTTTATCTGCGGACATTCCTGACATTAATAAATAGGCTTTTGTACGTTCGGCCCATGTCTAAGAAGCAAACAAAACAATTGCTGCCGAGTATGAGGGAGCTCTTCGCACATACAGAGGGTTTTATGCCACTTCGACTGCTGGATGTGCGGCAGTTTTTGTAAAAATAAAAATAAATACCCCTCTATAAAGGAATCAGTTTGTGCTGCTAAAGATGTACATTTTGGAAGGAAAGCATAGCAGCAAGATTATTAATGCATGAATTACATGTATGTGTGAAGTGCTCCTTGTTTCGTTGTATTTAAATAAGTCCTCCCATGTTTGGCTTTAAACCAGGAGCACTATGGACCCCCAGAAGATGCTGCTCTCATGGGAAGGTGGCAGTCCAGTGATGGAGGCGGGTTCCTCAGCCACTGATACTGACACCACCAGCCTGGAGGACCAGGGTGAGAGCGTGATCGCTTTCAATAAATCACACACAGCTTTTCCACTCAACCTTCAGACATCAACAGACTCTACTGTGCCGTTTATTAACCATTAGTCTGGCTCATTCATGCGTACATCATAATAACGGGGATTTAATTGACTCTGTGTGTTTTTCCATGTCATCCAGATACGGCTAGCGTGAGCAGTCTAAGTATTCCTGCGGCCCCAACTAAGAGGATTGCCTTCTTGTTCGACTCCACCCTCACCGCCTTCCTAATGATGGGCAATCTCTCCCCTGTGAGTGTCTCGCTTTCTTGGAAGGATTCTTGTTTTATTGTCTGTAGATATTTGATACCGAATGTGCCTTTCAATGTGTTATAAAAGTACTTGGTGCTGTGTTTCTCAACACATTGGAGGTTTGTGACCTAGGGCCCTATTTTAACGATCTAAGCGCATTGTCTAAAGCGCACAGCGCAACGTCTAAATGGGCGTGTCCGAATCCACTTTTGCTAATTTAACGACGGGAAAAATGGTTTGTGCACCAAGCGCATGGTCGAAAAGGATTGGTCTTATTTTTTTAATGAGTAAAGGGAGTAATAAGTGCAATAAACCAATGAGAGTCTCAGCTCTCATCCCCTTTAAAAGCCAGTTGCGCTTGCGCTATGTCTAATCCCTATTTAGATGACAGACTTTGTAAATTGAAAAACTAAGCGGAGGAAGAAGATCCCCAGTTTAAGTTAAATAATTGTGTTGTTTTTCATTTGTATTGAATTTTTAATTTTTTATTAAAACCTTTAAAACCCGTTTTCTTTTAGTCATGGAAGTAAAAAGCAGGCTTTTAATTGCTTTAAATGTATGGCTATCCAATATCATCAAAAATAATTTACAAGTATGTAAGAAAAGGTTTGTACTCTAAAAATACTTTATTTGTAACAAACAGGAGACAAAGAATTTACAAACGGCTCTCGGAACGTTTCAGCACTTGGTCAGCGTCATCAGTTTTTTTTTAAGCATTACTTAAAAAATTTTCTCATCTCACCATATCCACAGAGTCATCATATACAATAAATCCGTGAGGTAGCATTTAAAACAAAAACATTTAAAAACAGATGCATTTGTTTAAAGCAAAGCATTTATTTACTTACCAGGCTACAGGTGAAGCAGCTCTTTGCGCTTTCTAACGTCTCATAATTAGTCCTCATTTATGTCCAAGAGACTCAATAATAATCTTTTACATTCAATCCTTTAATCTTACATATTTAAAAGCTTTTTTGTGCTGATGCGCATTCATGTATGTGATAAGCAAACCCGCGTTGTCGTCCCATTTATAGGCGCATATTACTAATGCCCTCTTTAAATAACAAAAAACATATTGCGCCATTGACTTTAGACTTTAGACCAGGTTTTTGTTGGTCAATGGCGTAGTCTATTTTGTTGCCACAAAATAAAAACGCACCAACAATGCGCCTGAACACACCTCGTTTTCAGACTAGAACGCCCATGGGCGCAAAAGTGGGCAAATGCATTTGCTACTTAAACAACGTGGCGCTAAACGTGAAAATGATAATTCGCAGGGTGGAAACTAACAAAAGACACATGCGTCGCGTGTAAGATAGAGCCCCTTAACATTAAAGTGGTAGTTCACCCCAAAATTAAAGTTGTCATTATTTACAATCATTTTTGTTTTAAAACCTGTATGAATTTTAAACACAAAAAATGGTGATCATAGATGGTAAGTACACAGTTGACAGTACCCATTCACTTCCATAGTATTTGTTTTTCCTACTATGGGCACGTCAACTGTGTGCTTACCATCATTATTCAAAATATCTTATTTTGTGTTCAAAACTCATACATGTTTTAAACAACATGAGGGTAAGTAAATGATGACGTAATTTTTATTTTTGGGTAAACTATCCCTTTAAGGAGGGATTAAACGTTTAATAGCGAATCATAGTATGGTTAAAGGGGACATTTCACACGACTTTTTTAAACTTAATAACTTTTAAATAAAATAAACTGTGGTGTCACCAGAGTGCATATGTGAAGTTTTAGCTAAAGAAAAATGTGCCGTTCTGGGTGTGTCCTTTAAAATGCAAATGAGCTGATCTCTGCACTAAATGGCAGTGCTGTGGTTGGATAGTGCAGATTAAGGGACTGCATTATCCCCTTCTGACATCACAAGGGGAGACAAATTTCAATTACCTATTTTTTACATGCTTGCAGAGAATGATTTACCAAAACTAAGTTACTGGGTTGTTGTTTTTCACATTTTCTAGGTTGATATAAGCACTGGGGACCCAATTATAGCACTTAAACAAGTCAGATTTTTATGATATGTCCCCTTTAAAATAGATTTTGAGTCTGAGATTTTTAATGCTTGACTCATACTGTCATTTGTACAAATACTAGTGAGTTGTTTCCTCACATTTCCTCTCTACCCGTTTTCGTTTCAGAACCTAAAGAGCCACGCTGTCACGATGTTCGAGGTGGGAAAGTTGTCTGATGAGACCCTGGACAGTTTTCTCATGGAACTGGAGAAGGTAATACTCCTATTATAAGACACAAAGGAGGCTGAGAGAAACCGCAGACAGACGACTTCAGCCTCTGTGCTTGAAATGGAAATGATTACACAACACACGTCCGCATTTTTCTCATCTCTTTCACACTCAAAAAGCATAAGGGCTATTGCATTTCTTTGATATCACTGCAGCCTGTAGTTATTTTTTGGTTCTCACAGTGACATATATTGGCCTCTTTGTGTGATGATGCGGTTGATAAGGATGTTGATATGTTGTAAGGTGGAGAGCACCGCTGAAGGAGAGGCTCAGAGATATTTTGACCACGCGCTGACCCTCAGGAACACGATACTCTTTTTGCGCTACAACAAAGATCTCACCCCGGATCAGGGCCCTGACTTACCAAATATAGGTATGGGACAGCATCTGAGCGTTTATGTTTGCTAGGGCTGAATGATATCGGGAAAATACTTGTTTTGTGCAATATTATAGCAGCGCTAAAGTTAATGGGTTCAGTTACACATACTGATAAAATTTATAATTGCAATTATACTGGATGAAAAGCATCTGCCGAAAGCATAAATGTAAAATCTCTAATTTGAACCTCATTCAAAACATTTTTAAAAGCATTTAAATTTTTCTTAATGTCATGTTTAAAAGGAAAAAAAAATATCAGTAGAAAAAATTTAACATATTTGTTTATCATTATGTGTTGATCTACAGGTGGATATAAAGTAAAGCGATTAAATATTGTTTCTCCTCGTGTTTCAAAAACCAATGTGGAGAGCATGCTTTGATCATTTTAAGCCACATTTTACAATATTTTACTGCATTTAACGCTGAAATTATTTTAAAGGAAAACACCGCTGTTTTTCAATATTTTACTATGTGTTTACCTCAACTTAGATGAATGAATACATACCTATCTTTTTTCAATGCGTGCACTTTTAATCTTTGTACAGCGCTTCGTGAATGTGTTAGCATTTAGCCTAGCCCCATTTATTCCTATGGCTCCAAACAAAAGTTTTATTTTGTGCCACCATACTTACTCGTGTAACTCATGTAATAGTCTTTAAATAGTGAAAACATGGAAGTGTTTGGTGGCTTTTAAATTCATCCCTGTTTGGACCAATAGGAATGAATGGGGCTAGGGTAAATGCTAACACATTCACGAGGCGCTGTACAAACATGCATGTTACTATTAATGTCTTTATTTCAACTGTATCACTCTTAAGACCCACTTAATTTTCTTCCAAATATAAAGCGGTACAAGTAGACACATGTTAGCATGTCCTGGTTGGCACTCATGTAGGTTTGTGTCTCTCTTTAGGCTTGCCTCTGGACCTTCTCCGCTGTGAGAGCCTGCTGGGATTGGACCCTGCCACCTGCAGCCGTGTGTTAAACAAGAACTACAAACTGCTAGTTTCCATGGCGCCGCTGAGCAACGAGATCCGACCAATCAGCAGCTGCACGCCTCAGGTAGCCCCAGCTCACCCAGGAGATTGTATTCAGACCGCAGGGAGGGAGGAGTGATCATTGGGACACACACAATTGTGTGCTTGCTCAGTGAGCAGTCAGATCGGTGTCCCCTTGAGAGTATGATTCGAGCTAAATAGGTGTTTTGTGTCCCTCTGGGTTTTTTTTATGAAAGTTACACCATGCAGGAAAAAAATACTTTTTTTAAATACTGTTTAGATAGCCAGAATAGGCTTTATGCCCAGCTGCACTACTTCCTGAACTTCAGCCAGCTCCTTGTTTCCTGTCTTCCATTATTGGACAAACTGATTAATCCAGGTGTGCCTGACCTCAGTAGTCACAACAACAATAATCAGACACACCTGGATTAATCAGTTTGTCCAATAATTGCAGACAGGAAACAAGGAGCTGGCTGAAGTTCAGGAAGTAGTGCATTTTTTTCTGAAGAATAATAAAACATTAACAGCCAATTAAAATTCAATCCTATTTGTAGTTCATAAAATGTAAAACTGCAGCACGTGAGCTAAGAACAAACTTAACGTTATTGTACAATGGTGTGAATGCTAATATAGTTAATTGGTCTGTCTTTCAGCACATTGGCCCAGCCATTCCTGAGGTTAGCTCCATCTGGTTTAAACTCTACCTGTACCACATCACTGGTCAAGGCCCTCCATCACTGCTCCTATCCAAGGGCTCTAGGCTTCGAAAGCTGCCTGATATATTCCAGGTCGGTTTTATTATGGTGAATTGAGTAATTTCACTTCACTTTTAAGTAAAATAAAGCATTGATTGTTTGTGTTTAAATAATGCCTGTAACTCTTTTTTTTACTCAGGTTTATGACCGGTTGCTTATTACATCATGGGGTCATGACCCTGGGGTTGTCTCGACATCTAATGTGCTAACAATGCTGAATGATGCCCTCACCCACTCTGCTGTGCTGATTCAGGTAATGGACAGGGAGGGACACTGACCACCCATTAACATTATTCTCACAAACCTAGATGTATTAAAAATTCACATCCTTTTTTAGGGTCATGGAATGCATGGGCATGGTGAGACTGTCCATGTGCCCTTCCCATTTGACGAGGAAGATCATAAAGCAGGTGAAATCACAGCACTCATACAGTGGCTTAAGTAGTATGTGGATACTGTTGATGTTGTTGGGTTGAAACCTCATATGTTTAACCCGTTAACTGCCGCTGACACCTAAGTTTGCTTCAATATTTCTCATGTAAATGTTAATCTATCACGAAAAACTAGATATTGTTGGAAAGGTCTAAGAATGTAGTTTTCATATTGCAAAACCTTTTAGCAGGAATAATAATGCAGTAACTGTCATTTATTTGTTTGTGACTAGAGTATGCAGCAAACCAACACAAACCTCAGATTTTTATTATTTTATGTATTAAAAATAATAATATATAGCATTTTTATTCTTTACAAATAAATGTAAACCTCTTCAAAAAATATAAATATTTTCACCTCCAGACACTTCCGTAAAAAACAATAAATTGTCTTCTTTAAAACAAGACCAAAATTAAGCTTCTAGACCAGAGTAATATTAATTTGAAGATGTACATCACCTTTTCACCACCCCCCACTCAAAAAGGGCTGCGCCAGTTAAAGGGTTAAAATTTTTACTTTTTAAGAAAAACGCTCACTTTTTTTATTTAATTAAACTTTGGCTTTAATTGTTGGATATTTTGGCTTTATATTTGGTAAAAAACATTGCATGTGCCATAATATTATAAACTTTTTAATAAAATCAAGCTTAATGTCGTCATGAAACGGAAGTAGTGATTGTGAAAAAGTTAGGGCTGGACTTGAATTCATTCACTGAGAGTTGATTGGATTGTTTGAAGTTGGGACCCCGCCCATGTGCCGTACCATATGACCAGAAGTAAGGAGAGATCGTTTCGAGGAGGGGAGGAGATTAGCGTTTTTGATTAAAGATTAGGAGGGCACATAATTTTTTTTAAATAATGAAGCTCACAGATAAATCATTTGTAAAAAAAATACTACAATATTGTACATTGTACATTGGGGTAAAAAGTGTTTTGAGCTCGTATCCTCATTTTAACAGTCCACAATATCATTCTAACCAACTGCTTTATTTTGTGTTACCTTTGATAGACTTCTCATATTCCAACATGTGTGGGCACAAAGCCCTTAAGATTCTGCGGGAAAAGGTGGATCTGGAGCACCAGTGTGGCTACATCACCATGCTGAACCACAACAACAGACATCGCAGGCGACCCAGCGACGCCGACGGTGAGGCTAAGAGCTATTTCCAAGTTCACGCTATCCATTTAACCAATTACTGAAAGGCCTGAACCGCCTGAGCATTGCCATTCTGGGCCATATTGATAAATGCTCCAATTAGATTAGAATGACGAAACGCTGTCCGGCCTTTCACCTCTGTGTTTTATTAAAGCAGATTTTTTGCTGTCTAATTCAATTAGTGTTTTAATTGTAGTCTACATGTTTGTTTGCATCACTAATCAGACTGAAAGCTGTATGCTTCCCTCAGGGTCTCAAAGGAGCTTTAGATTCACTCTCTTTGCTTTCCTCACAGGAGACCCTGAGCTTAGTGGAGTGCTTGATGCCAATGGAAGCAATGAATCTTTCGAGCTGGTCACAGAGGAGAATAATGGAGACGGCAGCAAGAAACAGGGAACAGAAGGTGTGGACAAACTCGGACTAATTTAACCTCTAATTAGAAAACATGCTATACAGATGAACGTAATGAGGTACAATTCGTAAGATATAGAAGGGATATAGAACGGATAGAAAGGACGTTCCTGTTCTGCATGCACAGATTCCAGGTGGACATGCTAATGGGAAAGCCAAGTAATGATGTGACCAAGTAAATACCAGGTGCACAGAAAATTCTGTCTGTTCTTCTTCCCAGGATCCTCCAGTGAGGATGAATGGGTTCCTCTGGAGCTCTGCTTCGGGATGCCCCTCTTCAGCTCTGAGCTAAACCGCAAAGTGTGTGAGAGGATTGTTTCCCACAAACTGTGCAGCAAAGATAGGTGATTACTAAATCAATTGTCTACTTTAATTTATTGTGCATTTATGATGCTTGTGACTTTAAATCCAGCTAATTTCCATCCACCCCGTATTGTTGCCTGTCACTTTACCACTATCAGAAAGGTCACACAGATATTATTGTACCAATTTGACTTAATATTATTAATAATCTGTTTTCTTACAGTCTTCAAGAGTTACTACATTCCAGTAGAAAACTATCATTGAAGGTTCTCAGTTTTGTTCAATCATTCCAGGTAAATCTTCACCAGTTTCTTTTAAATGTTTTACAATTGTCTTTCTTTTAGCTCTGCTAAAGTCTTCTGGGGTTCACATATTTTAGGTTACATTTTTTTGGGTTACGGGAGTGACAACCGGAATCTACTACCAAATCAACTACCGCAAAATGCAGGTAGTGACAACCACAATAATAGAAATTATGCGCAGTGTGTAGAGAATCGAACTGAACAACTAGTTGTTAATACCATATTTAAACTTGCACTGGAAATGAGCTATGAGCGTATACTCAGGGTTGGGCAAAAAACATCAAAATGTATTAAAATAAAAAACATAGTTTTAAGTGTGTCAAAATAAACTACTGTATTTTTGTATTTTGAAAATACTAAAAAAGACTTTTACAAGGGAGGGAGCATGAAATTTCTTCATAAACCTTCCATGAGTTGCACTATTTGATCTATTGCTTCACCATTACACGACTGATTGAGTCATGCAAAAATCTGACATATGCGAAAGGCCTACTTTGCATTTGCAACACTGACAAACAAGTAATTCCTGGGAGACAACTGAACAAACACCAAAACTTAAAGAATAAATCCGGTATTTAACACTTTGAGTCTCATTTCTGGTTTGCTTTGGATGAACTACAGTGATGGACACTGAAATTTTAACAATGGGTCGTGTCTTGACTTTTTGACTTGTTTAGAAGCGTCTCTTGACTGCTTCAGAATGGAAGTCAATGACCATGCACAAACATGTCATTAAAACAACACTTAACGTTCATTTTCAAAACTGTGCTACTCACCAAGTGGTCCGTGGTGTTCGCTGATGATTAAAAACAAATATATCGGCGCAATGTATGATTTCAATCCATGTTATTTGCTATAGTGGAACTATTTTTTCAGATACCTCACAACCGCGTATATACTTCCGCTCTATATTTGAGTCTGAAGCGTTAGCACACTCCCGACCACTTGATGGCGACAAACACTTTGCCGTACAAGGACGCTGAATGGAACTCGGTGTCTAGTGTATAGACAGTCACAATCGAGCTCAACTTCAAACCTAAAGCTGGTCACTGAGCCATCAAATATGGGAAACATTTCTTCTGAGAGAAACCGATCGAAAAAACTACAACCACATGGAAACAGACCCTTTTCGGTTTCCCGGCGGCGGAGTGATATATCAGCGAGCAATGAGTCTTCCAAAAGAAGTCAATGGAATTTTACAAAATGCCAAATAAAACACGACAAAAACTGTATTTCGCTACACAACTTGTTTTTAATCATCAAAGAACACCACGCACCACTCGGTGAGTAGCACAGTTTTGAAAATGAACGTTAAGTGTTGTTTTAATGACATGTTTGTGCATGGCCATTGATTTCCATTCTAAAGCAGTCAAGAGACGCTTCTAAATGAGTCAAAAACTCAAGACACGACCCATTGTCAAAATTTCAGTGTCCATCACTGTAGTTCATCCAAAACAAACCAGAAATGAGACTCAAAGTGTTAAATACCGGAATTATCCTTTAACATGAACTGTTAAAAATGATACCAAATTATGCAAAAAATTGATGAAATCAATTTCTTACCTTGACCACCACCTTTCATATGGATTAATTTTCTGGTCTGAGGCAGGGCATACATTATAAATAAATAATACAAATATCGTGGCATACACATTTATACTTTATTAACCCTAGAAACAAAATTGCTTTATAAAAAAGCCCAAAAACAATTAAGCCTTAAAATAGTTAAAGCAACTATAGTTTGATTCACGATTTTACAATTCCACTGTGTAAGTGTGTATAAGTATGTTAACGATATGCAAAAGGTACACACCCCAAAGTAAACGATGACACGAGTTATCGTTTCCAATGTAAATCTCTTTTTTTGGACTACAACAAACACATGGATTGTAGGTAACAGTTTACTTTCTTGGCCTGTTGACGTGGACATGACGTTCATTATCATAAATCCGCCCGCTTCTGAAATACAGCCTATAAGTTAACTCCTGTCAGCATTGCATTGTGAGCCAATCTTTCAAATATGGTAAGGAGCTTCACATTTCCATCTGACGTCAGAGGTATTCAGACCAATCACAATGTACTGGTAAGATGGCCCATCTGGTACACAGCGCTTTTCAGATCGATGAGTTTTATATCTGGAGCTACAAAAATGTATGGTTTGTGGAAAATAATTAGCTTTTTAAACCATAAACCACCTGAACCCATTGTATTATACCAAATACAACAAATAACATTGTTTTTTAGCAATGAAATAGGTGCACTTTAAGCCCATATATTGATCGTTTAGAGAGGATTTACTACCTTGTTTAAATTTGGTTGTCACTCCCCAAAAATATGTTGTTAATCTGTTGTTTTTCAATACATGTAAGTATAAGTCTGTAAAGTTACAGATGGCAGCTTTAATTTTCTTTAATAATAACAAATGTTAATGTTTTTTTTTAATTGGGCAGTTATGCTTTGCTTCAATATATTTCATCAGTCGAAATTATATTTGTGATTGCATCACTTACATCCAGTAATAACAAATAACTGCAAAAACCATTAGAATAGTCAAAGAAATTGATTGGTTTGAATGTGTGGGACCTCTCATTTTTACTGTTCACCATCCCTTACAGGATAGCAAGCAGCCTGCAGACCCTGACAGTGGGGTTTCGGGTCCCCTGTGTCAGCCCCCAGCAGAGTCTGGCGTTCCCCTCCCCGCAGTCAACCTGTTCTTTAAGGACGGCGAGCTGAAAGAGTGGAGTGGGAAAGCCCCGACCTCTCTACAGATTTCTACTTCACAGAAAGATCAACCCACATAAAACAACCAGCCCATTCAGTTCCACACAGCACCCACATTCGAGCACTTATTTCACGAGTAACCACATTACCCCCCGACCCTGAATCACACGAAGCCATCAGGTCTGGATGCGAGCGTCTAGAGGTCAAGAGTAAAACTACAGAGTTTAATAATTACATGATCTAATCTTACACATTTCTGTTTGTCAGATACTGTATTACAAAATAGAAAATCTATTTACAAAAAAATCCTTTTAATGTGTATATAGACTTTGCTTGGAAAGCATAGGACCAATCCAGTGGTTGGATGAAGTCACCCAGGTCTTCTGTATATGAACCCCAGCCTAATTGTATTGTCATGTTTTGTGACCTGATGCATGATATCATTGCACAAAATCTTAGAACTACTTGACTGAATCAGCAGGGTTTGAAAACATGAAAATGAGGTTTACGTTTGCACAAAGCCTGTGGATGAGATTCTGCTTTATAATTTTACTGTTATTTCAAAGTATCTTGCATTTAGGGGGTCGTATTCCAGTTCAAAACCTGTCCGTCTCATTTCTGCTTCGCAGAGGAGCGTTTCTGCTTCACTGAGACCAAAGACCAATATTTTATGTTGATTTTTACCATTCTTTTATTTTTCTACCACCTTATCTGCTTTGTGCCCAACAGACTGCTGTATCACCAAATGCACGCTATTATACTTGGCCAGTTTAAAGACTTCCTGTTTGGACTAACAGCAGTTATACTGAGAATTTTTGCAATGCTTCTGCTTTAGTCCAGAGGGAGTCACACACAAAGTAGCAAGTAGTTACAACAAAATCATTTATAATCCATCAGTACCTAGATGTGTTAAATGTCAGTATAAGTTAAGAGTTTATTGTGAAAATATGCATCATAAAGGTATCCCTCGGTGGCCTGAATCTTTTCCTCTCGCCTTCACTGAGGTTGCTGGCAGTGTTTCCCCAATCGAACCGTATAGTGGTGTTTCATAATGATGATGATGATGAAGACAGATTAGAGATCTTGGTGCTGCATGAGTGTGTAGAGTTGTTGTGTGTAGTGTGTGCAGTTCTCTCCTCACTTCTTCTTTTCTCCACGCCATTCCTTCCTGCATCTATAAAATCCAGAAGACACCAGCCCCATGCCTGACCTTATTACAGTGTTAGGAAAGAAAACCCAATAGTTTTTTTAAAGTCACCCTGCATTTTAGGAACTCTATGTTGTTGTGTACTTGATGGGACTGTGTAAATGCTCTTGTAATTAAATGGGTACCGAAATTACATTTCCCCTGTCATGCCATTGACATTCACCAAAATATATGTTATAACAAATGAATATGTAAAAAATATATGAAAGTACTAATAAATATGTTACAAAACACATTTTTTATAAGCTTTAGTATGTGTTTTGGGGGGGAGGTTGAAAACTTTCAGTTTGTTGATGTCTCAGCTATGGGAAAGCAGACTCCCTAGTGACTGTAATTACTGTATAGCAACACAAATTCAGGGTGTCACCAGGGGGCAGTGAGGCCCTAAATTGGGGCATGTCATCGAATAACACAAGGGTATCAGTCAACCAACCCAGCTGTACAAAAACAACATTCTTTATTTTCCATGCCTACGTAAAGAGTCTATTGGTTTTAATCTTTAATTTTATTCGTTATATATCTAATATTATTGTTCCTTAATAATTAATATTTGAATTGATATGTTTTGCTTTTAAAACTAAGCCTTCACAAAATGTTTATATTATATGCAGGTTTCCCACGGGTCCTTGAAAGTTATTGATGGAGGGGGGGGGGGAATTCAACACCTTGGGAAATTTTTGAAAATATACATACATAAATTCAGGTCATTGAAAGTGCTTAAATATATTTTATGCAAGAAGTTTTCTGGAAAAAATCCATATTCCCTGTGTAGTGTAGAATAATATCATAAAAATTGTAGACTTTTTAAGCAAACGTCCTAAACTGTTCCCTTTAAATGCTTATTTCTTCTGTATGCGAATGTTGATTCATACCAAAATGCTTTTTTGCATAGTTGCGTTTGACACATAAAAACGTTTCGGTTTACATATGTAACTGTTGTTCCCTGAGAAGGGAATGAGACGCCGCGTCTCCCTTGCCATACTTCCTGCATCCCTGTAACACCGTATTTGGCAATATTTCAAATAGCGATATACTTCCTGGCTGCCACGTCACCCTGTCTTTGTCATTAAGCCTCACATTGGTTGAATTTGATATACACATTCAGAGCACTTACCTCTGAAGGCGTCCCCAAAGTGTCACCTCAGTGACTCAGCACGAGTTCCCTCAAAAGGGAACTGTCTGTAACAATGTATTTTAAAAGGTAACACGATGTAGCCTTGCTCTCACTTAAAATGTGTCCCCACATTTAGTCCTTGAATTTGAGTATTGCACCTAGAATGTCCTTGAAAGGTCCTTAAATTTGAAGTTAACTAAGGTGTGGGAACCCTGTTTAGGAAATGTTATAGGGAAGCTAGAAAATCACACATGAAAAATACTGTAGTACAATATTAATTATTATAATAGGCCTAAACTAGTTTTAAATCTATATTCAAAAGTATATCACGGTATTTACTACTAATGATCAATTAGCTATAGTTAATATTAGAGATTACTAGTATACTAAAATATACTTACTATTATAGTACACTAGAGATATGATTTCATGTGGATAGGTACTCCCATAATATTCTAATGTAATTATCAAATGTGTAACATGACTACTAATTATATTTTTGATTATACCCGTGTAAACTGATTTTAGGATATTTTATGTTGTTTATATTGATGTAAAAATGGTGCTCTGTCTCTTTAAATGCAGGAGCATGTGTAAGTGTGTAGCTGTGCTTATGTTTTTTTTACCTCCAGCTCTCTGCCTGTTAGTTCGCACCCGGGCAACACACAGCCGCACGTACACTTACAAACATCGTAAACAATTTGATCAAAGCTGTGCGACAGACAAACAGTGCCATATGTGTTGTGTTATATTTTTCTTTACGGAATCCGTCGCAAAATTCTAGGCGCGTTTCATCAATACTGTACATCAAGAAGTTTCTTTTCGGAGGCATCGGGTATGAACAGACCAACTGCGTGGATTACACATCACCACGAACACTAACATAAACAATTTTATCTGGATGTACACTATCCCGTTACTTTTGACAGAAAAACAACGCGATTATTTGATAATAAAGTATTTAAAGTGATTGGGTTGCGGGTTTTAGTACTTCCATATGCTCGTCTGCTCGTAACAGGTGGAGCTCGCTTCACTTCATCACACGGCCGGTGAAGTGGCATATATGGGCAACCAGGTTGACAAACTGTCACACTTAAGTTACGCCGAAGTTCCCACGAGCGACCCCAACGGACTTGACACCGAGGACGACGGCCCGCGGATCGGGGTCTCGTACATTTTCGCGAGCGACGACGACGAGCTGGACGATCATAACCTCCATCATCTTGATGGACCAGAGCGGAATAAGGAAGAGGCGCGATGCAACGAGCTGGAATGCGCCGTTTATCATCGCGACGAGTGCATTTACGAGAGGACCGTGGCGCAGACGTTCAGCCCGGAGGATTTATTAAACCGATGTAAGCCCGGGGACGTGCTGGAGTTCGTGTCCGGCAACCAATACCCTCACTGGGCTGTGTACGTCGGCGACTTTCAGGTGGTGCACCTGCACCGGGTGGAGATCAAGAACAGTTTCCTCACTGATGCCAGTCAGGGCAGGAGAGGACGGATCGTGAACGAGCTTTATAAATTCAAACCCCTCGGTCCCGACATGGTGGTGCAGAACGCAATGGAGCAAGTGGGCGCGAAGGACCGGGAGTTAAGCTGGAGGAACTCCGAGTGTTTCGCCGCCTGGTGCCGATTCGGTAAACGGGAGTTTAAGATGGGGGGAGAGATACGGATAGGAAAACAGCCGTACAGATTAAAGCTGCTCCTGCCTGATAAACAGTCTCACGTGCTGGAGTTTCAGAGTCTGGAGGATTTAATTATGGAGAAACGGAGAAACGATCAGATCGGTAAAGCCGCTGTCATTCAGGAATTGGCTCATCATTTGAACAATTGCGGAAGTTAAGCAATTCATTGACGCAACAGGTGCAAGCAAAAGTGAGAATTTATGCCAACATACAGTACAGTACTATATGATGATATCTGACATCACGTAATATGGTGAAAAATTCATTTTCCTTCTGTTGGAAATCAAAATACTTTCATGCACCGTTATAATAGGGTGAATTCAGGTTGATTGGGACACTTTTTGACCTTCCCTCATGAAAAAATGCTGTAGGCATTTGTACTATAAAGTATAATAAACTAATAAATTGTAGTACACTAGTATTGCTATATAATACTACAAACTCACACGCACACAAAATATAGTTTATTATATAGTTTATTAAATATAGTGTCTTATATAGTATTAGTAAACAAATAAACTGTAGTAGTGTCGTTTTAATATTTACTATAGTAAGGTTTAAAATATATATGAATTTAACTACAGCTTACTATAGTAAATATGTTCAGATGACTGTCGAAAACTGTCCCAACACTTTTTATTGTAGTTGTTTGTTGTGGTTGGGTAAAGTATGCAAAATACTAAACTTTAAAGGGGACATATCATGAAAATATGACTTTTTTCATGTTTAAATGTTATAATTAAGACCACAGTTCTTCTATCAAATTTAGAAAGAGTGAAAAAGATCAACCCAGTGACTTAGTATTGGTAAATCATTCTCTGCAAGCATGTGAAAAATAGGATATTAAAATTTGGCTCCCCTTGTGATGTCATAAGGGGATAATACCGCACTATCAAACCATGGCACTGCCATTTAGTGCAGAGATCAGCTCATTTGCATTTAAAAGGACACACCCAAAAACGGCACAGTTTTGCTCACAGCTAAAGTGGTAAATAAATTATCTATATAATATTTTCAGCTAAAACTTCACTTATATACTTTGGGGACACCAACGATTTATCTTAAAAAAGTCTTGTGAAATGTCCCCTTTAATAATGGACTCCTACTTGGTCACATTTCAGGTGTGCAGGGCAGGCCAAGCACCCGATTTCAGCATTTCACCAGCATTTTGTTTCGTTTGGGGAGATTATGGACACACCCAACCATAGGGCTTCAATGAACCTGTGCTGGCATGTGTTACCTAGCACTGCTAGGTAAAATCTGGAAATTTTCTGAGTTAATTTAAACCAGCGTTAGGGTTGGATCAAATTTTACCCATTATACAAAGCATTTTTTTCTAAAGAGAATCTACCTGAATTCACTCTATATTTTAAGTTAGATGGTGTTGATAAGATGTGAGATGTTCTCTATGTTGTATAATCAAGGCTCTGTGAGTTTCATAAATAGCCATAATTTAAGATATGTGCTTTCAGAGTTGCACACAAATTGCAGCAAACTGTTCAAGTAAATGATGACTGTGAATCCAGCAATCTCCTCTTTCTCCGAGTTATTATTTTATATTACATGCATTCATTGGGAAACGGCCATTCATAGAAAAGGCACTTATTACTAGAAGTCACTGCGGTTGAGTTGAAAGGCCACATATGAAAAGAACTCATGTTAAAAATCTGATGGGTATCATGTCATGTGGTGTTTTAATATTCAGCTAATGCTTTAAGCCCTCAGGAGCCTCTTCAATACGTTGTAAACTCTCCATGACTTTCATTTGTGAGGCTGCCTCGCGAAGTTGGCTTTTACTTTAATTGTCCTCCTACTTGAGCTACTGAATGTGTGTGAGGTGTTGCGAAGCTTTAGAAAAGAGGCTGAGGGCAACAGTTTGTGAAGATTATTGCATAAAATAACTATATATTCTCCACTTTGATCAAACACAAAAACTACAAAACTCAAATAGGAACACTAGAAAATGCCACAGGCACCATTTCATTGTAAGTAGCGACTCGCCATTCTGTCATCTCCGTTATCCAAACTGGACTTTGAACCTCATAGTTTGCTAATGAGAAAACACCAGGTGGTCAACCTTGAAAAGCACGGAGAGTCTGCAAGGTTAACACATTTTCACTGTGACTTATCTGGCTGTACAGCAGTCTTGACTTCGAGATATGCCATAGATGACATGTTTTGTTACTGGAGGCAAGGGTGTTTTATGATTTGAGCCCAATCGCATTGCCACAGGGCCGGTCTGAGTAAACACAGAGATGCCGGGGAACAGGGAAGTAATTACAACTGCCATACTGTGAGTGAGTAATGGCCACCCACAAAGACAACAAGACACGCTTTGTGAATCATTGGAAAGCCAACACTATTGCCTGCTTGAGACAACAGCCCCCTAATGAGCAGTTAGTCAGTGATGTTTTCAATGTGATCCGAACCAGTGACACTCTTCTTTGTTCAGTGAGTACCAGTTTCGGCCCAATCCTGCTGCATAAATGTATAGTTTCCCAAATAGTAGGGTCTCTCGGTTTTGCTTGAGTACTGCTTTCTGTTTGGGGATGGATACTGAGAAGAGCTTTTTCGGTTCACATGGATTTCAAAACACACTTTTAAAAGTTTGTGAAGGTTCTTTGTCAGGCTGTATGGTTTTATTAAAAACCTTTAAGACCACAGAACCTTTCTGTTTCACAAAAGCTTCTTTAGGGATAAAAGGTTCCTCAGAATATATAAAGGCAGGACCTGTTTTACGACTAAAACGTAATTTTTCTCTCACGATAAAGCCGCATACGCATTACAAGCAACTTTGTCACTGTGTGTCGCTCGTCCCTTTCAAAGAGGTTGTTAGGAGGCGTTTCTAAATCTGGTTGTCATAGACAAATGAGTAACATCCACTCCAGTAACTGACGAGAGACGGATGACGTGAACTCCACTGCTTCGCTCTCATTGGTAGGCGCTCCAGAAAGTCTTTTAGCATAGCTTAGCATAATCAGTTGAATCTGATTAGACCATTAGCATCGTGTGAAAAAATGACCAAAGAGTTGGATATTTTTCCTGTTTAAAGGCACACCGCGAAACTTTTTGGCCACTAGGGGGCGCTAGACATGTATTTTTCACGCCTAGCGCCCCTAGAGGCCACACGCGCCGCAGCACTGTCGCAAAGGAAAAGAACTGGCCAACCTTAAAACTTAAAACTAAACTAAAAACTAAACGCTAAACGATCAACATTTTGAGGCATCAGGGAGAAATGCAGTCATGTTATAACTTTTTGATGAGGAACTCGTGGCAGAAGCCATTTCTCAATCTGAAGGTTGCAGCCTCCGGATGTCGTATTTCTAAGCTGCACACGTCATCAAGACAATTATAAAGTTGACTGTTATACTTAGTTAATCGTAAATTGTTGCAGTATGCTTATGATTTGCGAATGTAATGCTCAGTTTACCTTAATAAACTAGGCTTGATGACGTATGCAGCCTGCATATTTGACCTCCGGAGGCTGCAGCCTTCCAATTGAGAAACGATCAGAAGTATTTCCTTGCCTTTTTCAAAACAAATATTGTTGCATCGTCCCTCTCTCCCTCGCCACTAGGATTTTCCGCATTGTCGCTTGTTTTTCCTCTCTTTTGTATGAAAATGTTCACTCCAAATCCAGGTAATCCGATGTGTTTAGGTCTGCTGCTTTGTAATACGTCACGCGAGTGACAGCGGAACGCAGCAAATGAGGAAGAGAGAAGAGAGAAACGCTCGGATCTGATTGGTGAATGAATAGGGATTGGTGAATGAATAGGGTTTGGTTTTACACTGTGTGAGTTTCAGCAAGTTTGACTGCTATAGCATCCTGGATTGTAATGTAAATACCATAGACAGTAAAAGAAAAAGTAAAAGATAGGTAAATACGTGAACACGTGAATGCAGCATCTGAATACAGGGAACTATATGCAAGATAATTGCCGTCATTTATAAAGAAGATCGCATTTATTAATGAATCAAGATCGTGAGTTTATATAAAAATTGTCTTAAAGGGGAATCAAACCCAGGTCGCCCGTGTCATATGTCCGTGACACTAACACAGTGCCACAGAGTCGCATAATAGAAGTTGCTCTCTACACTCCTTAAGTAGCCTCCAGCAAAATTCACGTCAAAAAAAAAATGTGTTGAGGAAGTGACGTATGCCGTAAAGCAATTGAATTTTGTAGTTTTTTTGTGCTCTGGTTACTACCCGAAACCTAAATTTTAAAGTATGAGTAAAAGCATTCAACCTATTT
The DNA here is from genome assembly GCF_030506205.2 of Paramisgurnus dabryanus. Taxonomy (NCBI): domain Eukaryota; kingdom Metazoa; phylum Chordata; class Actinopteri; order Cypriniformes; family Cobitidae; genus Paramisgurnus; species Paramisgurnus dabryanus. The sequence goes on along the minus strand of NC_133355.1, from coordinate 21,641,122 downwards.
AAAGTCGATGTACTATCACAAGAGTCTTGAAAATTTATTATGAAGGTTGAAAAATTACATGGTGTCGCTTTAAAACTTGACTCTTCTTTAGTTAAATTGTGTACTGAGACAGACAAAAAATAAAAAATTGTGATTTTTCTAGGCCAGTATGGCAAGGAACTATACTCTCATTCTGGTGTATTAATCAAGGACTTTGCTGCTGTAATATGGCTGCAACAGGCGCAATGATATTACGCAGTGCCCGAAAATAGTCTCCAGCTATTGAAAGTTACCAAGGGGACTATTTTCAGACCCGGAGATCAGCTGAATGGATTCCAAAACGGTAAAACCCAAATGTTTAACTCTAGGGGAGCTGTAAAATGAGCATATTTAAAAAAAAATGTAGTGTCCATTTATGTTCCTGAATCTGCCTAAATCAATATTTAGCATTTTTTTAATTAACATAGTATCAGCAAACAAAATATCCCGATACAATCCTTTTCAAATTTCCTGGAAAGCCACATTACATGTAAAATTTTTTGCCTTATATTGAAGTTTTTGTGAAATTGACGTGTTTTTGTATTTTCAATGCACATTTTTTATTTTTTAAGGTTAATGAAAACGCAACTATTGTGAAAGAACTCTTTATTTTTATCCCCTTTATTTTTAAGAGTGTGTAATAAAAACATATTTAATAGGTGTTATAGATTCTCTAAACATTATATTCAAAGCAAAACGTTTTATCGACACATTCATCAAATCCTAGGTTAAGGTCACTTTTCAATTAATAAATGGCTTGTGAACTTGTCAACATGCATTTTAACCAAACCAATGTGTTTCCCTGTTTTCTCATTATCATAGACTTTTCATATCCGATTCATAATGTAAATCCAGCTGCATTATGACATGTTATGTGAGGACTTCAATTGACTTTTACAAATGTATTTAATATTTAAACAGATTCAAACATTTCAAATTAAGTGAAACACTCTGTCATGCATATCCTAAAATCTTTACAAGATGGCCTTTTTATAAAGCTTAGTTTGAGTCATTGGTGATGAACCCAAACCATCTTTATAACGCTTGCTTGTGATTGCAAAAAAATGGTCGGAAATTACTCAGCATTGTGGTGTGGAGCACCAGTGAACTATGGCAGCACGTTTTTAATAGCCTAACACAATAGCATATTATTGTCTTTCACTGCACATACAGGAGAAACTAGAGAAGAAGATTGAAGTTTAAGCCAGTAACAGACAGGAAGGAACTTGCAGTCAATTTGCTTATGCATCCTGTTGCAAACATGAATCAGCTGCTGTGATGTTTGTAATTTCAATTTTCTGTAAAGTTTCAGTGAATGACAGAAGTATTTAAGCAAAAGTCTTTTTTAAATAAAAGGCTTAAAAAAATATTCGAAAATTTACATTTACATTTATATTTTACACATTGGGACACCAATGCTGGCATTGGAGATGGGTGGCAATGTTTTACTTATATTGGCAGTTGCCAGCCCATGCCACCTCTTTATCAAACCAAAATTTCAGATTTACAAAGATCAAGTTGGTTGACACCGGGTTTGCAAGACACCAAAAATCTTCAATTGGATGCAAGCCTGGGCTTTGATGCTATAGGCTGTATTTGTTTGGTGCCAAATTACTTCAAGACCAGAGAACTCAATTTTAGCTTCATCATACATTTTCTTCAAACGTTTAAAAAGATTTCAGGTTTCATTGGATGGCTTCCAGCAAACTATGGCATGATTTAATGGTGCCCTCTTTAATTTCTTCCTTCCAGCCTTTCTCAAAAAGTCAAAATCTGTGAAGTGCTGTAAAGTGTTGATCCATCCCAGGTGAAAAAAAATTCTATTAAAAATATACTTAAAAAAAGTGTACTAAGTATATTTTCTAGATTTTGTACTATTTTCGTCAAATCCAAGTATAGTTAAGTGTACTCAATTATGTATTAACTTCAACTTAACACCTATTTGATTACACTTCAAGTGTAAATAGTATGCTAAAATGGAACAACTTTTTTTAAACTTCAAGTGCACTAAAATACACTCCTGAAAATCAAGATTTATGAGTAATTAAGCACACTTACAGTACAATTGCATTGTATTGCAATTTTAATGGAAATACACTTAAAAAGCCATTGCAGCACAAATTATAGTTGTGTTTAAGTACATTTTGTGCATACTGCTATCATACTTATAATTAGTATAAACTATGTTAATTTAGTATGCCTCTGTAATATTTCAAGTGCTCTACAAATGCACTTCCTAACTATTTTTAGTGCTTTTAAAGTGTCCCACTATGACAATAATAATGTTTTTAAAGTGAATTTCAATTATAACCTAAACATCATAGACACGTACTTTCAGTGCAATATTATTATAGTGTATTTTTTATATTTTAAGTATATTTAATTTGTACTTTTATCCCCATTTTGTTATACTTAAGCATGAATATTGCTGTTACACTACAAGTGTATAATATAACAATTCAGTTCAAATGCACACAAACAGATTACAAACTGCATTTCAAAAAAGGATCTTTATTAATGACACAAAAGTAACACACAAAACAGATATTGGCAAAATGGGGAACCTTAAACAGTCGACTTTCTTTGAAATGCCGGGAAGAGAACAATTGCGAACAACTTGTACTATATGGACATCTAGCTCTGATTTGAACTACTGGAGGCCTTGTAACTGGCATTGTTGCACTTCCTCCGTAGAAGGTCCCGGATCTCTGCCACCTCGATGTTGGGGAATCACTCCCTCACTGCATCTGTAAAACAGGAAAGAGACATTTCAATTTCAATTTTATTTATATAGCGCTTTTCACAATTTGTAGTTGTTTCAAAGCAGCTTTACATTAAAAGAAGCAGGGGAAACAGAAAAATCGACAGACAATATAAGTAGCAAAATACAGCGGCTATGAATAAACTTTACAAGTGAGCAAATTAATAATGTCTCGTATACAAGAGGGTGCTAAGTTAAGCCAATGTTGCTTGACTCCCCGGGGTTAAAAAAACCCTAGGAGAAAAACCTCAGGGAGGAACAAAAAGTCCTAGGAGGAAAAGATATACACATATATATATATATATATATATATGGGATGTAAACGGATAAGGAGATTTAACGGGTTCCGTCTAGGGCTGCACGATAAATCGCATGTGTTTGTCAGGCGCATCTCCTCAGTAATGCCAGTTCCTTGATTAGTATTAAATCGCCATCAGCTGTTTTCAGATGGAGCAGCTTTAACTACAGAGCCGTAGTTCCCTGACAAGCTGGGCCATATCGCATACATATCGCAGCCGATACGTCCGCGATAATTAATGCGAAATTGCCCCGATTGTCAGTGAACTACGGCTCTGTGTAGTTAAAGCTGCTACATCTGAAAACAGCTGATGGCGATTTAATACTAATCAAGGAACCGGCATTACTGAGGAGATGCGCCTGACAAACACATGCGACTTATCGTGCAGCCCTAGTTCCGTCGGTGGTCAGGCATCGGCTGGGCATCACGTTGAAGGGCAGCCAGTAGATCAGTGGTGTGTTGACCTCCACGGCAGCCAGAACTGGTCTGTTTGTCTCAATGTCCTCGGGTTTGAGGACGAGACAGGGAGAGAGAAACAAAATCCTATTAGCGTAGGGGCCATTCACATGTAATGCAGTGTCACACAGTGTTGTGTTTTAATATCTGCTCGGTTCCAGACAGGCTAGCTATTGCGGCATTAGTAAATTACCCAGACGAGTTATGTGAATGCTTTGTTCCGTACAAGCTAACTTTTGCGAGATAAGTATAATTTACTAGACAAATTATGTGAATGCTTTGTTAAAGAAAAAAAGTCTTAAAGAATAATTCCGGTATTAAACACTTTGAGTCTCATTTCTGGTTTGTTTTGGATGAACTACAGTGATGGTCACTGAAATTTTGACAATGGGTCGTGTCTTGACTTTTTAACTTGTTTAGAAGCGTCTCTTGACTGCTTCAGAATGGAAGTCAAGGGCCATGCACAAACATGTCATTAAAACAACACTTAACGTTCATTTTCAAAACTGTGCTACTCACAGAGTGGTTTGTGGTGTTCGTTGATGATTAAAAACAAATATATCAGAGCAATGTATGATTTCAATCCGTGTTATTTGCTATAGTGGATCTATTTTTTCAGACACCTCACAACCACGTATATACTTCCGCTCTATATTTGAGTCTGAAGCGTTAGCACACTCTTGACCACTTGATGGCGACAACCACTTTGCCTAACAAGGATGCTGAACGGAACTTGGTGTCTAGCGTATAGACAGTCACAATCGAGCTCAAATTCAAACCTAAGGCTGGTCACTGAGCCATCAAATATGGGAAAAATTTGTGCCCTACTCCGAGGGCACAGTTGCTCTGCTCATGCTAGCCTTTTGAGAGAAACCGAGCGAAAAAACTACAACCAGATGTAAACAGACCCTTTTCCATTTCCGGCGGCAGAGTGATATATCAGCGAGCAATGAGTCTTCCAAGAGAAGTCAATGGAATTTTACAAAATGCCAAATAAAACACCACAGAAACTGTATTTCGCTACACTACTTGTTTTTAATCATCAACGAACACCAAGAACCACTCGGTGAGTAGCACCCCTTACGAAAATTAACCATGGTTTTACTACAGTTAAGACCAAAAAAACCATGGTTACTGTAGTAAAACCATAGCTACCACAAAATAACAATGGTTTTGACAACCATGGTTTTCAAAAACCATAGTTAAACCATGGTTAGTGTAGTAAAACCATGGTTTTGCTCATAGTAATCAATTGACCAAAAAAAACATGGTTACTACACTTTTACCACAATAAAACCATGGTTAATATTCGTAAGGGACAGTTTTGAAAATGAAGGTTAAGTGTTGTTTTAATGACATGTTTGTGCATGACCCTTGACTTCCACTCTGAAGCAGTGAAGAGACGCTTCTAAACGAGTCAAAAAAAGACACGACCCATTGTCAAAATTTCAGTGTCCATCACTGTAATTCATCCAAAACAAACCAGAAATAAGACTCAAAGTGTTAAATACCAGAATTATCCTTTAATGGAGCATTTCACCTGTAGAAACATTAATCTTTATTGAAAGTGTCTCATATTTGTAGTGGAAATGTAACATACATTTCGAATTTGGTGCCTATTTGACTAAAAAAGGGGTGTTTGTAGTCTCACCACCTCAACAAAGATATTGGACTTCCTTCTTTCAATGATGCAAAATTATAATTTTTTACATCATTGAAAGAAGGAAGTGCAACACTGAAATCTGTATTTCTCCTGTCTCAGGAAATGATGCATGACCATTCAAAAACATGACTGGGGTTCTAAAGATACAAAGCTTAATACAAATGGGTGAAGTGTCCCTTTAGATTTAAAGTGATTGACTGTGTCTGATTCACAGATACCAGTTGGCAAATCATTTCAGAGCTTAGACACTTTTGATATTCTAGGGAAAATTAAGAGACCAGAATTTTGCGACCGCAGTGTACGTGTTGGATTGTATTCTGATATTAATTCTCTAAGATACGAAGGTGCTGGGCCTTTTAAGGTTTTATTGGTGATTAATAGTATTTTTAATTGTATGCGATATTTGACTGGTAGCCAGCATGACATGGGCATGAATTAAAACAATATTAAATTAAAAGATTAAACTTAACTTACATCATTTTTACACAGAAACCTCTTCAGCGTCAGCAAGGTCGACCACATGGTACATGACCTCTGTAAACACAAACATGGATAGACATCATATTAAAAAAGAAGACAATCATACAACTTTAAAATATATTTTGACTCCAAGCTTCTTTACAACAACATCTAACGTTAGTTTATCTTAAACTTAAAGTGAAGCTGGCTTGGTTACTAAACAGAATAAAGCTATTAAAACAGGCTTGCAAAATAAGCAGCATCTATCAGAACTTACCTACAGCAATGAGCTTTTAAACAACAGAAATCGTCTAAGGTTATCGTTTAAAATAGCAGAAAGAGCCATTTGCTACAGTTAGCTGAACATCTCCAACACAAGTAATCTTGCCGTTTTATTTTTAAAGTTTTAAACATCGAATTGATTCGTTTATCAGGCATTTTGCATGTTACTTTGCTCACTGAAAAACCGCATGTTCAAGTTCCTAACGTTACTGTGTACAGTGTATAACTTACTCTTAATGTTTCCTGTGTGTGCTTTAAATTAAAACACTTCTCGCATAAAGACAAAAATAATCACAGTGAAGAACAAAATAGGAACAAATATGGAACAGATCTGCGCGATGTAAAGGAATGAAAGTCAAACTTACCTCAGCCGTACTGTTTAGCATGAAAACGAGTCAGTAGCGGTTTGAAAAATGCCGTTGATCCTGATTGGTGGGAATGAATGGGTGGGTGCAGGTGCATTCTGGGAATTTGAGTCTTTTGCCCTGGCGTTGGTACTGCTTTAGCATGCTGCTGTAGATGTATTTTGACTACAATTTCCAAGTTGCATTGGATGTTTTTTTTTTTTTTTCATTATTTTGGATCCTCTGCTGGCACTTTATGTACTTTTTATAATCTGCGTTTTCACACTGATTTGTTCTTTATACTTTATCAATAATAAAAATATTAAATATTTTTATAAAATGTATAACGTTTACAAAACATGTTTAGTTGACAAACATGTTGACAGTTATTTTGAGTGATGCTCAGATTTTCTTAAATAAAAAAAACCTTTATCAATTAAATTACATTAGCATAATAATACATGTATTTAGTAAACACACTTGTAGATATATAATGTTTTTATGTTATGTGCTGCCTTGAACCCCCCACCCAGCTTTGAAAACAGAGACAGCAACTCTGTCATTAACCCTTCACACCTCACAACCAGCACTCCTTACAACCAGCTGTGAGGATTCCTAGAAACTTCCACCAGTATACATCCATATACACAAGGTTTCTGGATGTTTCACGAGTTTACTTCTGAGTATTACGTTTCCAAGCACTCTGCCTCATTTATCTGGCAAACCTAAAGTTTAGCAGGGATTTCCCATCCGTATTTGTCTGGATACAGCTCTTTTCATGCAGTGTATAGCCTACATTTTATTATTCTAACGTATTTTATGAAAGTACTCTGATATGCAACTAAAAATACACTTATTTTATAGTGTACTGTATAAAGTGTACAGAAGTCACACTTCTAATGAAGTGAGATCCTAGTATGCTAAAAAAGTAAATTAACAATTAATTTCCAAAAAATATACTTCCCATAAGTATATTGAATTGTCACTCTAAGTATGTCAAATTTAATACACTTAAAAAAAATAAACTTCTATACAATTTAAAATACATTGACAACAAAGTACACTTTCAAAAAGTACATTTAAAAAATATTTTAATTACTGGTAAATTAGTATACTTATTTTTTGGACTCTTAAGTTGAACTTAATTACATCTTTTTTTAAGTATACTTTCAAAAAGTACATTTAAAAGATAATTGGATTACTGGTAAATTCATTATACTTATTTTTTGGACTCTTAAGTTGAACTTAATTACATATTTTTTGAAGTATACTTTCAAAAAGTACATTTAAAAGATAATTGAATTACTGGTAAATTAGTATACTTATTTTTTGGACTCTTAAGTTGAACTTAATTACATATTTTTTGAAGTATACTTTCAAAAAGTACATTTAAAAGATAATTGAATTACTGGTAAATTAGTATACTTATTTTTTGGACTGTTAAGTTGAACTTAATTATATCTTTTTGGAAGTATACTTTTAAAAAGTACATATTAAATACTCTTTAAATTAAGTACAACAAGTAGAAGCATACTTGTTTTATACTTCATGTACTTCAATCATATTTCTAATACACTAAAGTATACTACTTTTTTACCTGGGATCACTGTTAGATGCTACGTCTTAGTCACTTCTCTGAAATCTTCTCCAGTTTTCGCAGTTGGTTGATTGATTCATTGTCTTAGTTGTGTCTTGTTTATCCATTTTACAATGATGGATTTTACAGTGCACTTAAAAGCTTTTTCATCAAGGGTTAACTGAGCTGCTCCTTGGTCTTACTGAAGGCTGAAATGATTTACGATTGGCCTTTAAGACCTCACATGTAATCAATGTTGTGTAATCAGAAAACTAAACAATGGAGTACTTAATTTTTCTTTAAGTTTTTAAGTCGATTTAAATTGATCTCTAGTGCTTTTCACTGTTTTGCATTGCTGTAAAGCAGCTTTAGAGTAAATACATATACTTTAAAAAATATTGAGTTGGTTTAACCAAGATTTACAATCACCTTACAATCTATATCGTGAAGCCAACATGATACATGTTACATCAGCAAAGTCTTTGATTATTACGCCAAAATGAGAGTATAGTTCCTAAAATAGCAGCTTTTAATTTTATATCGGTCTTAGTACACAATGTAACTACAGAAGAGTCAAGTTTAAATAGGAAAAATATTGAAACTCTATTTTTGAACGCGATGCTAATGGTCTAATCAGATTCAATGGATTGTGCTAAGCTATGCTAAAAGTGGCACCGCCAGAGCTGGAAATCAGCTGAATGGATTCCAAAACGGTAAGAATCAAATGTTTAACTGTGCCCCTTTTAAATGCCCAACTTTACAGCAGAAATAATATGCTGATAATAAACAAACCTCTTTACAAACCTATTGGTGACATCATGGACACTACGTACATATTTTTTAAAGTCTATGGGTTTAACACACTGTTGGGTAAATACTGGAGAACCAACTATTTGGTTATAAATAAACCAAATTGGGCTGATTTAAAAGTAAGGAACAATTGACGACGGTCCGTTTAATTATTCGAAAATAATGCACACCCACGGTGTACCATTTTGGGTGTGCGTTCTTATTGAAATATCCAACTAATCGTCAATAATTTTTTACTTTTAAACCAACCCAATATTTTTTAAAGGGTAGCACAGACAATGCTTTTGTGTCTGCACTGCGCTTTTCTTTCTGCCATTCTGGAGCATAGACGCTGAATTGTTTTTTCATTTCTTATTCATTTTAAACTATTGTCGCTTGTAAATTTTCAGGTTATGGTTTGGGTGGGTCAAATCTAACAGTAAACTACAGTACTTGTGAACACACCAGGGGCACGTTCAAGTTCAAAATGGTGCGCAACGTTTTGCTACGGTTTCCAGGTTGAACGACATGTTTCCTGGAAACGGTGTCCAACGATGTGCCAAAGGGTTTGAGATACGTTTTCTCTTGTTTGGTGGGTGTGTCAGAACTGCAGTCCAATCAGCAGCACATGTAAATAAACCACGCGTTACTAAAGAGACAAATCGCACAATGGGGTCAAGTTGGAATGTTGTCTCTCTGTTGTTGACTGTAACATTAAGCGTATTTTACAGTATTAAACGCGTATTTATAACGATTTCATTAAGCTCCAGAAACATTTAAAAAAGAACACAAAGCATGGCCTCTCAGCTGCCGTAGTTGCAACTCTTGCGCCATCACAACAGGGTGTTCAACACATCACCGTTTCTGTTTAATTAACGTTGTGCAACGTTTTGTCAGTGCTGAACCGAACCCAGTTAAAACTATCATGCTGCGTGGCATTAAAAAAAATAAGTTGTGTCCATGAACACAAATCAGTGGATTAAAATAAAGTACCCTAACCATTCTTACTTGTATTATTTTTGGATCTCAGTTCGTAGCAAAACATGAACGTTAGTTAATTTTGTGCTTGTTTAAAGGGAAATTCCGCCTTGAAATGATCCTAGGGTTAATAACAAACGTGTACCGAGTTCGACCGTTCACTGGAGTTTGTTTTCATGTTAGTCTAACGTGACCAGTGTTATTGCTAAACGCAAATTAGCATGTTATGGTAGCCTTCGGGGCATCAGTGCATTAAAAACGAAATCGCTATGTCTATACTACTAATAATGCTCAAAATAACCCCACACTTACACTGTAGCACAATGAGGGTCTCTATATGTAAACCGAAGCATTGAGAACTTTGCAAGTGTACAGGCAGTTTATTAAAAATAAACACTTACCGTTCACGTCTGGATCACATATCCATGCCGGCGCCATCTTGGGAAAACTAAACTCTCAGTTTCAGTTTTCCCAAGATGGCGCCCGCATGGATATGTGATCCAGACGTGAACGGTAAGTGTTTGTTTTTAATAAACTGCCTGTACACTTGCAAAGTTCTCAATGCTTCGGTTTACATATAGAGACCCTCATTGTGCTACAGTGTAAGTGTGGGGTTATTTTGAGCATTATTAGTAGTATAGACATAGCGATTTCGTTTTTAATGCACTGATGCCCCGAAGGCTACCATAACATGCTAATTTGCGTTTAGCAATAACACTGGTCACGTTAGACTAACATGAAAACAAACTCCAGTGAACGGTCGAACTCGGTACACGTTTGTTATTAACCCTAGGATCATTTCAAGGCGGAATTTCCCTTTAATTCTCAATTTAACGTGACTACGTGTTGCATGAAAGCCGAACATCTTACGAAACAACTTTGTCAGTCGACAGTAAAATTAACTTTCCTTTTAAGCACTGTCTGCTCTTCTTTGAACATCCTAGAAAGAGAAAAGTCTGTTTGATTGTTTATCTTCGTTTTTCAGAAGAAAAAAAAACAATATTTGATCAGCAACATAAAAGCTATCATAGGAAAACACGGAAAACAGGACTTGTTGTTTTTTGTTCCTGTCTCAGAAAACCACATCAATTCATATTTTATTCAAAGGGAGATCGAATTTGTCCTTTCTTGTATCATAGACGTGTAAAAGCGTGCTAATTCGTTTTTGACAGCTATTAAAGGTTTTACAGCTTTAGAAATGCCACTGATTTTGAAGGATAAAATTGCTTTAAAGTTGGTGATCATTTTAGGGTATTGGTGATGTGACACTCCTGATATGTTTACCTATGCGCGCACCTGTCAATCAACCAGACTCCTTGAATTCAATTTTTCATTCTGTATAAGTATTACAACAATGAACTCACATGAGTATATTTTGATCACTCACAGCTTGAGTTCCTGCTGGGTCAATCAAAGCTATGGAAATTTCTGCGTTTCAAGAGGCCTCATTGTAATGCTGGACTGCATTATAACTCCAGGTACACAATGGAAATCCTCTGCATGTGTTCCTGATAGACTGAGGGCCTTGTTCTAATTTGATTAATGCCGATTTTTCTCTTTTTTGGGGTGCCAGGCATCCCAAGTTTGGAAACATATCGCATAATAAATCTAATCTGCGTTAGACAAAAGATTAGCATATCAAACATATCAAACCCTTTTGTCAACATTGTGAGCTGGTGTATTAAATATTTCATGATGCGGATAATGGGATAATGTCATGGAATAATGTCGTTATTATCATGTATTTGGACAGCAATTTAGCGGTACATCATATGATCAATTATAATGCGTGCATTAATAAAAGGCTTTTATTAAAATGTCTATAAGCTGTTAAATATTAATTAGCCTACTGATCAGTTGACAGTTTTGTACATCAGCCTAATGTATCAGTGAGAGGCTGTATGGGGAACAGTTCAAGCTTGTAAACGTTGAGGAAGGAATTGGTTATGCATTGAGTAATGCGTCTTGAGTTCTGCATCAGGCAGATAAGTGCTGTGTAGGATTGCCCTTATAGCCATTAATTCAATGACTCATAAAGGCTTCTTCAACCCAAACCTTGCCATACATAATTGTACACCTACTGCTAAGAGAAGTCAATAGCGGGTGAGTTAAAAGTTTTATGTCAGAGAAGTAAATGACTTGCGGAAAGTAATCGGTAGGGAATGCGTTCCGCTCGACTCCGGACCACCTGCCGTGCACACATTTACATTTAGGGCAAGTGGAGGCCGCTAAATGGATTGTACACACGTCATACACATGGGATGCCTGCATACGACTTTGTACACATCATCTGGTGTTTACAGAACTGCTTGATGGGATTTCGAACAACCACATTATTCCCATTAAATTACTTTGGAAAATTATTAATTATTCAAACTTTTTTATTGACAGGAATATCGTCTGGATTGACATTTTTGGATGTTTAACTCTCATTCTCGATATTATTACCCATGCAGCTTTACCAACTATAACAACATTTTTGAGGTGGCAATACCCCTAGGTAGTTTGCAAATAAATGAAGCTCATTAACACAACAGTGTGTTTAAGGTTAGATTAAAGAGTTGCCAAGACAAAAAAACACTCTCTGACACCAAACATCTGAGCGTGTGCTTAAATGCAAAGCTTTAATTTGGCAATGGAGAACTAGTACTCATGAACAGTACTCCAGGCTCTATTCAAGCTGTTCTCACAGATGTATGAATTTGCTGGCTAATCTGCTTTGCATTTAATTACATGGTTACAATAAATTGAGCATATTCTCCCTCCACAGCTTGTTTCTTAGTCACTTGTTTTACACTTCCCTCACAATGTCAGAATTAGTGGAGGACCAAGATAAATAATGTCTGCATGTTTGTACACTGTTTAAAGAAATGCTAATGAATTTGAATCAAACTGTTTCACTTATATAGTGACCTTTTTCAGTGTTCAAGCATAATTGGTGCTCATTGTTTATGTTTTAGGTTTTTTTTAAAGAAAAAAATTAAAACGAGCCCATAATTTACTGTACAGTATTATGATACCTTTGTGATAGAAAATTTTCAAATGTAAGAGCTTTTTTAAAGAGTGACAGTCGCATTAAATGTAAACAACACCCCAGTGATCTAAAATGGGGGCACACAGGCTCCACGACGGGACGTGAAACAATCATTGGTTTAATAAATGTAAATAATAGTATGTAAATAATGACAGAATTTAATGTTAAGTGTGTCTTTAAATTTCTAAATAGTTGTATACTAAAAGTGCTACATGATGCCATAGAATACATTTTTTTTTTTTGCTGTTTGTCTGCAAAAGGAACCTTTAATATCCAAAAAACCTTTCTGTTTGACAAAGAAAAACGTCTTTTAACCCCTTGTGGGTTCTTCAAATTCACTACCCTTTCTGGGTGTTCGTGGCCAAAAAAGCCATGAATTAAACTGCTGGAAAACTGTATCAGATGAATATATATATATATATATATATATTTTGCATAAATCTGTTAATCAACCTCAGTACTGATCAAAACTACCAAATGTTTACAAAATTCCACGATTTTAACTCTTTAATTGCCAAGTTCATAAATGTCACAGATTTGGGGGAAAACACAAAATGATCAATTTTCAATATAAATGTGATTGTGGACTGGATTTTTTTTACCTTGGGCATGTCAAAATTAGTTAAAACGTTGGCTTTGATGCATTTTTAGTTTTTGTGCAGCATCAGATTTTAGTTTTTTCTCCCTTATTTTTTTGTTCGTGACTTTTTTGTCCCATTGACTTCCATTATAACTAAATTTTTTTGATTGCAAAGCCGTGACACCAAAATCATGCATTCTTGATTGTTGGTGTTTTTTCCTTTTGCTAAGAGGTAAAATTCGTCATTTTTACTGTTGATCATCATGTGGCACCATTAACCCTTTAGTAGGCCTGTGTAAAAAAACAGAGCTTAATTTCTGGCTTAATAATCTGATGCTGCACAAAAACAAAAAGCCAATGTTTTTACTAATTTTTTGACATGCCCAACACTGAAAAGAGTAAAAAAATCCAGTCCACAATCACTTTTTATATTAAAAATCTGTCATTTTGTGTGTTTTCCCAAATCAGTGACATCACTTTTGAACTTGGCAATTAAAGAGTTAAAAATTATGGAATTTTTGTAAACATTTGGTAGTTTTGATCAGTACAGAGGTTGATTAACAAATTTATGAATAAATAAATAAATAATCTGATACATTTTTACAGCAGTTTAATTTAGTGGCTTTTTGGTTACTAAATTTGCCCCACGGTATATTATTGAGTTTTTGAACAATTTCAAAAGCATTTTCTTAAAATGTGTTTAAATATAAGATTTGTCACCAAAAATCATTCCATTTGCTGAAACACAGAGAAAGTTGTGGCCACATTAAGACTCACAAAATGGCCTCAACAACCCATAAGGGTTAAAGGGACAGAAAGAAATTGCTAGCATTGCTGTGGAGAACGATGACCTTCATATTTAAATAAAAGTGTATTTCCCCAAGCAAACAATAGTATAATACTATGTTTACTACCAGGATTTAATAAAGCAACAAGACTTTTACTAATGTATCCTGTCTGGATGTCTGTAGTAGCTGTCATGTTATGAGTACTCAGACTTCAGGAGATTATATTGCCAGTTTAGTTGCCATGAGAAATGCAACTTAACTCCTGAAACCACTGTGATACCAACCATTGTGACGAATACCCAAAGTCGAATCAAATTAGACTAAACACAAAATCTTTTCTTGCTTGTAGAGCTCTCGCCGGTCAGGCTCATTGCTTTTACTGATGGTGAGGCTTGAATGATCCGATCATAGATACCGTTCACCTTCTCATGAGCAGACTGAATGATTTATTTACAGCTCTTCACTGGTGTAGCCATTGCCTCGGCTGCATTTTTAGTATCACTATTCGAATCGCTGGATGTTTTAAGCTTAAGGTCAGAACTACCAGAGCAAAACGTTAATTTAAGATCCAGGCCTCCTTCATGTGCATGATCAAGAGCCACTCGGGTTGGGGAAAATATAAAGCTTCAATCTAATATCAAGAAGCAGAACATTCTCATAGGACTCTGTGTGTATCAGTATCAATTCGGACATACACTCAAGCCATACATACATGAGTATGAATGTCATTGCATTAGAAAACAACATATCAAACCAAATGGCATTTTATTTAAAAGGGGTCATGAAATTAGGAAATTAAATTTCTCTTGATATCATTAATACATCCTGCAAGTGTCAAAGGTTTAAACATCCTCCTCATCAATAATGCAAGCTTTAATTTATTAATTCTCTTGAAAAAACTGAATGTAAAATGGCTGGATATATGATGTCACAATATAGAGTGGCAACTGCCACTGATCATCATATCGTTGGCCCCGCCCACTGGCATTCAGTCTGAGGAGCAACTTGAGTGATCTGAAGGAGTAGATGTTTACAATCATGATAACATTGTAATAACACTAAGATTGCAATGTCAGACAAGCATTATGCTGTTGCTGGCTGTGGAAAAAGCATCTTTGCAAGACATCTCAGAGAGAAATGGATTGTTTATTTATCAAAGCTGACTTATGTGCAAACTCTTTTGGACTAAACAAGAATCCAGCAAACTGTAAGTAACATATTTCATTGAAATACTATTTTGCAGCATGTAATGACCCGTTCATCTGCAGTGTTGGGAACGTTACTTTAAAAAAGTAATTAGTTATAGTTACTAATTACTTCTCAAAAATAGTAACTGAGTTAGTAACTGCGTTACATTATTATAAAAGTAATTAATTACCAGGAAAAGTAATTATTGCGTTACTTAAAAAAATCTAATATTTCAAATAACTTGAATACCCCTTACAAATTAAATATGTTAAATGACTAAAATGAATACTAAAGAGAAATCACTAATTTTTTGGCAGCATGTGACGATTTGAGGTGCTTTATTAGATCAGAATTACTTGCCACAGACGTGGAGAGACTTTATTCTTCATGGGCATAAGTTGCACATTACACAAACATTCTTGCGTTTCACATCAAAAATGGAAAAGTAGTGCTTTATACTTCGTGTTTGCGATCGCTACCTTTGAGCTTGTTGTACTTGCCATCACCCTGTCGCCGGTGTTTTCCGAGTGATTGATGCGCGATGACCGGGCTGCATGTCAGTGCTTTGAGATGGGGCACAGCAGCAGCACGCACCGCTGCTCGTTGAGAAGAGAAAACGACGCGTATTTTCATGTCAGTCTACAAATGTCTCCAACCACGTCAGAAAAGATCGCTAGATTAGTCCTATAAAGTCGCTAAAGTGATAGAAAGTTGCTAAATCTAGCGACAAAGTGACTCAGTTGCTCAGACTTTTTTACACTGCTCGCTCGCTCAGACTCGGAGTTGGACTGTGCGAGTGGGCGTGCCTGTTTGTGAACTCTGCCTCTGGTTGGCTAACGTTGGAAACTAAGCCAAACACCATCAGCTATGTGGTTCTCCCACCCCCTCTAACACAGAGACACACCAATCATCATTAGTTATGTTTCTCCCAACACACACACAAGAGAACAACAGTGTTTGGCTGAGAGAGTGAGCATACGTGGCTGAAAATCACTTCAGTGAGATCAATTTTAGTAACGCGCAGCATTTTAATGTCAGTAACGATAACGGCGTTATAACGGGGGAAACAGTAATTTATTTGATTACTCGTTACTGACAAAAATAACGCAGTTACTAACGCCAATTACTTATAACGCCGTTATTCCCATCACTGTTCATCTGTGAGTTTAAATTACGTGGTGCAATTACATATCGATACCCTTTGGTTATTTTTGAGCGCGATGCTAATGGTCTAATCAGATTCAATGGATTATGCTAAGCTATGCTAAAAGTGCAAGCACCAGTCCCGGAGATCAGCTTAATGGATTCCAAAATGGTAAAAATAGAATGTTTAACTCTAGGGGAGCTGGAATTTGCCTATTTTCAAAAAAGTGGAGTGTCCCTTTAAATTTTTGCAGACTTCAAGTGGAGTTGTAAATACAATATCCAAGCACATGAACAACTAAGTTTTAGGATTTTAGATTATACATGCAATTTCCAGAACGATGGAAAGCAAGTCTGTGGTCAATGATAATAAATCATTTTGTAAAGGTATTTTTTACATGCTGCATTTCATTTTAAATGTGCATGTGCAATGTATGGCCTTGACTTCCAAGCTGCTGCTTCCTCAAATCCATTCCAATTGGCTCATTTAGAGTTCATATAAATGAAACTCCATTTATTGTTTTCATTACTTTCGCCAACTGTACTCCTGCGACACAACAAGGTAAGCAAAGCTTGTAGGCTATGAAAGCATTTGTTTAATTAGAAGACAACAGAATACTAGAAAATGGCATCTATTCCAGTAAATGCTTTGGACCCGCACCCACATTAGTTTTGCTTCCGACATCCATGCTATAATGTGATGTCCCACACCTGTAGTAACTCTATTTATGCACAAAACTGTAACCACTGGCTCTGAAGTGACATATAACACCACTGAACAACACTTAGATTCTTCAACAAGTTTCAGTTTTACTTATTCTTATAAACTGTAAAAAATTATACGCTGGATTTACTTAAAAATATAGTGCATCATTTTTGCATCCACTTTTTTAAGTACATTTTATGGAATGTTAAGCAATTGCATAAATTACTAAAAAACTAAATCCAGCCTTTATTTTTCAGTGTAGAAGACAGTTTAATCCAAAAAACTTAGAACTGAAATCCATTAGAAATAATTCCCTGAGAGCATGTTTCCCAGGAGCTCGAGGAGTGCATGCCTCAAGCACTTCTCTGTACGATGTCGATCTGGAGACAGAGATGAGAGTGATCCACTCAAAGCTCAGCAGCAGCTGTTTGAAGCCTCCTGTTCGGCCAGAGGATGAAGGACCTTCAGTCGACACAGGCGAGAGGAAATGTGGGATGTGAAGCTTTGGACACTGTTGGACATCAGTGAACACTTGCTGTGTGCTGTTGTCACGTTGAAAGATTTTTGAGATGGGCAAGCAACAGTGCTGAAACCCAGTTTAAAAAATATATAAATATTTTTATGTTAATATAATCGATAAAAAAATTATAACAAAACTTTTGTCTTTCATTAGCTTGGTTGAAAACTGAAATTTATTTTCAAGATTTATTCAAATTAAGTTGGTTTATTTGTATTGCTGCATGTCAGTATCTCTGCATTTAAAGAATTAATTCGTGATAGCCTGAGTCTCTCCAAAGGTTTAATAATCACTTGGTGATGATCCGATTTATTCCTTGTCCTCTGGAAAATTTAATGAAAATAGTTGATCTTGTACTGCAATAGGTTGTGCACACGACTCTCCTCTTGTCCATCCCACTGACATCTGAAGCTCAGGCATTTGTTTGAGTCACTGTTTCTAATGCATTACACACCAGCATGTGTAATAAACTTTATTAGACTAAGAAAATGGACTATAAATAAATACCACCCGCATATGGTCTCTTTCTTCATAACTGCATATCAGAGGTGTGACGGTGCAGTTTCAGTGATGGGTGGAGTGAGGTGTGTGTAATCGCCTTACAGATGCCCAAAAAAACACAAGAACAGGAAGCTTATAGTACACGTGTGCTTTTGATATATGAATTGTATGTGAACTTTCATTTAAAGAGCAACAATAAATAGGCAAGCAAAGGGTATTATGTGTGGGAAGCTAATCGAATTGTTCTAAATGTTTTGAATTCTCAGACTGTTCATAATAATACAATTATAAAAATTTTTACATCAGTAAACAATGCAGTGAATCACTCATAACCTCCCTGTCAAATTGCTTTGGTACCAAAACATTTGCCAAATAAATGCAAACTGATACGATATAAACATACTGGGAATCAACAGCTTTGTTGTTCACAAATTTACTTCAGAAATGTTAAAGGGACACTCCACTATTTTTGAAAATATGCTCATTTTCCAGCTTCCCTAGAGTTAAACGTTTGATTTTTACATTTTTGGAATCCATTCAGCTGATCTACGGGTCTGGCGCTAACACTTTTAGCATAGCTTAGCATAATCCATTGAATCTGATTAGACCATTAGCATCGCGCCAAAACATAACAAAAGAGTTTCACTATTTTTCCTATTTAAAACTTGACTTTTCTGAAGTTACATCGTGTACTAAGACAGACAGAAAATTAAAAGTTGCGATTTTCTAGGCCGATATGGTTAGGAACTATACTCACATTCCGGCGTAATAATCAAGGACCTTGCTGCCGTAACATGGTTGCAGCAGGCACAATTATATTATTCAGTGCCCGAAAATACTCCCCTTGGTAACTTTCAATAGCAGAGGACTATTTTCAGGCACTGCGTAATATCATAATATGGAGCTGGAAAATACTCTATTTTCAAAAAAGTGGAGTGGCCCTTTAAAAAATGACAGTGTTTGCAATTACCATCCCCATGTGTAATTTATATAGCTATATTTTCTCTTTACTATTTTAGTCACAGTTTGTTTATTTGTCTAAACACATCATGGCCCTGTAGCTGTATTGGGAAAACCAAATCCAAGGCTGCCAGTAAGATGGCTGATCTGTGGGATTTGAAGTGAACACAATGGGCGTTATGTGAAGAGAATCTAATCTTGTTGTTTAAGCCAGACACCAAATCTTATGCCAAAAAACGCACAGCCTCCTCCACAAAGCTAGCTGTGCGCTTGGGGTATAATGGTCAATTTTTGGAAACCGCAGCTGAGCTGTTCACAACGTGGTGCAAGTCTGATTCAAATGAATTTTTCTGGCTGTTTTGGTTGGGTATTATAAACTGCTGATAGATTATGTTATGCGATCATAAAGCCTGAATCCAAACTAAGCTACTTACAGTTCTTGCTCCACTGTGTAACATTTATTAGATGTTATTAGATGTCCTACAGTAGATGTTGAACTTACACGTCTAAATTGATCATGCACTTAATAACATTGTGCATTGTGTTTGCATTAAACAGCGAAGTTTGTTGAAAGTTACAGTCTATTCTAGAAGAACAATTTTGAGCATTGTGACTTTTTTTTTATTAAAAACTTTTTTCTTATATAAAATTACAGCCCGGTCAGTTAGACTCTCCTCATCAACATCAAGCCAGAAGTGTGACTAATATTTAACATTATCATTATTATAATATTACAATGAATCCCTTTTGAAAACAATGAATACAGTGAGAGCATAACAGACAGATCAAGTAGAGTTTTTTGTTGATTTAAATCAACCCTTTTTTGTTAGTAGGCCTATTTTAAGTCCAAAAACTTCAATGTATCCACCCTGGAGTACAATACAGTTACCTGTTTCGAATAAACCCATTTTAAACTATTTACAATGTCTAAAAAACAGCGAGCATGTGTTATAGCACCTACCATCATTACCATCAAAATATGTTTTAAGCTCTGAGCTCTCACAGAGAAAGAAATAATAAGACGAGCATTATAAATTTCATTTACTGCTGATATGGGCAGTTCTGCTCAGCGTTACGCTCCTGATAATGTGCGAATGACATGATTTCCAGTCTGTAGCAGGTCTTTTAACAGATGTGACTGCTGATAAATGAGCACGCTGGAATGAACATGACATTTAGAAAGTGTTGCAATAAAATGATGAGTGTATGAGTCAAACATTATCAGCACTGAAATGATGGCACCTTTGAAAGTTGCAGTTGCATCGGATAACACTGCCTCATAAACATGTGATCTCATGAGAGAAAACAGCACACTGCAGATTGTATTCAACATTGTGCTTTTATTAAAAGATTAGCTCTCTCTCACATGCTATTTGTCACTTGCTGGGGACAAAAAGCTTTTCGAAATGAAATCTGGTTCAAATCTGAATTATTGTACAACACACATACAATACAAATGCCACCCTCCCAAAAAAAAAAAAAAAACAGTTACAGTATAGTCAACACAGTTGTGAAATAAAGCACTGTCTGTTGAATGCTTTATTCTGATGTTGATTATTTTTCTGTATATCGCACACATAACCTGTCAAATGTCTTAAAATAAACACCAGAGCAATGATTGTGGTAACTGTGGTATAAGTAGAATTATTGACTCTAACTTTAAATTAAAGAGGACATTTCACAAGACTTTTTTAAGATTTCAAATAAATATCTGGTGTCCCCAGAGTACATATGTAAAGTTTTCGCTTAAAATATCATATAGATAATTTATTATAGCATGTTAACATTACCTCTTTGTAAGTGTGAGAATTTTTTTTTTGGGGGGGGGGGGGGGTTGTCCTTTTAAATGCGAATGAGCTGATCTCTGCACTGAATGGCAGTGGCGTGGTTGGATTAGGTGCAGATTAAGGGGCAGTATTATCCCCTTCTGACATCACAAGGGGAGCCACATTTCAATTACCAATTTTTTTCACATGCTTGCAGAGAATGGTTTACCAAAACTAAGTTACTGGGTTGATCTTTTTCACATTTTCTATATTGATAGAAGCACTGGGGACCCAATTTTAGCACTTAAACATGGAAAAAGTCCGATTTTCATGATATGTCCTCTTTAAAATAATGCACATAATGCACACCCATGGTGTAACATTACCATGTTGGGTGTGATTTTTTTCCCCGTCATTTATTCCTTACATAACAACACCCATATATTTTTTACTTTCACAAAAAAATGTATTCTTGCTTTTTGTGTAAATTCAGTTCAATTGAACTGTATTTATATAGTGCTTTCATGATGTACATGGAAAAAGAAAACACATAGGAAAATAATGAGATGTATAGAATACATATAAAACAAAAATCTGCACAAATTCATAAGAGTAAAAAAACTCAACTCATCTGCACAGTGTTACACTGTTGTTGCTGTTGTTAAAGTGTTCAAGTAAATCAGTTTTTTCCCCATGTTGCTATGCAGTT
This sequence comes from Paramisgurnus dabryanus, assembly GCF_030506205.2. Taxonomy (NCBI): domain Eukaryota; kingdom Metazoa; phylum Chordata; class Actinopteri; order Cypriniformes; family Cobitidae; genus Paramisgurnus; species Paramisgurnus dabryanus. Next base: position 21,619,606 of record NC_133355.1, on the reverse strand, counting down.
CCTATGAGCATTCTGTATAAGACCAACTCGGAACCCATCCCCAAATGTATACGTTATCTAAAAATATTGCATTCTCATTTAGTTGATTATATTTTAAATCAACACTTTAGTGTTTGATGATGTTGTTTTGTTTAAGTCAACATATCCTGTTACTTGGAAAAAAATGACAACATACAGAATATACATTTTGGGTGGGTGAATGTGTTTACTGTTTATGGAGACCTGATGTGCATGGTAAAAACAGACTGCAAAACAGATGCTTAAAATTACCAAAACACATCTGTTAAACAGGGCCCAGATCAGCTATGTTGAAATGCTGCCCTCTGGTGGATCATTTTGTTATATCAATGTAAAAAATCCAAAATGTTTGTATGTCAATGTTTGCATATACAGTAGCCTACTTGTCAGGACCACGATTATTTACAGTCCTCACAAATAATTTATTAAAATATTTCACTATATTTGTAAAGACAGTATACAAATATTGACCCACACAAGAATAGTTAAAGTGCACCTTTTAAAACATTTACAAAAAATAATTACTATAAAAATAGCATGAATTGGGCAAATTATGTTCCAGTTTAGATCTAATATCTAATAATGTTTGTTTGAGGGCTGTGAGGGTTAATAAATATCATTATTTTAATCTGAAAAATTTTGCATTATGTCCTATTATGTGTGTTATTGGATTCCAAATCAAAGTTTACCTGAAGTCATATTAAATCATTAAGGCTATTTTCTCCTTACTTTATCCAGTTTAATTCGTGTTTAAAAATAGTAATTAAAAATATATATATTTGAGAAGGTGATTTTTTGCAGTACCTAACCTATCCACGTGGTTGTGACATAACATAGACAATCAAAAATAAATGGTTTTCCTCGATGTATTTTTGGAAACCTAACATGGGTTCCTAAAACCTCCCTGTACTGCAGTATGTGAAGTAGTACACGTGTACCGTAAATTGCTTTGGATAAAAAATGCAACGAAGTAAGAATAAGCAACACTAGTTTAGATTAGTTTTTTAGTCACCATTTGATCATCATTGTGAATCTGTGAATACAATTTTATTTAACGTTACGTAGAATTAAACTTATGTGTTATTTATGTCAATGGAAAAAGTGTAACAGGATTTACATAAGAGGAAAACTGCTCTTGTATCTTAAAGACAAACCTAGTCTTGCCACAGGCATGATGGCATTACAACCAGTTGAAAGAGATGAATAGATACAGGGGCAATTGTGACGCACGTTGCTTGCAGAGCCACTTTACGCCCTTTTATCTATCAACGTGTCTAAAGCCTGACTGCATATCACAACTGAACTGCCCGCCCTAAATAGTATCTTGTCTCTTCACATCATCGTTTGATTCGGAAACATCTTTAAGCACAACACACACAGTCAGCAACAATGACAAGTCAGGTGGCGCATGCGCAGTGGCTCTGACATATTTGGCAATCGCATCCGTGGCGTGCGACGCTCCTTGGCAGCTGCCCAGCCGAGACGCTCCAGCTACTCTGTTAAACCCTATCAGCCGCTTACGCAAGCCTTGGTGACGTAACGTCAGAGGGGCGGAGTTACATGACTCCCAGGTCAAAATGCACATTACCTTTTCTCTTTCAGACCTGAGTTCAGAGTTAAGGGCCGGTCACACTAGACCAGTGGTCTTCAACATTTTATAGGCTGGGGACCCCTACATGGATGGAGAGGAGGAGCAGGGACCCCTAGTACATGTTAGGACTGTATTTATTACTATTTATCATACATACTTGGTTATTATGGTTACAAAGAGCCATACTACACTGAAAAAAATGATTCATTCAATTTACTCAATTTTTTTAAGGTAAGTGGTTGCAATCAATTTATTTAAGCTACATTTAAACAAAAGTTTTAAAAAATCATTTTTTTGTTTAAATGTAGCTTAAATAAATTGATTGCAACCACTTACCTTAAAAAAATTGAGTAAATAGAATGAATAATTTTTTTCCGTGTACCATTTTAATATAACTGAAAACATTATGTTGGGGGAATTTATATTATTATTATTATTATTATTAGCCTATTGTTAGCTACTTTAATTTTTCCATAATTTTTTTTGCATTCAAACAATATTTGGAGGACCCTGGGTTATACCACTGAGGACCCCCAAGGGTCCCCGGACCCCCTGTTGAAGACCCATGCACTAGACTAGACTATTCTTTCCATTGACTTCCATTCATAAGAAGCCTTAGCCTGGCTCCGCCCTTAATTTTCATTTCGCTTCAGCAGTACGTCTGGGATGGCTCTGTAGAGTTTTGTTTTCTCCTGCAAAAATCTGCAGGTCCAATCAGCGAACAGATGGGGGTGGCTAAGAACGATGATGTTGAGGTCGTGCGTCAGTTTGAGTTGTAGTTCAGTAATGGCAGCGGAGAAAGACGTGAGAAAAGCTATTCGATCCGTTGTTGTAAATCTGCCGAATATACAGAAGTTAAAGCCGGAGCAAGAACCAGGTTTGCTAAGTTTTGTTTGTCTGATTATTCTGACTTGTTGTTTGCGGACGGTTTCGGTGCATGATATACGTCACGACCACACGATAGCGATTGGCTTTGGCAGATCCTGAGTGACTCGGGGCAGATCCAATAGTTTTAAACTTCAACAATGGACCCTCCTTAACGGAAGTAACGCTTTTCAATGGAGCCTGGACTCTCTGTACAAATGAAATGAATGTACGAGAGTCTGGTTGGACCAGGCTAACGAAGCCTCCCCGCAATATCCGATAAATATTTGCATGCTTAAAGTCTAGTGCAGGGGTGGCCAAACTTTTCCTACCAAGGGCAAAAAAACAAACCCGACCGAGGGCCATGGGCCGAAAGTAAATGTTGCCGTGTAATATTAAAATTGCCCTCATTCTCCTAATTTATAATTGTCTAATATTTAAAAAATAAATAAGCAAAAATTATTCTGTTTATGCATAACTAATGTAGTTTTATTTTCAAAGGTAACTGTGTTTTTTAATCATTTTTAAATGTCCTCTTTTGTCTGTATGCCACTTCCCTCGACCTCTCCATTATTAGCCTATAGTACCCGAGTTCGTTGGTTTCGTGGTGCATGCTATATACCTTCAAGTATGTACATTAAAAAAATTATTAACTTTAATTCCTTGCATTTAATTGCAATTTACATTTTTGTAATGTAAAAATTAAAAGAAAAATTAAAAATTCCTGGGGGGATCCGGGACTCCCTATAAGAAGTCAAAATTATACTTAGGGGGTCCCTCAGATATTTTTATTTTAGTAAAGATAATGCTGACAAACCCGTTAGTACATTTTGTGAATGAAATTGATGTCAGTTAAAATAATTTGAACAGCTTTTTTGCTGAATGATTCACTCAACTTAAACACCACTTATAGGCCTAACACATTTAGGTCCTATCTAGTCAAACTTTATATTTTGAAATGATTAATAAATTAGTTTCTAGCCTTTATACAAAAATATTTTGGGAAGTATTACATAAATCATACATTTGTGTTTACAGGTAGTAATGTGTTGCCATTTTTAGTTTGCTGCTATGTCATGTTACATGGTAGGGACCCCCCATAAGACTTGATTCAATTTGAGCACTGCTTGTCACAATGCTACACGTGATACGAATTCGCAGGCCAGACTTGAACTGCAAAATATGGTCGCAAAAGCTCGCATTTCAGGTCTGACGCTATCTTATGCATATCAGTGGAAGTCAATGAAACAAAAAGTGTAGTGTGACCGCAGCTTTAGGATAAAAACAGTGCAAAAAAAGTTTCTGTGTTTGCTGTATCCCTTCTATCCACAACCCTGATGAACCGCTGTATTGTACTGGGGTGTTAAAGGGGATATGTTCTAAGTTTGTCGTACCCACTTTTTTAGAAAAATCATCAGTGTTGTGTGTTTTGGCCACGTTGTGAATGAAATGGCTGGTTGCTGCTGGAGTGAACTTAACTGACATGCAAACATTGAACGATAATTTAATATGCTCTTAAAAATAAAGGTGCTATAAAGGGTTTGTTGCAATGATCTTTTTAAACCATACAGTCACTTCGTTTTTGAGAGTTGTACGCCTGCGCTCATTTACTGAGAACTGTTGCGTAATAGAAATAAGCAGTCATGGACTGATAAAGTTTATAACAATATGACACAGACCATTAAACAAAACACGTTTCAGTAGAACACACACAAACATCAACTTTTCGGTTCATTCATTCGCCCCTGCTGCTAATCCTTCCAAAATTACATACTGACACCTAATCTGCGTGAGGCCTTCAGGCTCTGAGAAAATTATTAAAGAATTCTCGTGGTCTGGAGAAAGTTACGCAAGATTTTTTTGGCCACGTTTCACACATACAAGTTCACACTTTCAAGCCAACAGCCAGTTTAAATAAGAAAAATTGTGATCTTTATTTCATTTCATCCATAAACTTAAAATGTACATATTTACAACGAATAACCATTACACCCTCCCGGTCAACCCATGAGGTTTATGTCACAAATACATAATTCACAGTGCAATATGAACTTTGTGCACCCGTGTCAGCTTTCTCCATGTGCTGCGTGCATGAGACAGACACTTTGCATGCCCTCCAGACTAACAGAGGCTTTGCTTATAAAGAGCCTTTCAGAAAGCATAAAAGTCGCATAGTACTATTATGCCTGCATTCAGAGGTAACAATGCGAGAGGAAGCAAAAAAAAAAAAAACAGACCTCTGTGGGAACTCTGCCCTTACAGTTATGCTACTGTACTGTTCTCTCTTCTTTAAAGTAAGAGTAAAGATACACAGACTTAGTCATACTGAACATGGCAATCTCAGTCCATTCCTCTTTTGTACACCAACACCCAGCTGTTGAGTCATTCTTGTCTTTATCTTATCCGCAATAACAACTGACCTGCAATATTGAAACCTTATGTTATTGAATGCTTGACTGGCAGGACAAAACAGATTAAGGTAAAGCAGGGTAAGGGATCTACTGAAGGTTTTTTCGTCTTGGGAAAAACTGTATTGCTTATACTGTATGTAACATCTTTGATTAAGTATCAACTTTGTCTCAGATGTTTCTCATTAAATATCCTTAGAGATCTTATTTACAATATTTACCGTATCTGTCTGTAGCTTTGTAGACTGTTTATTGGAAATCTACATCATGCATTTTTAAATCTTTGTCCTTTACCGTCACATTTATGCTTCTGGTAGTACAAAAGTGATATTTGAGTATAGCTTACAGTACCAAAAATCTTAAAGATCAATGGTTGAGATATCACTTTTGCCTTTCCTGTACAGTTTGGCAGGCTTAAGTGACAATGGCACACGATAATGCTGATTTACAACAGCTTATTCATGGATATTTTCTTGTGATCTTCAGTCCCCTTGTATTACAGGAGACATGCACCTATGGTACTATTCAGTATTCAACGAGTGAGTCAACATACATGGGCATGTTTAAAGTGGCCCACGTCTGTCCTCCCCCTCCTTTGAAGCTAATATGTTACCCCGTGAGGTTAGTCACCATGTCGACATTCGTATTAATGCCGAGTCGCAGCAACAAAAACGGTTCACTAGCACCAAAAGACTTCAAAATATACCGGCTGACTGCACGCTGTCCCTAAACCTGACACAGATGATACAGTACTTTAAGTATTCACTGAGGATACTTCTTAAAAAAAAATGTATTAGAAAATGAAACACACACACACACACACACACAACAAATACCAAGACAAGGTTTGGTCCATGTTTAAGCTACAGCATATTGTTTTTCTCAGGAGAAAAGGTCCTCGTCCTGCTCGACTTCAATCTGGGGCACTGCCTGTTCTCTGCTGTTGACTTCCTGTTCTGCGTTTCCTGTGTCCTGTGTGTTTTCGTGGAACCACGGGTGAATGAGCACCTCGGCAGAGGTGAGTCTTTCGCTGGGGTCCTTTCTGAGCAGACTGCGAAGCAGACATCGCGCCCTCATGGACAACCCCTCGGGAAGGCAGTACGTGCCCCGTCGGATCTTGGAGAAGAGGGTTGCAGGGTCCGGGTCGTGAAAGGGGTAGCGGCCCACCAGCATCGTGTACAGCATAACCCCGAGGCTCCACGAGTCCGCCTGCTTGCCTGAGTAGCTACCGCCGCCGTTCAAGATCTCAGGGCTCACGTACGCCGGGCATCCGTGCGTGTCGAACATCGAGTCGTCCTCTCCGGATAGTATACGGCAATCCTCTAGGCCCTCCAGTTTCAAATGGGTCCTGTAAGAAATACATTACGGTTAATAATGAATAGCACCTGACGGTGGATGGGATATGGCTGTAAAGAATGATCATTACAATAGCATTAAGCCTATAACACATTCAGGCACTTATTATAGTATAATGCATTTTTCATAGCTGCTTGTCTCCAGTTAAATTGCCTTTGGCTCGCATTATTATTCGCATCTCTTGCAATGTTTCAAACACAGGCAGACCCGACTGATGCTCTGTGCATGTAAAGTGTTGATGGCAATTCGAAACTTCAGTAACCGTGAAACTCCTCCCGAATCATTACACTATTACAGTGGTAAACAGATGCCGCTAATGCTTATGTAATTGATGCAGATTTAACACAGTTTGATCCCAAATAATAACACGGCAAGATGTTGGAATTAAATTCGGATAAGGACCAAGCAATTCATCATCACACTTTGAAAGAAAAATTTTAAAGGGGACATTTCACAAGGCTTTTTTAAGTTGTGAAATAAATCTTTGGTGTCCCCAGGGTATGTATGTGAAGTTTTAGCTCAAAATATCATATAGATAATTTATTACAGCATGTTAAAATTGCCACTTGTAGGTGTGAGCAAAAATGTGCTGTTTCCTTTTAAATGCAAATGAGCTGATTTCTGCACTAAATGGCAGTGCCGTGGTTGGATAGTGGAGATTAAGGGGCAGTATTATCCCCTTCTGACATCACAAGGGGAGACAAATTTCAATGACCTATTTTTTCACATGCTTGAAGAGAATGGTTTACCAAAATTAAGTTACTGGGTTGATCTTTTTCACATTTTATAAGTTGATAGAAGCACTGGGGACCCTATTATAGCACTTAAACATGAAAAAGTCAGATTTTCATGATATGTCCCCTTTAAAGTGATAAGGAAGAATTGTTAAAAGCATAATCAAAAATAAATTTGAATAAAATGGAATTTAATTATTGAAAAAACAATACACACAAAGAGTAGGGATGTGTAGAAATTTGTGGATGCCAGGTGGTCCAATAATAAAAAAAAAATGCTTAATTGTTTTTACATATTGGAGAAAATACACTGCTGGGTTAAAAGTTACCCAATACATTGCAAGAAATGATTTCTTACTTAATATTTTTGTCTTGTTTTCAGTAGAAATATCTAAAAATACTTAAATTAAAATGATTTTTCTTGATAAGCAAAATGACCTAAGATAATAAGTCTAGTTTATAAACAAAAAATATACAATTTAAGTGAATTTGTGCTTAAAACAAGCAAAAATATCTGCCAATGGGGTGATAAAAATTCTTAAAGTAAGAAAGTCATTTTTTGCAGTGTACTGGGTTGTTACAAACACAACTCTGTTTTTTTTTAACCCAACTGCTGGGTTTTGTCCAACATTTACCCAGTCTGCGTAAAAAAAGTAACCCATCATTTTTAGTGTTCTGCATAAATGCTCTGCATGGGGTTTTGTGGGCCTGTCAGTGATGGATTCTGTATCTCAATACAATGTGCATTGCTACTGTAAATACAGCCATGTTTGAAGTCTTTTATTATGCATTGAGCCGAACTAACTCATGTGCTATTTGTGTACGAGTGGTCTGATCCTCAGTCTATACATACTATAGAACAGGGCCTTGTCTAATTATGGCCCCCATTTAAACAAAAGCACGCACGGAAGTTTCCACAGCGTGCGCACAAAATAAACACGCTTCATCTCTCCAGTGCTCTCTAATGTAATCCTGCCGACTCTCGGCTAAACTTAGCTCAATTTCCAGTGGGAGATATATCCAGTACTACTCTAGGAATATCCCTGTGCACATTAACAGTAAGACTTTATGACCCATGAGTATACATCTCTGTGTGTGTGTGAGCTGGTATCCCTCAGTAAAACATGAGCTGCATGGTATTGTGTTTCATCACCGGCTATCAGCCACAGTTTGGGGGGTTGCGGATGACACAACAGCATTTTACCAGAGGTGGAGAGAATGAGTCATAGCCCTGTGTGTGTGTGTGACTGACACAGAGACTGAGAGTCAGGACAGATACGAGTGTGGTGCAGGTCTGCTGTGTTCTCTCTGCACCTGTGTCTCATGCTCACGGCATCTGCCTGTGCTTCATTATACCCTATGAACGCCACCGTTACATCCGTGACACATGAACACAGGCCCTGCCCAGCCTGTGTGCGTCTGTTTCACAATCAAACAGACACATTCCAGGTAAGCCGGTCTCTTTGTGAGCGTATCTCAGCATAATCGATGTTTCAACGATAGTCGCCTGATGCTTATCATCACTGCGTTTTGCAAAAGTTATTTCAGGTATGGAAACATCACGTTTGTCGAAATGAAAAGATGGAGTACACCAAAATGCTGTAATGTAGGACTTTATGCCGCTCGTTGCTGCCTGTCACATTATTAATATATATCTGATTATTACAAATGATACTGATAAAATCATTTATCTTGCTTCTAAAATTGCATACTGTATAATACATGACATCATAATTTAAATACATTTTAAACAAACATTTACATTTATGCATTCTGCAGACACTTTTATCCAAAGTGACTTTGAGAGTGCATTTAATATATACATTTTTTATCAGTACGTGTGCTCTCTGGGAATTAAATCCATGACCTCCCAGATGCTAATGCAATGCTTGTTTCCATTATATATCTGTATGTGAGCTTAGGACAATCATAAAATGTAACCATAAAATCATTAACTTCTCTATTTTGCCTATATATAGTACTTGACTACAGGAGCAGTTCTCAATTTTAGTCCTACAAACAGTTAATCGCCTGTTTATCCGGTTGCATAGAGTTAAACTATTATAGACATGTCACATCAACGTATTAATTGTTGCATGACATGGCTATTGCAAATTTGCACTACTTTATAAGTCAGTGTGAACTCTTAACAACAACAGGAACTTTGCAGCTTTCTGGTCCGCACAAATGTCAGCATGCCCTGGTCACGTCTGTGCTACACGCGTTTGTCACGACAGGCTGTAACTCTGCCAATGTTGCACTGTCCTAATCATCTCAGTATCATCACTATTTCTTTGTAGTGCCTAATCGAAACCATAGGGACACAGAGGACACAGTGCAACACTGACCCTCCTCACCTTAAAACAATGCTGCATTCAGGATTGAAGTATTGCATCTGTACGTACTGTACTGTACATGATTCTGAATGGTGAGTGTGCGTTGCTATGACTCATCTCGCTGCACCCGTTGCCTGCTATAAAATGATTCCTCTTATACTATTCACATTTTCACGCAATCATGCACATGGCCAAAGGTCAGCATTTAAAATCTTGTCCTGGAAATGACAAACAAAAATCTACATGACTGCAGATGGGGTGTGATTTGAATTTAATATTGGACACAATAGGTGTCTGATTCCATCTAATACTACTGCAAATGCTGCAAATGTATGCCATTTGCATTTTATACATAATTCCCACACCTAGGACTTTCATTTCTACAGAACAGATGACACAGATTCAGAGATTAAATAACCAGGGCTGTTCCTCTTATGAAGAAATATGAGTAATTTGAGTGCCATGAGTTTGTTCCTTTGAATCTTTAGGGAACCGGCACCGATCACCTGCGATGTGCCACAAAGCCAAAGGGAAGCGAGAGTTAAACCAGAATTATTTTCAGAACTGCATTGATGTCACAGCATCGAGGTAACGCACCTGACACGACCCACAAGATTTCAGATCTCAAACTTGCACATGTATTTATATGTATATAACAATCACTCTTACCTTTTTACATCTGAGAACACAACCTTGCGTAGCTTAAGGTCCCCCAAAACAACGCCGCCCTGGTGGCAGTGGTTCACAGCCGATGCCACCTGGTAGAAAAGCTTTGAGGCCAGGTCTTCAGAAAGCCTTTTGCTGCTCTTTACAAAGGTGTGCATGTCTCCAAAATCTTTCTCCTGGAACACATAGGCCTTGCTCTCTCCAAGAACTATGTCTTTGATCTGTGCAATGTTCTTATGCCTTGACAGCATGCTGTAGGCTCTGATTTTCTCCTGGTACTGGCCCATATTAAACACCTGCAGATGGCAATAAAAATAAACTTGTGAAAGATGGCTACAATTTTGACCTGATAAAATCAATTATGAATTATGAACATTCACCATAATGCTTACGGTTAGATTTTCTTTACAGAATGTTTAAATCAGCACATTTGCTTCAATGAAAGTCAGTATTTAATGCTTGTAAGCTCAATAGGATTACATGTAATACTATAAGATGAATACTACATTTAGACCTTTCATATTTGAGGCTGGTGCATTTATAGTACCTAGCCTAAACTGACTACAATATTAAACTTACAGATCATTTGGATTACCCTTGCTCCCCTGCCCCCCAAAACGTACAGGAATAGAAATGCTTTAGGTGTATTAAAAATGTTAAAACTCTTCAGTTTATTTCATAGCATATATTTAAATATATCGGAGGTCGTACAGTGCATGCCCCTAAGCCATTTGTTTAATATTAAATGAAAATATTTACATATATTACTTGTTTAAATCAAACATAAAATAATGAATAGGCTAAATAAAACTTAGTCTGCTTAGAATCTTAAGTAAACTTCATATGCACCTAACTACTAAAGCATGCTAAATACCATGTTAGTTCACATCATATTTGATATTTAAAATACAAAATAAAGTTGTTTACCTTGCAGACCAGTTCTTCTCCCGTGTCCATATCTAAAGCGCTGTGCACCCCCGGTCGATCGGTCAGGGGCACCAGCAGAAACTGGCCGATGTGAGCGGGACACTGATGGGTTGGGCTGACGCTCAGAGGCGCTCCGCTGACCGGAGATCCGGGTGATGAACCCAGCAGACCCGCATCACCCGACGACTCGCTGAGCCTGGGACATTTCGCTACGGGCTCATCTGTGTCAAAGCGCTTGTGTCTGTGTCTTCCCGGAATAGGATTATGAATCCAATGCACGCTCATTTTTTTTTTAAAAAAAAACAAGAGTTAATGTAAACACGAATATTTTGTAACAGAGAGTCCGACTAATCCGACAAATTGCACATGAAAGATCCCTGCCCCGCTGCAAAAGGAAAAAAAAGATCCTAGTTGTTCATCAATGGAAGCGTGAAATGCAAAAAAGTATCTGTATCGTATATTTGCTCATCCATTATTATTCAGATTTTTTGCTTTTGTCTTCTCGTGAGAATACTGAAGCCCGGTGCTGTATGAAGCAGCTGTGTCGTGTGAAATATTGCCGGTATGGATCTCAGTCCGTCTCATTCAACTACTGATGCTGTTGTCTGAGCTCTACTATCGGCTGTAGCGATGTCCGATTCACAAACGAATCGTTTTTGTGAACCGATTCGTTTTAAAGATACATTCGAATCGTTTCGCCAAGCTAAACAGCTCCACTGCAGTGGAGGCTTTTAAACTTTTAAAATTTTTACCAAATAAAGCAATTTAGAGCTTAGTATGTCTAGAAAGCATTTTGTTAAAATAATATTTGAACTGAAATCATTGATCTTGTTTTTAAATAGTTCAATTCACGATTTTACATTTCCTTTTGTGTGTAAGTGTATTAAATGTTTACGATATGCAAAATGTACAAACACCAAAGTAAACGATGACGCGAGTTACCGTCTCCACCGTAAATCTCTTTTCTTAGATTGTCGGCAACAGTTTACTTGATTGGTGATGTAAACAAGACCGACATGATCATACATGGTAAGGAGCGTCACATTTCCGGCTGACGTCAGAGGTATTCAGACCAATCACAACGTACTGGCCAATCAGGGACAGTTTTGTACAAAATCCGTGCGTTTCAGGAAGAGAGTGAAATCGAGAGCTACAAAAAAATGTACGGTATGTGGAAAATAATGTGTTTTTTAACCATAAATCACGCGAACACATTGTATTATACCAAATAACGTTGTTTTTAGCAATTGAAAATGTGCTTTTAAGCTAATTTTAACAGCGGTTTGTCTTACTTGAAGTCATCATGAGGCCCTCTAGTGGGCACCGGGGGCCTAGTTGAGAAACATTGTATGTGAAAACCTTAGGAATTAACCTGTGTGATTGGTGACGTTTTTAAACGTAAAGGATTTTATAACAAATTATTGAGCACAATTTAAAATAACTGATTTATATTAGAGTTTAATTTTATTACAAACAGTCGTTCAATTTAACGTGAGATCTTTGGGGACACCTCTAAATAGTGATGACTAAAATACTCAGTGAATCAGTTCAAAACAAAGCGTTCGAACAAACCGATTCGCCTAAAAGAATCGGACTTCCCAATGCTGGAACTCCGCCCGGTTTGGACTCTCTAGTGACACATTCATTGCAGTCTCGACGATTGAGCAATCGCCACATGCCATTCACCTTCCTGAATGTTAAACAAGTTCATTTGTTGTTTAGCAACAGTCAGATGCACGCAAATTGTTTAAGTAAGGTGAAAGTAAAATTGCAGCTTTGAAATTCCTTTAAACTGTGTATTTGCACAAATTAGTCTAAATGTTTCGCATGATTAAATCCAAGGACGTTAATACATTCATATTTTTCATAGTGCTTCATGAAAACACATGCTAGACAATGATTTACTTTATTTCGACATTCAGAGTAGCCTATTACAGTCTGTGTTTAGTGAGCTGCTCTATGTGTGCTTATTTTCTCACCACCAGTAGCCTATGTTTAGAAGTTAACATCTTCCTGACAACGTGTCAACCTATATGACATAATGGCCTCACAAAAAATGCGTGAGGAATGGGGGAAGTACTCTATTATTTGCAGTTCATATTTGTTTATGTGCTGATGAGTCATCAGCATAAAGAGAAAGACAGGGAGTGGTGGTGCCTTTTGTAGAATAACCATACAGTAGATCTGTATCGCAAATAAATGCTTGTTTATTTAAAACAAAACGAGAATGTATATTATAAAGCAATCTTGCGAAACTGCAAATGCATGTGACTCACAAAATCAATTTGAGCGACTAGCTAGGAAATTGTGTGACCACAAGATGTGGATCAGTGCTTTGTAATCGGCTACATATGCTTTTATGTCTTACAACAACAGTCACTATATTGGAATTTTTGTCTCGCTTTTATTGGTTGTCCCTGCTCTTAATTTGTAAGGAAATGAAAAAAAAACACCTGTTTCACCAACACTGTAAAAATGCAGCATTTTGTCAAATCAACATATATTTTTATGTTACTTTAACTTAAAAACTAAATAATTTTTTTTATAAGTTATGTCAAATTATTACAGGTAAAACTGAAAACAGTAGGTTGAATTGACTTGTAAAACCAAGTAATTGGTTCATGCTGCATTTTTTTTTTTACAATAAAGAGCAAAGCAGCCTTTATTTTTAAATGCTTCAAATACCACAAATTTATCCAAGTGTAATTTTTTTTAATAACAAAGATAAATAAGTGTTTTGTGGACTAGCGATCAAAGTCTAAAATAAAATGCAAGCACATGCCCAAAAAATTTGATGGATGCTTCTGCATTCACTGTCAATATTTCATAACAAAAGGAAAGTTCATGCTGTTCCAAAAAATAAGTGTGTAATACTTCGGAACGCGTTGTCCTCCTGATTCCCTGAATTTGTGACATAATAGATGCCTCTGTGTTCAGGTTTATCAAACATGGTCAGGTTGAGTATTTAACATTAAAAGAATGATTATATTTAGTTACCGTGTTTCCATTGACAGTCGAATATCTGTGTGATGACTCAGTGTCTGATGTGTGTGGTTGTCATGCAGTTAAGCAGGAACAGAACAGGTTTTCTGCGCTTCCTCTCCCTTTAGAGTAAAACACCCGGCTCTCAATGAAAAAATATATCTACTTCTGCTTTGTTATGACATAAACAGGTGTCACAGAGACCACACTTGATGGTATTTGTGTTATGTTTGCATGTGATTTAGAGAACATGGATATTTGAGGTCATTCTCGCTTGTGGGCCCTGCCAGAGCTTTTTTCCACTGTAATTAACTGACTCATTGCCAGTAGCAAAGGCAAACCGAACAGATCATACTGTACACTACAAAATCAGCTAGGAACAGGTGTAAATTCTCCATAGACGGATTTTATCCACTTCATCTACTGAGACCAAAGCACGGGCTATTTAAAAACACTGGTGAATGCTGCATCGTAATTGGGCTGAACTTTAACAATGACAGTATGACTGTCAATCAATAGTGATCATAGTGCTTTAAGTATTGAACATGGTTTAAAAGGTGTAAAGTCAACCAGTCATATATAGGCTTACAAGAATAACACTTTAAAGTTCCTGTAAAGTCAGATATTAATGTGTTCTGAGTTTGTCACACCACAGCAAAATGTGTTATTAACCACCCCACCAAATTTGAATGATGGAAAAATGGCAATTCTCAAAATTGTTCAGCAGTGTTCGCTGTCGGTGCTGAAACCATGCCCACTCATGGGAAAGCCACTGTCTCTTTCTTTCAATTTTTAAATACCACTACAACCTGAATGGATGCTCGGCATTGTGTTAGGGGCGGGGCCATGCATGGTGGCTCCAATTCCTAGAAGAAAGATGTGTCATCCGAACACAATCTCATGTCAATTCGTAAACATATTTCACAAGGTGGCTAATTCGTATTAATTTATATTTGTACAATTTGTGCAATTTGCTTTCGGCCCGTGTCATTGGGGTTAGGGGTGTGGTTTCATTATTGTTTATTATAATAATTGATTTATTATATATTATAATAATCAATTTCATTATTGTTTTATTATTATAATAGTTTTTGTACGATTCACTTTGTACGAATTCATACAAATTAGCCAACTCGTAAAATGTGTACACTGTAAAAAAGATTTGTTGGTTCAACTTAAAAAAGTATGTTACCTGGTTGCCTTTGAATTTTGAGTTAATTCAACTTAAAAATATTATTTAACAATTTCGACAGTTTTTTTTTAGTTAACTGTTATTTTGAAGTTGAATTAACTTATACAGTGTGTACACATTTTACGAGTTGGCTAACAGTACATGAAAAAACATCTGAACCGTTTGGTTCGCTCGTCTTGGTACGGAGCGTGTGTGTGTCGCACGGTTCGGCGCATGCGTAATGTAGCCTCGTGCCCGTATGTTACCTGAAGCCTTGTATACTTTCGTCTGGCTCCACAGCGCAAAGGTCCGTTTGGGGAGGTGTTTATACTCGACGCACAGACTGTGTGCTGGCTTGATGAGACGTTAGATTCGCCTTGAACTTGTGCTTCTTGGGTTAGGGAGCCGCGTGCAAAGTTACAAATTTTTTTTGATAATTCTTGTTAATTCTTCAGTTTAATCTTTGTGTGCTTCAAGTTTAATCTTTGTGTGCTAAAAGGCACATAAGTTCCTGTAGAGATAGCAATACACATTCTCCTTTTTTTGCCAAGTAAATGAAAAGCATGTCATCAATGTCTTCTCTCTCTTCCTGTATCAAAATCTCACCTAGCTTTCCTCAGAGATGGTCCCAATAATGTGCTTAAAGCCAAGTCAAATTCAGTTTCTGCATGATTACATGATATAACAGTTTTGTTTTTACTATATCCTAAATTTTGGATAATTAAGCTATATATCATATTTTGAAGTACATTTGTAGACTGTTAATGAGAACCGTACAGAACCGAAAACCATGACCACAAAAAAACAGTGATACGAACTGAACCGTGGGCTTTGTGACCGTGCCACCCCTATAATATATAATACATTATTATAATATACAACAAAACAATTATTATAATAAAACAATAATGAAAACCCACCCAAAACCCCACCCTTAACCCCAATGACACGGGGCGGAAGCAAATCATAATAAAACGTACAAATATAAATTAATACAAATTAGCCACCTTGTAAAATACGAATTGCCATGAGATTGTGTTGAGACACATCTTTCTTCCAGAAGCTAAGCTTTATCACCCAGCTGGAAGTCAGGAGGTCAGGAAGGTCATAAGTTACAGCAAGCAGATTGTGAAACAGATGTAATTTAATCATGACTTTCCTCTTCATTGGTTTTGGTTCAATTACAGCTGTGCGCAGAAACTTTTGAAGCGTTGCCTAGATTTACTGCTAGCATAATAAAATCTCAAGTGGCAAGATTTTGAAATCCTCATGGTTTACAAGACATAATACATGCAGCCACTTTGGCTCACCATCAACAGTGCTTAAACGCTCATGTAAACATTCCATAGTTCAGACAGCATCAGATTTCAAACAGGCCATTATTAAGTTTCCACGCAGCTTCTGTATTCTCCTGTGAACTTTTTCCTACGTGGTAAAGCATTTTAAATGGCTTTTTTACACTTTGTTTCTCAAGATCCGGTTAGTCAGGAGAATACTCTAGATCTGATGGACCGTGCCTTTCATACGAGTGAGAAAAACCTGTGTTAGGTGGAAGTGCTCCAAATTGAAAGTCTTTAGTTTGTAAAAGAGGAAGTTGATGCACAATGGTCTAAAAATGCTCTTGACATATTTGTGACCCTGCCTGTGAAAACTCAGCTCATTCAATCATCCAACATATTTATATCGTTAATACTGACTGAGTAAGGTCATGGCAAAGATTAAAATTAAAGTTAAATCAATGAGTAAAATCAAACGTTGATGCTCATAATCTTTAATGTCTTATGAGATTATGAGACTTTAGTCTGGATTTCACAGACAGGGTTACATTTTTATTTATCTTAAAGCGAAAGTTCAGCCAAAAGTGAAATTTCTTCATTCATTATTTACTTACCCCCTGCAACATTTCTCAAAATATCTTCTTTTGTGTTCTGCATAAAAAGTAATAGATATTTGGAATAGCATAAGCTTCAAGTTTCAACTTTTATTGGTCACATACACAGCCATACGCAGTACGACATGCATTGAAATGCTTGGTAGAGTTTAGGGATGCATAACAATTAATTGCGATTAATCCATAGAAGAATAAAAGATTTTGTTTACATCATATACACTCACCTAAAGGATTATTAAGAACACCTGTTCAATTTCTCATGAATGCAATTATCTAATCAACCAATTACATGGCAGTTGCTTCAATGCATTTAGGGTTGTGGTCCAGGTCAAGAAAATCTCATGAACTCCAAACTGAATGTCAGAATGGGAATGAAAGGTGATTTAAGCAATTCTGAGCGTGGCATGGTTGTTGGTGCCAGACGGCCCGGTCTGAGTATTTCACAATCTGCTCAGTTACTGGAATTTCACGCACAACCATTTTTAGGGTTTACAAAGAATGGTGTGAAAAGAGAAAAACATCCAGTATGCGGCAACAAATGCCTTGTTGATGCTAGAGATCAGAGGAGAATGGGCCGACTGATAGAAGAGCAACTTTGACTGAAATAACCTCTCGTTACAACCGAGGTATGCAGCAAAGCATTTGTGAAGCCACAACACGCACAACCTTAAGCAGATGGGCTACAACAGCAGAAGACCCCACCGATACCACTCATCTCCACTACAAATAGGAAAAAGAGGCTACAATTTACACAAGCTCACCAAAACTGGACAGTTGAAGACTGGAAAAATGTTGCCTGGTCTGAGAAGTCTCGATTCCTGTTGAGACATTCAGATGGTAGAGTCAGAATTTGGCATAAACAGAATGAGAACATGGATCCATCATGCCTTGTTACCACTGTGCAGGCTGGTGATGGTGGTGTGATGGTGTGGGGGATGTTTTCTTGGCACACTTTAAGCCCCTTAGTGCCAATTGGGCATCATTTAAATGCCACAGCCTACCTGAGCATTGTTTCTGACCATGTCCATCCCTTTATAACCACCATGTACCCATCCTCTGATTATTATACACAGTTCACACACATATATATGATGTAAACAAAATCGTTTATTCTGCTATAGATTAATCGTGATTAATCGTATGCATCCCTAGTAGAGTTTACAATACAATTTTACAGACTAGGAAAAATATGCTTAAAATATGAAATGATAGAACCATAATGCATATAAATAAAAAATAAATGAAATATGCACATGAATGAAAAATGAAATCAGACATTATATGCATGCATATGAAATAACATTACTTACTAATGTCATTAGATACTATTCAAAAGCTTTGTCTATATAGTTGGAGACGGGTGTGTGGCAGCCACACCGCCAAATGAAGCGCTGCTACAGTACTCAAAAGTTTGTTGTGATGAGTGATATATCGTCCTCAATACATTGCGATGAAAGCTTAGGAAACTTGAAGACATAGAGGTTCATATGGTGGCTTAATAAGTTTCCTGTACCAAGCAGGCGCCAGTCTCTCTTGTCAAGTGAATTACAGTACAGTCATTCAGAGTCATTCGTCTCTTACAGCTGTTTAACCTTAATAAAGAGGTTTGGAATGTGGAGCTATGCTGAGATTCTCATCTGTTGCCTATGTGACAGGTTAAACAGCGAAGGCAAACGTCTGTCAAGATACCTCTCAATGGCCTACAATACTGTGTTGCCTAATAGTTTTTGTAGGTGGAAGACGGATGGGCTTACTCAGTGACGGTTTAATCCCATTTAGCAAAAAAAAACAAGATTGAAACTTAAGCCATTGTTCATACGCTTAAAACCACATTAAAGAGGAGGCTTAACAGTTCACGCACATCCCTGGCGTGTTAGCGTCGTATTCAAATGATCAATTGAGGCCGTTTAGCATTTCAAAAACAAATTTATTGTTGCATACCCATCTTACAGGATTTGCCTGGCCTGAGCATTGTGCCAGAACAGAGAAGATTTACTTAAATAATACCATCAAACAGCAATAATTTCACAGGCATTATGGCACTATGCCAATGAAGACAGGAAAGTGTATTTTTTTCTCCAATTAACACTTGAAGATTTTTTTTTACTGGCCTAAAGGTAAAATTGCCAGAAGAGCCCCGTGTCAAGTTACATTAGCACAGACTACAGTAGCGTCATTTGGAAAGTGCAGGGGTACGCTTGCTCAACTCGAGTAGCAATGAAGTGCCCCTGTCATCTATGTTCAGAGGTGTGCGAGGATTACACAACAGTCATTTCCATAAACATGGACTCGTGAGAGCTCAGCGTTCGGGGTCAGTGACTGGTCTGTACTTGTCGAGCTATAGCGTAGATAAAGTGTGCTCTGAAAGGAAGGTGTTATGTTAGCATGTAGGCGGAGGTAATTAAGAGAAGGAAATGTGCATTATTAATGGTAATGGCTTATAATAATAGGCTACTGCGTGATCTGTCATGCCCACCGCCTCGGGTCGCTGGCATGTTGATGTACCCGCTGTTGTTCCCTGGACCTGTCAGAACTCTCACTTGTCTAATGGAGAGCTCTCGAACTCGAGTCGTGATGCTCTTAGTACACAGAGCTGTGCTTGCCATATGAGGAGCAAAGACCAAATGTGGTCGCGTTTGCTTTGTATGTCACCCAGTGCTACAAACGGAGTGACGAAAGCTTTCCGATGGCACCAAAACAAACTCATTATGTAAATTGCCTCTTGCAGCAATACGCAGTGCCAACGTGCCAAATTTCCCACAATGGGGAAATAACATGAAATGGGTCATGGGAACTGAACCAGGTGGAACGAGGGCAAGCATGGCCGTATATGGATAATGAGCGTACGTAGCCTCCAAAAATGGATTTAAAGAAAACAAACATGTGACCGGTTCAAAGTAGCATGGGCATATTTGCAGTCTGGAGCTTGATAGATGAAAATCGAGTAAAAATAGAGTAAACACACTACGCCTGCGATGCTCCCTTGACAGCCAGCCGTGCATAGCATGTTATTGAAATCAGAATAAACCTTATATTTCATGTGCATGTGTTAATGATTAAATATGCCAACGTGATGGTTTTTTGGTGCCAAGACAGAACAGACAGAACAGCCGTTTGTGACACACACGCAGCTCAGTGCCTTTTATGAACATCTCACAGTGTTCAAATGATTATACATGAGATAACTCGGTAAAGTTATGCAAACAACGACGTCTCGTTGTCATGATGGGTCATTCCGGGTTCAGGAGTTGACTCGAGCAGACATTCCACAGGTTGTGTCTTCTTACTCAATCTGTTCCCACCTCACACAAAAGCTTTTAACACAGTCCAGATGTCTCTGGAACACGGTCAGACAAGGAAAATTATCCTCTTGGTTTTCAGGAGTAAATATTTTCATCAGTTTGGAAGGTAAATGGAAACAGTCCGAGCTGGCCGAGGAGAAGAGACATTCCCCTGCTGCTTCTCTGACACTTGCTTGGTAAGAGAAGAAGGCAATGTGGCGTGCCAGCTTCTGCAACACTCGCGATGGAAGAAACGAGTTAAAATAATAGACCACCGTGCTCGCCTCTTGATCTCTCTGAGTAGCAGTGACTTTTTGGATCAGTTTTCCACATAAACAGTTATCAGAATTTCATTACGTTGCTCTCAGAAGCAGGGTTGGGGAATAGAGGTAATGCTAGTAACTTTACATTTGCAGTAATGTTGCTGTTCTGGTGTTGTGAAAACATTGCAGCATATACTGTAGCCTATGCAAAAACAAGCTGGATTTTTCAACATGTTGCTTAACAAAACATTGCGTCACTGCCCAGGTAGCCTGGTGCACTTGCACCATTTGTCTGCTGCTGTGTATTTTACAACTTATGGTATTCTACCTGATTATATAGCCAACGCCACTGCTATATAAACCATCAATATTAGAAACACAGTATCAGGTCAGTTATCTCATACAAGAAGAATGAATACCATACATCTTCAGATTCCCATTTGCAATGAGCTCCAAAAGTGATGCCCTCTCTTTACACACTGAAAACCATAATAAGTTGACTGAACTCATTTGATTGAGTAAACACCGTTCCCTCAATTCAACTGAGTAATGGGTCTTCCGATAACTTGTATATTTACTGTAAATTCGCTGAAATTGGTGCTCATGTGGACTGAACTTAAATAGTCATTTACATTTTAAGTTCATTGCACTTACAACTTTTGGGGTTTTCAGGGTTTCCAACACCTTGGTAAACTTCAAATTCAATGACTTTCAAGGACTTTCCAGGTCAAATACCATCAAATCCTTAATGTGGGGACACATTTCAAGTGACAGCAAGGATACATTGTTACAGTTTTTATGTGTCAAACACAACTATGCAAAAAAGCATTTTGGTAGGGATCAAAATTTGCATATACCTGTAGGAGATATAAGCATTTCAAACGAACAGTTTAGCACGTTCCCTAAAAAAGCTTAGAGTATTAATGATATCATCCTACACTACAGGGAATACTATGGATTTTTTTCCAGAGAAATAGATATTTCTTGCACAACATAGATTCAAGCACTTTCAATGACCTTTATGTTTTATTTATTTATATATAAGACTTTCCAGGGCCCTGAATCCCCCCCAGATTCCCAAACTTTTTTTCAATTTAATAAGTTAAATTAACTGAGATTGCTAAGATTGTTTTTTTACTAATGTTTAGTCACGATTACTTGAATTTTTAACATTATGGTTTTCAGTGCAGTCTATTACTGTTGTGTCAAAGAGATACAGTATTACCATTATTGGACCGTTTAAGCATCAGAATCAGCGCTTTTTTCTCTATGACCATACGCACAAGAAAAATAAGTCCTTTGGGATGGGCAGCAAACGCTGTGTTGATTTCCTCCAGATGTCTCTCAGCATCCTGTCCTGCCCAAACAAATGTTCAATTCAAAAGCAAAGGGACACAGCGCAGAGCTCCTGCACGTGCGATGTTATATTGTGCATCCATCCTGTTCTTTAGTGTCCTTCAGGTTTGATGCCAAGCACACTTTGTTACTGTCAGCCTGTTCCTATACAGTATGTCCCCTATTTGAGGGACGTTTTTGCCTAAATATACAGCACTGTTTATATCACTTTGTTGTAAGCCTGTGGATATGTTGGTAATTATTTGAGACCAAGGCTGAAATCAGATCTTGTGATTCAAATCTTAATTCAGTAGTAACACTTTACAATAATAGTAAATGAATAATCATGTGCTAATACCTTAACTACAGTATAATCACTTCAATATGACCTATTGATAAGATAAAGGAAAACACCACCGTTTTTCAATATTTCACTATGTTCTTACATCAACTTAGATGAATTAAGACATACCTATCTTTATTAAATGCTTGCACTTAATCTTTGTTCAGTGCGTCCTGAACGTGGTAGCATTTTGCCTAGCCCCATTCATTCCTTAGGATCCAAACAGGGATGTATTCAGAAGCCACCAAACACTTCCATTTTTTCCCAATTTAAAGACTGTGACATGAGTAGTTACACGAGTAATTATGGTGGCACAAAATAAAACGTGGCGATTTTTTAAGCTGATAAGAAAATGAGAACTATATTGTATGGCGGAAGAGCATTTAGTTTGCAGCACTTCGACCTTGGGCGCAGCAATATTGATGGAAGTTTGAGCGAGACGGGGGTGTTCACAAGACTGATGATGTTACTGCTAGGGTTGTCACAATTAATCGGGCAAATGCGCGTTTTCTCAATGAATGAATTTGAATGAATTACGGTGAAATGCAGCCACATCCAAAAGCCAGGGGGCGCTCTCGCTTAGAATCACCATTTGTGCCACAGAAGAAGTAGTATACCAAACACTATTCCAGGAAATGTCTAAAGGAATATTTATATCGCTGTTCTTCAGATTGTTTCAGGTATTTTCATGATAATAAAGAATATTTTGAATGATTGTGTTTGACGAGTGTTGCTTTTTTAAATGCACGTTATAAACGACTCAAACTTGTAGTGATTTTAGATTGATAAGGACTTCCTACTGATCACGGAGCCGTAGTACATGCACATGCTGTGCATGAAACACTGAATCAGAGCCTTATGATTCAGAATCGATTTTAGACAGGTCTTTTTAATGGGAGCGCGATGCATCGATACACATCCCTAGTTACTGCGCCACAATGCTAACACATGCGCTGCACAAAGATTAAGGGCACACATTAAAAAAGATAGGTATGTATTAATTTGTCTAAGTTGAGGTGAGAACAAAGTAAAATATTGATTTCCTTTAAAGGTGCAGTGTGTAAATTTTAGCTGCAACTAGTGGTGAGGTTGCGAATTGCAGCCGATGGCTCAGTCCACTGCTCACCCCTCGCTTTTGAAACGCATAGAGAAGCTACAGTAGCTGCCACCGGACAAACATGTCATCTTCGGAGACAACTTAGTAAAAATGTTTGTCCGTTAAGGGCTTCTGTAGAAACATGGTGGCACAAAATGGCGATTTCCATGTAAGGGGACCCTCAGTTTGTAGATAAAAATTTCTCATTTTAAGGTAATAAACATTACAGTTCATTATGAAAGGTCTTTATACACCTCTGATAATATCGTTTTGTATAATATTTTGCATTTCTGTCAAGAGATCCTTCTAAAAATTACACATTGCACCTTTAAGCCATGTACTAATCAAGAACTAACCATAACTGTCATTCATGCATGAATAACAGCTACCCTAACTTCATATTAATACATGTTTGTTAGTTTATGTATTAATTAACACTTTGGAAGTCAAACATCCTCTAAGAACACAAATAACTTTTATGCACAATGTTGAAGTTTGTAATGCAAACTTGAAAATTGGCCCCACAGCTGTGTTACAAACATTACTGGCACTGGATTTCTCGCAATATTTACAGTCAACCTCATCAAATGTACCGTGATGCGATGCATTGGTAATTAAAATGAGTCACTTTTTCCTCATTTTTTTTTTTGTCGTTCCACTGCTGCAATTAAAGGGATAGTAAAATCATCCTAAAGTTGTTCCAAACCTATATAAATGTCTTTGTTCTGCTGAACACAAGGGAAGATATTTGTAAAAAAAGCAAAAAACAGAAGCATCATTGACTTTAATAGTAGGAAAAACAAACACTATGGAAGTCAGTGGTGCTCATAAACGCTTTGGTTACAAAATATTTTCCTTTGTGTTCAGCAGAACAAAGAAATGCATGCAGGTCTGTAACAACTTGAGGGTGAGTAAATTATGATAAAAAAATGTATTTTTGGGTGAACTATCCCTTTAATGGAAGCAGTGGAATCACACACACAAAAAACTGTACATTTGATGGGGTTGACTGTAAAGTTATTTCTGTTTTTTAGAGCATGTTTTACTCAAAGTGTGAATTAATACAGCAACCAAGAAACATGTTTTAACGTGTAGTTAAGGTGGCTGTTATTCATGCATGAATTTATATGAATCATGACATAGTTATGGCTAGTTCTTGATTAGTACATGGCTTAACTTATCAATAGTTCATATTAAAGTGATTATTTATTTATGTATTAGTACATGATTATTCATGTACTGTTATTGTAAAATGTTAACAATTCAATTAGCTTTCTTTCAATTTCAGCTAGTTAAAGGTGAGATATAACAGTTCCAGCAAGCAGTCACTTTGCCCAAGGTTACTGTTTATACGGTGCTGCCTAAATTGAGCACAAATTTGTCCTGCATTTCATTTAGTACATACTTAAAATAAAAACATCGGAAGGAATAAAGTTGCGTAACTTGCGTATAAATAGCACGCGGTGTGAAAAGTTGTGTAATGCATACGCCAAATACTAATTTTGCTTGCATATGATACAGCAGTCCTTCCTGTTGTGTTCACTTAATATGGTGCATCTTTTTGTGTCGTTTTATGTGTTGTTTTCTCAATATTGTTTTTTAAACCATTTTCTTTGGCTTGGGTTTTGAGGTTAGATTTGGGATGTGCTTTAGTGTGTCATGTAATGTATAGGTTTCTCCATGTTTTTGTCTATTTTCAAACCATGGTCGCTTGGAGTTAGGGTTAGAATTGAGGTTTGGGTTAGGATGTCATTTTATGTAACAAGAAGTTGTTCAATGGTAACAATGGTTAAAGAATATTGAGAAACTGACACAAAAAATGCGCCGTATTCAATGAACAGGAAGGACTGGCATAACATATGCAAGAACTGAAAATTGGGGTATGCATTGCATGACTTTTCACACTGGGTGCTATTTATACGCATCTCCATGAGACTGGGCTCGCATTTCCGTAATTTGGGTTATTATCCCATCACGTTCATGATCACACAGCAGTTGCTGCATTTCCACAATCAATAAATATGGACCCACTGGAATATGAAATTAGAAGAAAACTTTAATTAAAGTGAAAGATTTACATTCGGTTAACAACATCCTTGCTGGCTTTGAAGAAACGCGCCTCTGATGTGAAATAACATTAGGTTGGCTTCATAGTTATACATGAATATGAATGAAACTGCTTGTTATGACCTGAGATGCTCATTAAAAGGAAAAAATCCTCTGTTTGTTCATCCTCGGACTGTGTGGTCTGCTGCATTAATCACAGCGCTGGCTGAAAGAACATTTTTACATTTCAAATTTGCAGTTTTTCAAAGGCCGCTCTGTTTATGGGAAGTTTAGTGAATTCAGTCAGTGGACAGACAATAGAGGCATGACTCAAAGAGACAAACTGAGGAATTCCTGCATGGACATTGTGTGCTAGTCTTGATAGGCAGTAAAACATTTTTGAATGTAACATTTTATTTAATAAAAATTGAAAATATGCACGTTTAAAGGGGACATATTATGAAAATCTGACTTTTATCATGTTTAAGTGCTATAATTGGCTACCCAGTGCTTCTCTTAACCTAGAACAAATAACAACCCAGTAACTTAATTTTGGTAAACCATTCTCTGCAAGCATGTGAAAAATAGGTAATTGAAATTTGGCTCCCCTTGTGATGTCAGAAGGGGATAATAATACCACCCTCTAATCTGCACTATCCAACCAGGGCACTGCCATTTAGTGCAGAGATCAACTCATTTGCATTGTAAAGGACATACCCAAAAATGGCACATTTTTGCTCACACTTACAAAGTGGCAATTTTAACATGCTATAATAAATTATCTATATGATATTTTGCTAAATGTCCCCTTAAAATAAGGCACACTCAGACCCACAATAACCCTAAGACAGAGTTCATACATTTTTAATCAGAACAAAGAGGTGTCATTTACTGAGTGCCCTAAAACAGTGGTTCTCAAACTGGGGTCCGGGGCCCCCAGGGGGGCCGCGAGATGGTGCCAGGGGGGCCCCAGTTTTATGACATTTAATAAAATACATTAATTTATCATGAATTCTGTGTAATTAAACCTAAAAAAAAATAAGGCTACTAACCACCAGCACTACTTTGTATAACTTAATATGTTTTGTTTAATTAAAATGTTACATTTTAGAACAGTTTTTGTCATAAATTTTCTTTGGGGGGGGGGGGCGCGAAGGAATGCATCGTACACAAGGGGGGCCGCACGCGGAAAAAGATTGAGAACCACTGCCCTAAAATACTGACATCACCATCTTGTATGTGAAGCAGGATTCAGGGTTTGTACAAAGACCAAATGCCAATCTAAGTTAAATATGATAATGGAGATTACAATAGAGATTCTTGTATTCAAAACAACTGCACTATCAAAAAAAAAAAAGAAACAAAAACCGCCACGGGGTACACATTTGTACCTAAAGAATGCATATTAGTACCTCAAAGGGACATATTGATGCCTCACAGGTACATATCTGTATCTAAAGCCCGGAGTATAGTCTGTTTTTTCCGCACAGTATTGCAAAATGTAGTTTGACTCGTATGTGTACACAGATGTTTGACGCATGCGCATTGCGACAAAAAAATCTCCAGGGCTTAATACTACATTCTCCTGCAGGCGCATGCTTGACATACATGTAAAATGGTGCGAGTACAGTAGCGCGCACTCTTCTGATGATAAAAATTGCGCCCCCCGCATATATGTCAAAATTATCCATACTTCGGCCTTAAGTTGTACATTGTAGGACCATGTTTAGAGGATACCATCTCTTTTATACCCTTTTCTGACCATGCAGTTGAAGCGAAACAAAAAGGAGCCAAATGTCTAATACCTGGGTTGGGGATTTGGATTTAAGAGATTTTTGCAATCTAAATGAAAAAATGGAGACCTACTAGGTTTCGAAAAAGCCACACACCAAGACTCAAAATTATGAATTCCAGCCGACTTATCTTTTTGGAAAACTTCCCACAGAGCTGCAAAAGGAAATTATGAAATAAAATTAGTGCCCATTTTGCATATTTTGACCATGCTTTGAATTAGCTGACCGCGGGACAGTCAGTAAACACATAATTCTGTACGCGCTTTGTAACCCCCCTTATCATAGGCCAACAAATGACATCTGCCTTTGATAACAGAAAGGAACCCTTGTTTATACGAGAATGTGTTTGCCTTCAAACATATTGACACAAACGTACCATTTCCTGTCTCTGCGCTGTTACCCGGTGTTTGTTCTTAATATGGAAAGGTTAAGTTTGTTTCTGCGTCTTGCAGCAGCTGTTCTTGTTCTGCCTATCTGTCTGGCCTCAGAACAGATGATAATTAAGCCCCACCAGACGGTCTGCACTTTCATCATAGCATCTTATATGGAATAGACAGGGGTACAAAAGTCTAATGCTACACTTTCAGCAGTAGAAATTTCTATGCAGACCCTTTCCTATATGGGAAGCATATGCTTTCACACAGTAGTGTGTTGTTTACTATCCACACACATCATAGATTCAACATTATTGTTGCTACAAAATAGGGATAAAGTTATTTTCAGTATGCTATGATTTTATTTGTAGGTCATGCACTGAATTTATTTATCTGCAGGTGCTTTAGAGATTTTGGAATGTGTACAGTACACTACAGTGCAGGTCTTTACAAGCCAAAACCTAGTTACTCAACATGGGTCGCTTAGCTATGAATTCAAACAACCGATTGTTGGTGGTGACCTTTAAAAGTTCTCATGCAACGTCTGAGATTATTCCTGAATAGACATTCCATAAATGAGAATATGATTGTGCATAGTTGGATCATAATGGGCACGGCGTGAGTCATCGGCAAACATTAAATCCGTGTGTAATGGTTATGTCGTACGTTTCTTTTGAAACATTGCACAATGAGAATTTTAAGCGAATTGTGCGAGAGTCAAGGAGATTAAAAGCGATGACACTAGTGGAAAATAAGCGCTGGCTGTATGTGGCCCGCCCCCCTTCTGAGAAGGCTCCTATTTGCTCTGGGCAAATGGACCAGTTGCACAACCGTGCTACTAGCAGTGCTGTTCAAACGACTTCTCACAACAACCTGCCGTAAACAAAAGGCACAAAAGCAAGCAGTGTCGGTTTGCAAAATCCACCCCGGGTCCTTTCAAACAGACCCTCGCTATACCACACTTACACAAGACCACCTTTACAACTCCATTCGCTCTATGATGCAAATAATAGATTCGAGTCGGTGCCTATAGAGGTAGCTAAATTACGAAATAACAAAAGTTCAAGGAAACCTACATATTTGTGCATACCATTGTCTTGCATCACACAAATCCACCAACAACAGCATGAGCTTTTCTGCGGCATGGGCTGGATATTGACACAAAACTTTAATCATTTAAAAACTTTTTGTTTAGTTTTGCATGAAAATTAAAGCAGTTGTACAACAAACAACACTCCACCGTCTTTCCTGCATTAATGATGAGCTGTTTAAAGCACAGGGCATCGTGGCGACCATAGAGGCACGTTTGTTGAAGAGGCCGACTCACAGCCAATAGAGAGGATGTTGTGCAATCAATGAGCTAAGCTAATTATCATGGGATCAAATAGTGGCTCCATGGAAACCTCTCTTTGGTTTTTCCAAAACAAAGCACAGTGGCCGTCTCTCTTATCCGTTTCCTTTGAAACGGCCACCGCTTTTCCGGCTCTGCCTGCTCTGTTTATTTCCAATGGCACATGGCCCTGCAGCCCATATGCGTGGACTTTGAGGAACCGTATGTCAGTGTGCTTGATAAGGAAATCTCGGCAAAACCTTTGCGTGACTGCTATAAATGATACAATGCTTATCTGTCTTTATTGCAAGTAAACACTACTGACCAGTGTGAGAATATAAACACGAAACTATCCGTCTTACCTGTTACAGTCAGCAGACTGTAAATTAGCTGCTGTGATAATAATTTGTGTGGAGCTTAATACAAAAAAAAAACAAAGTTGGCAGGTCTGATGGAAATAGTGAAAATGTGCTTGGCTGACAGCATGTGTGGTCATAAAGAGTTGGGACACATTCCTTTTTGTTGTATAAATCCTATGGGATTTTCCCAATTAGTGCGCTGTTCCCAGACATTAGTAAAACCGCTGGCTCCATACTGCGGGTAATGAATTCCTCGTATCGCAGGGCCAAGCTACACGCTTTTACGTGTTTAAAGAGGATTTATGCCTATTAGGTCAAGTTCACTGATGGTCCACTGGGACTGAAAAGAGTTTGACATTTTCACCTCCGACCTCGTGAGAATTTCCCAAAGCTCCCACACCAAACCTACGTAAGAAAGCTCCTCACAGACCTGCACAATGACTTTGAGTTATAAAACCCCATACGTATAAAATAAAGCTGACACACGTTCGAAACCTAATAACACAAAACAACTCTCACACGACAATGCACATTTGCATATACTCATTGCACACCCGATTAGGGTGAGACTTTGTTTTTTTTCCGCCTGCGGTAGGCTTATGACCCACAGGCATCTCTGGCAGATTGTATCACCGTGGAGTTAGATAAGCACTTGCGCAATATTATATGTGGCAGCAGTATGCTTGTGAAGGTGGATGTCGAAACCATTAACAAAAACAAGTACTGGGTGACTGAGAGAGCAAACCTGGAGTGCAGGTACTTCTACTCAGTAGTATATGCAGTATATGGTTAACCATCTGTTGTTTTCTAATGAATGCGGAGACAATTACGTTCGGAAGAATTACAAGTAAACAAGTCTCTTGTTTGGACACGTCACAGCTTTTACTTCATTAAAGAGACAGTTCAATCAAAAATGAGATATCTATTTACTCATCCTTACTGTATGCCGTTCCCATTTTATTTCTCCAATCAAAAGCACATGAAGATGCTATAGTCAGGTGCCAATTTTTTTCCCCTTACAAACACAATAGAAGCTGTACAGCCCAAATCTGATTAATGTCAAAGCTGCTGCGATGTGATTGGTTGCAAGACATGCAATAAAATTTTTATTTTTAAGCGAAATTGCTGTAAACTAACTTTTAAAGTTTGTTTATCAAAGGGTGTTTTGATACTTTATGATGCCAAAGACCTCTTAAAATTAGATTTTTTTGAGGGACTCAATAAAATCTATAATAATCTATATATTGTTATATATAAAGAAACTGTTAGATAAATAGTAATGTTCTTTAAAGGTGCAGTGCAGGGTTTCCCGCAGAAAATTTGTTAGTCAAGGTGGTAGGGGTGGGCGGGGCCAAGGTCGTGGCAATCAAAGGCGCGGGGCGTATGCGTCATGATGAAAATTCAAATATTTTAATAAAATAAATAAATAAAATATTTATTTTTAAAACACTCAAATAAAACGTAATTTTGAAGAAACTATGACAAAAAATGAACACTAGATTATTAATGAATTATACCCGCATGCGGTGTGATGTGCGTACGCGCTGTTCTCTGAGATGAACTTGACGGACTTTTGTGCAGCGAATTTTTTTTTTGTTAAGTTAGTTAAGGCGGTAGGGTTTCCAAGCTAAGGCGGGCCGCCTTAACTTAAATATGCTGCGGGAAACCCTGCAGTGTGTAACTTTTAGAAGGATCTCTTGATAGACATGCAATATAATATACATAACTATATATTATCAGTGGTGTATAAAGATATATAAAGATTTTATATAAAGTGAACTGTATTGTTTTTACGTCCTTAAAGCTCGACATACACCGTGGGTCTCCTGTCATGCTTCTATAGTAGCCCTAAATTTCGGCTGGTGTGCGACCCCCTTCAGACGGCGACATGCTTGTCCTCTGACAGTTACCGTAGCTTCTCATTGTGTTTTGGAATTGAGGTTGGTTGCAATTTGCAATCTCACCGCTAGATGTCGCTAAAACACATTACACCTTTAAAAAAGCATTTATTTAATATATTGTTTCACTACAAAAACCTTTTGTGAAACAGAAATGTTCTTTGGATGGTAAAGTTTTTTTATAGAAACAATACAATAGCCAAAAATAGTTCTTCTATGGCATTGTGAAACACCTTTATTCTTAATTAATTGTAGATATTTGTAATCACAACATAATTCCCATAGCAACAGTTGTTTTTCCAGTTTTAATGAGCTTCTAAATGTGGTTAAAATATTAATAAAACATGAGTAAGTGTCCCTAAACCTTTGAACAGCATATCAGATGGAAAATATTGTGCATAAATGTAAACTTTGTTATAAAGAGAAAGAGATCATACGTGTGGATTTCAGATTGGTGCATTAACCAATTAATGCAGAGGTCTTGCAGACTATTCTTTCTCTGACAGATGGACAAAGTGCATGTATTGGGAATATATACTCAGAGCCGGCAGCATCTCTTTCTTTCTTTGTGACTCACGGTGACTCACGCGGTAGTTATGCTCTCTCTCTTTTTTTTATAACCGCTGCAAGGCAACCATCACGTTAATATTCAGTACAGTCAGGCGCTACGGTGCACACAAACACACACTGGTTCCCATTATGGCCTCTGTTGGGGATGAGTCAGAGGGGTGAGGAGGGAATCCTTTCCTCAAAATGAATGAATGATCGTCTTTACACCAAAATAATCTACAAACGAATAAGCTGACAAAG
Source organism: Paramisgurnus dabryanus (assembly GCF_030506205.2). Lineage (NCBI taxonomy): Eukaryota > Metazoa > Chordata > Actinopteri > Cypriniformes > Cobitidae > Paramisgurnus > Paramisgurnus dabryanus. The sequence goes on along the minus strand of NC_133355.1, from coordinate 21,587,734 downwards.
AAAAGGTGCACTGAAGCATATCGGCCAATAGTCATTTTATTCACTATGATTAATTTATGACCTCATTCATACACAATGAAGGTTCATGAAAACCTTATCTTGTTTTCATTTCAGGTGGCATCCTATTAATTAAAGGTGCACTTTTTGTATTTGGTGTGCTGTCTGATTATGGCCATCTCTTACACACATCAACATGGACGCAACATGTAAAATTTAAGTTGATGCCTTTGCAGACATTTTCTATTAAAAAAAGAACTACAATTTTACAATTCAAAAATACCTAGATAGTTTTGGAAATTAGCATGTGTGGAATTATAGTACTTTGAAATATACAGTATATACACTTAAAAGTATTGACTATTTCCAATTAAAATATCTGAAGGGAAGATGCATGCATATTACCCACAATTCAGTGCAAAAGAGAGTAAGAGAGTAGTTAATGCTACACTGAATTAATAAATAAGTGACAATTCTATGATTTAATGTATTAAATTCAGTCTTTATTGCTAAAGATCACAATGGGCAGTTGTGGACAAAAATATTGGCAGCCTTGGTAAATATGAGCAAAGAAAGCTGTGAACATAATGTTTCTCCTTTTGAGCTTTTAATAATAAAAAATACAATGTTTTATTAAAGTAAAACTATTGAAATTGGGGAGGGGACATTGCATTATTAAATAAATGTTTTTTTTCTAACACTGGACACAATTATTGGCACCCCTAGTAATTGTTATGAAAAAAAATCTCATAAATATATAGTATATTCACGCTGATATTAAAATTGTCTAAGGACAAGGTGACTAGAAACACGATGTTGTCCAGTCATGAGTCATGACTTCCTGTTCCACAGGGGAATAAATATTAAGTAACACAAAGCCCAAATCCCCCTATCATTTATCACAATGGGTAAACCCAAAGACTATAAATCTGATGTCAACACAAGGTAGAAAGTGGCTTTAAGGAAATAGTTAAAACCATAAAAAATTCCACAATCAGGGCAATAATGAAGACTGGAGGTGTTGCAAATATCGTCCTAATGCTCAGCAAGAAGACGACTGAACTTTGGGGTCGGAAAGCTTAAAATTAAGCTTAATTGTGGCCAATGACTATTTTAGAAAAAATATATATGATGTGATTTCCCCCACAAATATTTTTTTATCAATGAAACATTGAATTTTTTTTAATTAAAGCTCTATAAGAGAAACATTGTACATTTATTTCCACAGCTTTCTTTACCAAGGTTGCCAATATTTTTTCCACAACTGTATGTCTAGGCAACAACGGTCATTTCCTGTACATGTTAGCATGTCCAAGTCCATATTATTTGGCTACACAATGAAATGCATATTCTTTTCTGTAGCAAAAACAGTACACTAAAAATGTTGTGAACACTCGAAAAAGATGCTGGGTTATTTTAAACCAGGGCTTTGAACCAGATTTATTTCCCAATTGGTTCATTCCGAACAAAAACATCATTTTAACGTTTCCGGTTTTCGATTCCACCCTAAAATTTATGTTTTTGAACCGGTTAGAACAAAAAAATTTAGTTCCCAAACCAGTTAATAACGTGCATATCAGCGACATACAAATAAGTATGCTGATCATTAGGACATTAAACTTAAATTATTAGTCTGCAATGCATACAGTAGTAGCTTATGTTAATTGAGGTTACCGTCTCTTTAAGATAAGCACTGACCTGGTTTCTGCCTCTAATCTATACTGCCCTACAAAGGCAAAAGACCTTAACTCGCTAGAGTGTGAAACTGAGAAAAATGACTTTAAAGTTTAGACTTATAGTGAGTTTCAGTTGTCAGTTAATTTCTTCTTTATTTTTATTTTCTCGAAAAAGCATAAAATTGACTCAAGATACTAATGCAAATAATAAAGGTCTTGAATGTCTCAAAAATATCAATAAGTAATTTTTGACCAAAAACGAAGTTACTGCCTTTTGCCTTTGTAGGGCAGTATACATATACTTAAGACATAAACAAATGTTTTTATTAGAAAAAGAATACTGTGGGTATTTCAAGATCATTTTGTTTGTATGTGTCCTGTCAAGAACAGAAAGATTGTCCGCTTGCTTTTTGAAACATGTCTCTCCGTGTGCACTTTTGAATGCACTTAGACACGCGCACACAGACAAAATAACGGTATTAACCAGTTACCATTATTTTAAATAAACGATTCTGTTCCGGAACATATATTTTTTTAAAGTTTCTAGTTCCGTTTCTGTTCCGTGCAAAACATCAAAAGTATCTGGTTTTCTTTTTGTTCCGTGAACTGGTTTAAAGCCTTGTTTTCAACTCAGCGTTGGGTCAAAAGGGACAAACCCAACATGTTGGGTTGTAATTTAACCTATGCTGGGTTATTTTAACCCATTGTTGGGTTAAATATAAACATATTTTTGGGTTAATTTAACCCAACTGCTGGGTTTGTCCGTTTTTGGCCCAACACTGCGTTGAAAATAACCTAGCATTTTTTTATGTATATACTTTTAAAGCAGTGGTTCTCAAAACATTTCAGTGTGCGGACTCCCTGTGTATGGTCCTTCCTTTCGTGGCCCCCCAAATAAATTTTTTGACATAACACATTAAAAAAACATTAAAATTTGAATTAAACAAAACATTTTAAATTATACAATGTAGTGCTGTTGGTTGGTAGTCTTATTTTTCTGAGGTTTAATTACACAGAATTTATAATAAATTCATGTTTTTTTTCTAAAATGTCAGTAAACTGAGGCCCCCCGGCACCATCTCAAAGCCCCCAGTTTGAGAAGAACCACTACTTTTAAAGCATAGCGTAAGACAAATTGGGACACACCATATTTTACGTAGTCTGTCCGCTCCCATATGGCGGCGCAACTTTATGTAAAATAACCAATTTTCGAAGTATGCGGTTTCATTACATTGACAACAGGCCACCAGACATCAAACCGCAACACGTAAACATAATAGCTTGTAATGTTATTGATCTATCTTCTACACTTCTGCTCCTGTCAGAGCTAGTCATAATTACACCAGCAATACTGGTTAGTGTTTCTGACTCATTCATGACTGACATAAAAGCTATGAGAGACAATGAGGCCGTAGTAGGGTGGGTCAAGTTCCAGGGATTTCTTATTGTTTTTGCAAATAAAATGCCTCTCAGTGACTCTTTTGGTATCTACACTGCAAACAGAAAACAAATGCAGACGCTAAACACTTTGAGTCATGAATAAAACAATGCTTAATAAAACCTGAATTTTCTAAGGCATGTTTTGACCAAACCACCTTATTGATCACTGACCTTGCTTGGCACTTGCAACACATATGTCGCAAATCTAAAACTGTTCAAAACAAAATTCCGCAGTCCAGCATGATTTCATAATGTGTGATTTACAACAAAGCAAACATATCACCATGCACCCACCCTAAATTAACCAAGCTAACATTTACATACAAAGAAGTGTTATCTTGTCATCTCTGATTCAAAACAGTACACAAATGTCATTGTCTAAAAACGCACACATGTATGATCACAGAATGGCAATGAAAATTCATCTTAATGCTCATCATCTGTCACTTCCTCTACATCATCCTCCTCCTCCTCCTCATCATCATCTTCTTCCTCATCCTGTTTCCTGTGCCTGCTAGACGTTCTGGACTACACCAAAAAGAAAAGCCTTTTAATTGCAGTTTTGGGTACAACGCGACTGAGTCATTCTAATGTGATAATGCAAAGATCTCTCTTGCAAGTAATATGGAACAAAGACAGTACTGTCTAGTAGAAAATCATGTGTATTTCCCTGAAGTCAAAAGCATGAGATCCTATGCTGAGTGTACGTAGCAGCATTATTGTAAATATCAATATAATGTAATAGTTATTTTAGCTAGAATATAAAATATGAGGCATGCTATAAAAACACTTACCTGTAATGTACCAGATTTACTCATTGACGTAGCAGTTTGATTCAAAGACAATTTTGAATTGGCACGAACTATTTCTAACCGTGACTGGTAATCAGGGGGGTGCAGTGAATTCCTAAACACCTGTCAAGGAAACAAAATGGATTGTAGGGTTACTTTACTAAAGGACACTCGCATCCTGATGTTTGCACAAAAAATAACATTAAAGGACAAGTTCGGTATTTTAGACTTAAAGCCCTGTTTTCAGATTGTTTATGGTGAAATAGAATGGTTTTGACTGAAATTTCGACATTTTCGGCTGCCCTGAGAATTTTCGCGTGTTTGTGTTTCAGCTCAGACCTCTATAATGGATTTAATGGTGCACTGGAACAATCCTTCCTAAAATGCATTAAACTTTCGTTTACAAAGACGTGAAACTCACCGAGTGGTCAGGGGTGTTCACTGGTATGCTCACACAAAAATCGCTCCAAAAGACGCATTCCAACAGGTTTTATCGTAGTTTTTACCAGCCCCATGGACTTGTATTAGATGTCCTGTGAAGTACGGTATTACTCCGCGCCGGGAACTTTGTTTCTATTCTTGCAATAGGCAAAGGCGGATTAGCGCCACCACCTGGGCTGGAGTGTATATTATTCAAGCTCTAAGCGGAAGAATGTACGGGTGTGAGGCGTTTGGGGAAATAGGTCCACAAGTTAACAACGAATGCTAAAACAGCTGTTGGAAAGCATCTTTTGCAGCGATTTTTGTGTGAGCATATCAGTGAACACCCCTGACCATTCGGTGAGTTTCACATCTTTGTAAACGAAAGTTTAATGCACTTTAGGAAGGATTGTTCCAGTGCACCATTAAACCCATTGTAGAGGTCTGAGCTGAAACACAAACACGCAAAAATTCTCAGGGCACCCGCAAATGTCGAAATTTCAGTCAAAACCATTCTATTTCACCATAAACAATCTGAAAACAGGGCTTTAAAGGACAAGTTCGGTATTTTAGACTTAAAGCCCTGTTTTCAGATTGTTTATGGTCAAATAGAATGGTTTTGACTGAAATTTCGACATTTTCGGCTGCCCTGAGAATTTTCGCTTGTTTGTGTTTCAGCTCAGACCTCTACAATGGCTTTATAGGTGCACTGGAACAATCCTTCCTAAAATGCATTAAACTTTCGTTTACAAAGACGAGAAACTCACCGAGTGGTCAGGGGTGTTCACTGATATGCTCACACAAAAATCGCGTCAAAAGATGCTTTCCAACAGCTGTTTTACCATTCGTTGTTAACTTGTGGACCTATTTCCCCAAACGCCTCACACCCGTACATTCTTCCGCTTAGAGCTTGAATAATAAACACTCCAGCCCAGGAGGTGGCGCTAATCCGCCTTTGCCAATTGCAAGAATAGAAACAAAGTTCCCGGCGCGGAGTAATACCGTACCTCACAGGACGTCTAATACAGTCAATGGAGTTGGTAAAAACTACGATAAAACCTGTTGGAATGCGTCTTTTGGAGCGATTTTTGTGTGAGCATACCAGTGAACACCCCTGACCACTCGGTGAGTTTCACGTCTTTGTAAACGAAAGTTGAATGCATTTTAGGAAGGATTGTTCCAGTGCACCTATAAAGCCATTGTAGAGGTCTGAGCTGGAACACAAACAAGCGAAAATTCTCAGGGCAGCCGAAAATGTCGAAATTTCAGTCAAAACCATTCTATTTGACCATAAACAATCTGAAAACAGGGCTTTAAGTCTAAAATACCGAACTTGTCCTTTAAGTCTAAAATACCGAACTTGTCCTTTAAAGGGGTCATGACATGTTTTTTACAGTATTTCATTATGTTCCCAAGGGTCTAATTATAATATAACTAAAGTTAATAAACACTTATATTATGTATCTTTTTACATTGCCTTTCTTTTAATGTGTAATACAGCTGTTTGTACACAATCTGCAAAATTACAAAGCACAAAGTCCATGCTAAAGATACGCTTAGGACTCAATAAATCTGCGTCGGACCAACGGCGTAGCCCACTATTGCGTAGCCTATCCATCAGTTCGAATGTATACTTTTGTGCATATGAAGAAATGCAACGCAAATGTTTGACGGAGGGGTCCTTGCAGACCAAAGTGCTTGTGGTCTGCATAGAATTTACATTTTTGGAGAGGTGCACGTCAGGCTACGTGGTGTTATGTACAGTATGCACCATAGGTCTGATGCAGAAATATAAATCCGGTTTTACTCAGTCCCTCCAGAAAAACGTGATTATGCAATTGCATGATTTAACGCATAATTAGCCAATCTTACTATTATTAAAATCTTATTGTGATCCACTTGCTCCTTCAGAATGAAAGACAGTAAGCGGAGCCAATAATAAAATTAAGTGAAAGTAGTAAAATTAAGTGAAAAAGTGGACTCGGCTTTTTCTGGAGAGCAATTTAAGTGCATTTTTTAAAGACGAAGAGGACATTTTATGCTATGCAACCAACCTGCAAGATGTTTTATTGATACCTCTTATATCTCAAACGCTCGATGGAAATTCGATTCATTAGCACCCCTTTTTTCCAATACTGAAATAGTTTAATTTAAAAAGAAATAAATGTTTACACTTTCTGTCCTGGTAAGGGTGTGCCAACAAACACCGTCACCTCACTTTATTAAGTCTGGTTAAACATTACAGCAACAATACATATATTTATGACCCATCCCTAAATGCTATAGTTGTGTCTTCATAAACCTGTCACCATGTGTCATTATATGACTATTAAATTGTACAGATCCAATTTCAGGCAAAGTTCAAACATGAACGAGGAAGCGTTTCCATGAAAATCCCTAGTGAACAATATTCATGTGATGTTTCCACGCCATCCCAAAGAAAGATTAACAACCGTGGTGCATAAAATTAGTTTTGGCATGGCAAACTCTGAATTTATAAATACGTGCATTCCACAGCTGACTGAACACGCTTTGCAAGATGCCTCCCAAGTTTCTTTTACATATTAGGATTGGAGAGATTGAAAGCACCCTTGAAAGCAGAGCTTTCATCATTATGACAGTGGGGACATCTCGAGAGAGAAAGAATATAATGTGATTAGACATTAAGACAGACAAGCTTAAACCAGCAGCACCCTGTGGAGCAGAAGTGTTGGTGCACGGTGCTCACCTCAAGGTCTCCTTCCTCATCAATATTCTTAATGTGCTGGTAAGCCGTTGTGTACGTTTCCAAAGCCTTGGCATGAAAGGCCATCTCAACAGTCACGAATTCACTCAAAATTTTCTACAGGGAACACAAAACAATATCATTTCAATTATTATGCGTATTATCATATAACATTTAAAAGCATTAATAAAACATTTATTTAAAAAATCAGCTTTAGTATTAAACATATTCTGCACTTTGTGTAATGCTGTTTTTTTATTCATTAAGTCACAAAGCAAGCAGATATTAAAACAGTCTAAGGGACCTTGATGTCTTGAATTTTCTGCTTTTCAAAGTCATCTATTGTCTCCTCCAGCTGTCGGGTCGTGCGCGTGGCATCCATCGTGGCTCTTTGGAGTTCACTCTCGGCCTTTCGTGACACAACAGACAAAAGTAAAGTACAAAGTGTTCCAAGCACTGGAGACTCACAGGATGTGACACCGTGAGCTTTCAAACAAGTGAAATTAGATGGCACATATCAGGTTAAGTATAACTGACGTATTAACGCCAGACTGATCTTGTTTGGCTGTTCTTTGAACCCACCTGTGACTGTGAAAAACTGTCAAGGAACTATCTGTAATTCTGTGGTTTATGTTTGGACAAATACAGTGGTTTCCAAATGTCCCAATGATTGTCTAGAATATAAGACCATTTTAATTACACGGTAATGCCTCTCAATAAATGACGTTGTCTCATATTCAAGCTCTAGATGATTACATGTCAATCATACTTTACATCCGCAAAAATGCGGTAGCTAGCACCAAATACACATAAACAAGTTCACCTGAACTGAAGCAACCTGATGAACTACAATTGTTTTCAGTAAGGCAGAATTCTACTAGATGTTTTTTTTACAATGAGATGACTGGCCAAGGTTAATTGTTATTAAATCCAGATGGACTTCAAGACAGGTTAGATATGGTACTACATGCCATATGAAAAGTATTTAAGAATGAGGCATTTTTCCAAAAGGTACACTTTGAAGGGGAGGGGGCATCTTATATTCGGGACAATATGGTAATTCAAATGTGGAAAGAAACTGGAGGGCTTTGAAAAACACCAAATATGTGGAGAAACGTACGTTTCTTTTACGTAAAAAGTTATATTTCTATGCATTTTGGAATATTCTTAAATCATGTCCGAAAAACACGGCATGAGTTCCTGTATGGCTTAGTGGTAGAGCATTGTGTTAGCAACACAAAAGATCATTGGTTCCAACCCCGGAAACACACATACAAATACAAAAAAGTATGCCTTGTAATGCACTGCGGGTACTTTTTATAAAAGCGTCTGCCAAATGGATAGATGAATGAAATGTAGATGATCAGGTATGTTGAGTCTGTGGCATCTTAAATACAAATGTCATTATTATGTAGCTAAAAAGGGGAAATCTGATATTATGGGTAACACTTTACAATAAGGTTGTTTTTGTTAACTTTAGTTAATGCATTAGCTAACACAAACTTACAACAAGCAATACTTCTACAACATTTAATTTTAGTTCATGTTTAATCTTAGTTCATTAATTTATAGATGCAAAATTAATTTAATCTTAGTTCATGTTTATTTCAGCATTTACTAACATGAACCTTTACTGCTCATTTGTAGTTTATGTTAGCTATTTAATTTACTAGTGGTAACAAATACCTATTGTAAAGTAATACCATATTATGAAATTGAAAAATGGATGCATTTTTTTTTTACTATTTAAAGGAACAGTATGTAGGATTGTGGCATAAACTGGTACTGCAATCACACGTCTGGTGGCCAATACACAACATGACAACATAAACATCAGTTGAGGGCTGCAACGCCACTTTTTAAATGACAATATCCCGGCCGGACTATAGTTGTCAGTGATATAAGTATTTGAAATGAAGATGATTTCTTAATGTCTAGTGACATATCAGGGCCATTTTATGATTAATTGATATACATTTCTTACATACTGTTCCCTTAACTGTACACTAAAATTGTTGGGCTGCCAATATCAGGGTTTCCCGCAGAAAATATGTTAGTTAAGGTGGTAGGGTGGGGCGGGTGGGCTGTGGGGCGTGGCAATCAAAGGGGCGGGGCGTACGCATAATAATGAAAATTAAAATATTTTTATTTAAAACACTCAAATAAAACTTAATTTTGAAGAAACTATGACATAAAATGAACACATACTAGATTATTAATGAATTAAATGTTTTTACCTCTAACGGGAATAGCTGCGTGATGAAGTGAAACTAAAGGGTAATAAACCCAAAACATAAGTCCACTTACAGTTCTCACGGACACGTGTTTTATCAACTTACTATCCTGTGAGGATAGACATGATGGACCACGTCTTTGTCTCATTTCGGCCGTGTGGCGCGTGTGCACGCTCGCGGTGTGAAGCGCGTCCATGCTATTCTCCGAGATGTTCTATCAACTGGCTAGTTATCCTCCAAACAGTGACGGTCCAGACCATGTCTTTCTCATTTCGGCCGTGTTGCGGGCGTGCCCCGCTCGCGGTGTGAAGCGCGTACGCGCCATTTTCCGAGATGCACTTGATGGCCTTTTGTGCTGCTAAAAATTTTTTTTACAACCTAGTTAAGGCGGTAGAGTTTCCAAGCTTAGGCGGGCCGCCCGAACTGAAATGTGCTGCGGGAAACCCTGAATATACTTTGTAATAGTACAAAGCATTAAAGGGATAGTTCACCCAAAAATGAAAATTCTGTCATCATTTTCTTACTCTCATGTTGTTACAAACCTGTATACATTTCTTTTTACTGATGAACACAAAGGAAGATATTTTGAGGAATGTTTGTAACCAAACTGATTATGAGCCCCATTCACTTCCATAGTAGGAAAAAAGAATACTATGGAATTGAATGGGGCTCATGAACGGTTTATTTCCAAACATCCTCAAAATATCTTCCTTTGTGTTCATCAAAACAAAGAAATTTATACAGGTTTGTAACAACATAAGGGTGAGAAAATGATGACAGAATTGATATTTTCGGGTGAACAATCCCTTTAAATGACAAAAATTGAAAAATAAATGAACATTTTAGATTAAACTTAGCATGACATTATTTCTAAAGAGGATTTAAACTAAAAAAAGCCTGGTCTGTCAGTCATGTTTTGTGAATTTAAGTGATGATTATCAGTTTGGTAAGTTAAGTAATCTGCAAAACTATGTAATTCCAGTAAAAGATAGCAAGGATACAATGATTTGTCTATCAGATGGGTTTTTCTGTCTCATCTTTTCGAGCTGCTGCATTTGCTTGGCTTCTCTGTTCCTCGCAGTCTGCGTCAACTTAAGGTCTTCCTGTAGATACAATCAAAAATGTCTTACATTTTTTCTGCTGAATACAAATAAAGATATTTTGAAAAATGATAATAACCAAACAGATCTGGGGCACCATTCACTTCCATAGTATTATTTTTTCCTACTATGGAAGACAGTGGTGCCCCAGATCAGTCTTAAAAGCAGATTACTTTGTATTCAGCAGAACTTTAGGTTTGGAAGCTTGAAACAACTTCAGGGTAAGTAAATTACGACAACATTTTCATTTCTCAATGAACTATCCCTTTAAGTTTGAACCATATCAACAGTCATCATGATTACTAAGAATGTGATACAATGCTGCCCCCATAAGATCACTTGTATATTTGAACAATAAACACCACTGGAACCGTTTTATATTATAGTATAGAGACAAATCTTACCCGTTTTGTTTTGACAATATTTCCATACGCTTTCAAAGGCTCTACAACTTTTACCTCCAGCCTCTCCACCTGCAAATGACAACGGTTGTATTTAATAGGGTTTGCATGTTAGCCCAGAAATGCAACAAAACGCTCTTATAGTATCAAACACCTCTGCATGGCGATAGTCCTGAATCTTGGCCAGATCATCTGCAAAATCCTTCAATCCACATTTTAGGTTGGGTGTCTCTGTGTCAGCATACAAACTGACTTCTTTGACCAGTAGATCAGCTTTGTCACGTAGTCGTGCAGTTTTACGGACATAAGCAGCAAACAGTTGGCACAGATTTCCGAAGTGTTTCTCCACACTAGTGATGCTCTCCTGGATCTGCTTGGTCTGGGTGTCTCTGTAATGTGCATGAGAAGATTATTCGACTTGGAAATGATTTTGAATTAAGCATTTTAGGCTTAACAATATTTCAAATGAGGAAGACTCGTGTTGTAATTCCAAGATTTAACGTTATATTTGTAGAAACGGTTTTGTTATTCGATATCTTAAAATGACAGTTATCGCGTTTAAGCGTCACAACACATCATAGCCGAACCACCACTGTTCATATTTAGCTTAGCACGCTAGTTAGCCTCCAAGTTTTCATACAAAATATAAACAATTGTTACCTCGCTCTTGCATCGGGTGTGCGGCTCATCATTGCTAAAGTTTTTGATGTAACTTCAAACTATATTTATACAAATATCGCATTGGAAACGTAAGAAAATAGCTAGGATACAAAACTCGAAAAACGCTTTGCGCCGTTACCATGGAGCTAAAGAAACGCCCTTCTTCTTCTTCTTTGGTTTTATTGGCGGTTGGAAAGCCATCGTAAAATGTGCTTTACCGCCACCTACTGGACTGGAGGATGAGTAGTAGCAGATGATCATAGATATGTAGATGATAAACTACAATCCCAAGCGCTAAACTAACCTATTATATTCGTTCAGTTAACACAGTAATGTTCAGATTATTAGTTACATAATCAAGACTGTTACAAGATTGTTTGTTGTCAGATTTTATTTTCCAACTCCAGAGGTGTATAATACTTAAGTATTTTTCAGTCATCTGTGCTTTATCAGAGTGTTTAGAATGTAGTGAAAATTCTTTAGTAAAGAAAAGTAATTTTTTTCCCAAGACAAAGCATAGAATCATACTGGGTATTCATTATATATTGCATATTAAAATTGATTTAATGCCTAATTCCATAAAATTTGAGTACAAAAAATTACTAGATGTTTAATGTACTTAAATATTAAATATAAACCAAAAACTTGAAATTATGAAATGTAGTTGAGTAAAAATATGATAATATGTTTTGGAATGTATGTTTTCCAAAGAAAAACACTAATAAAATACCAATAATTAAAAATGTACTTTTATGTAGAAAGTATAAATACTTAAGTACTATACAACTCTGTCCAACTCCCTTTTAGCCTCCTCATATTTTCTGCACCTTCATTCTTGTGCCTTATCATAGAATCCGATAGGGTGCTTCCCTATTCTGTGCAATGATTTGATTTAAGCCAGTATGTCCAATTCTTAGTCGTTTTACATTTACTTTTACATTTTAGTTGTAAAATGTAATGCTAAAATCACATAAAGGGAAAGAAAACACAAATCACCCACTGGGTTTACTAGGAATAAAGCTATTTGACTTTAATTCCCCTCTTAACAGACACATATGGCACGTCTTAGCGATTTTATTGGTTTTGTAACATTGCCAAAAGCAGACTTGATGATCATTGAAAGTAATGGGATTTCATGAATGTCAGCAGATGCAGTCTGCGCGCCTCTGTGGAGAATGTCCAAAAACCTTCATTATCAGCCTTAATCATCCGTGCTATTCATCTCACTGTAACAGATTGCCTGTGTAAAACACGTTGTGTTTAGCTGCGTGCATTCAATCCTGTTTGACAAGTCTAAAACCGGACACTTTCCTTACTTTAATCATTGTCTGATAACATTGAACTCATTTAGGGGGGTTTAAAGGGGATAGGTCCCCCAAAAAAAGAAAATTGTATTATCATTTTCTCATCCTCATGTTGTTCTAAACTTGTATGAATTTCTTTTTATGATGATCACAAAAAAAGATATTATGATAAATGATGTAAGCACACAGCTGATTGTAACCATTTGCTTCTATAGTAGGAAAAACCAATATTATGGAAGTATTGTGATAAATAATGAAGAAGATATTATGATAAATGATGGCAAGCACACACTTGACGGTACCTATTGAATTCCATCACATTTGTTTTTCCTACTATATGGAATGGTTAGTTGAACAGCTATGTACTTTTCAACCATTTATCAAAATATCTTCTTTTGTGGTCATCATAAAAATACATTAATACAGGTTTAGAAAAACATGAGAATGAAAAAATTATTTTGGGTGAACTATCCCTTAAAGGCCGTGAAAGCATAGAAAGCGTTCATTCCAGTGGTGCAGACATTGAGATGCAATACCGCTTACTTTGCGCTAGATGGCAGGCGATTTCTTCCGGTTGTTCATATATTTCTGTTAGGATCTTGCTTTGGATGTAAGACGATTTAAGTTTATTTGTCATGTCTACAGTTGTCAGTGACAATTTAATAATAATAAAACAATATAATTGGCAATATAATAATACAACATAAACACAATATCATCAATAGTCATCAATACATGTATGCGTTCCCTTAAAACAAGTAATAATTTCTTATAAACTTTATAAAGTGTTGATTTTCAGTCATATTATTTGCAAAAAGTAATAATTTTAATAAATGCATGAAATAATATAGCATACCATGGGATGAAATGCATTTGCAATTGTGACAGTACACATTACTTTTATATGAATGTTGTCCTTAAACCAAAGATAGGCTACTGTGTGTTTGTCTGTTGTATTCATTTGTTCTAGAAGAGTATGTCCTCTTATAGACAAAGTCTGACTTTCTTAAGGAACAGATGGTGTTATTACAAAAACACCAATTAGCGGGAATTGGGTTGCATCAACACAGCTCTCTGAGCTTCGTGTTGGTGGCCGTCTGTGCCGTACTGACAGGTTATGTCAGTAAGAAGTGTTCCCACTGAACAGATTGGGACTGACATATGTCAGGATCCTTGGCTGTCTGGGGCCCGGTGTGAGAGGTACTGGGCCCTGTGAGCATTGCTCTTCTTATACCTGCAGGTGAGACCTCATCAGTGTTGTGCTCTCTAAGGGTGTCAACTCATCTCAGCGGTCTGTACACCCCACCGATCACCAGCAGCAGTCTGTCTGCATGCCTGCCTGCTTCTGTCATTATGTGCTCTGTGGTGTCTGTCAGTAGCTACATGAAATTAGAGCAAAACCTTCTGCTGATGAGTTGCATTCTGCTCTCATTTAAAATGCAAGGCCCACCTTATGGTGATGTTAATTTATACTGAAGAATGCAATAGTTTTCCCTAACTCATTAACATACAAACTACCCGTTTATAAATCATTGCGCATTTAAATCTGACTCATATTCTGATTGCAAATCTGTCCCAGAATACAAATGAAGTGTGATGCTTTAATATCTTCTTTTCTTAGACGTGCCTGCTGCAGACACGTCTAAAGGGTTTAAAATAAAAGAGACGCTCACGGTTGCCAGATACTTGCATAATCTCATGCGTAATCAGAGTTTACTGTTAAGGGAGTGTCTTGCGTGTATTTTGTGAACGTGAGCGTCTCTTTTATCATAAACGGTTTTGATGCGTGTGCAACAGGCACTTATTTTGACAAAACACATGATGGACATGGTTCACATGACGCAACAACACATATTTTGAAAACGCAAGCAACACACATGACAATCCGTACACTTATTTTGAATTTGCGCCCCTCAGATGAGCAGTCACGAGCCGCCACTGACCTAACAAGTACCTCAGAGGTATATATTGGTACCATATACATTTATGTACCTAAATGGTACACATTAGGACCTTTTGGTGCTTTGACCATTTTTTTCTGACAGCGTAGTATTATTTTTAAAGGTCAAGAATACGGTACAGATTGTGTACAGTATAAAAAAAATTATGTAGAAATTACAGTATTATTGGCAGCTGTTTGCCAGTAACTTACTGTAGATTTAAATTGATGTTATTTACTGGCAACAGTTTGTTTAAAGTTAAATGAAAATGAAACATTAACAAGTCTTTATTTATCTTTGCAGTATAAAGCTAAAATAACATTCTGGTTCCCAGAATGTTTTGCACGAGGCTGTTATTTTAGTTTTATTCTGTAAAGATAAAGACTTGTTAATGTTTCATGTTCATTTAACTTTAAAGGTGCAGTGTGTAATTTTTAAAAGGATCTCTTGACAGAAATGCAAAATAATATACAAAACTATATTATCAGGGGTGTATAAAGACCTTTTTACAATGAACCGTTATGTTTTTAGTACCCTAGAATGAGAAGTTTTTATCTACATACACCGAGGGTCCCCTTTCGTGAATGTCGCCATTTTGTGCCGCCATGTTTCTACAGAAGCCCTAAATGGACAAACTTTTTTTTAATAAGTTGTCTCCTTCGATGACATGTTTTTCCGGTGGCGGCTAACGTAGCTTCTCTATGCGTTTCAAATGCGAGGGGTGAGCAGTGGACTGAGCCGTTGGTTGCAGTTCACAACCTCACCACTAGATGCCACTAAAATGTACACACTGCACCTTTAAACAAACAAAATAGTTTTTTAAAATGCAAATGTTGTATTTGTAAACTGACATCACTTTTAGAGATATCAGGCTTTAATGCAACAGACATTTGCCTTAAAATCTTATAGTTACTGAGATATAGCTTTTGTAATCTCCCCACATCAGCCCTATAGCCCCCATCTCCTCTATGTACAGTAGCATGCCCACAATGCACTTTCCTCATGGATTGAAGACTACTTACTGTATGTATAGCAACCTGTCTTAATAATTGCCACTTAAAGGATGTTTGCACATTATTGTAAATAGCATTGGTATAAAAGCCTCTGGTAAGAACATAAATGTGCATGAAAATTTACAACAATTGTGCAGAGTTGAATCGCCGATATAATTCTCCTCATAAAATTGATTACCTTTAAGATCACTCTACCGAAGTGTTATATATATGTATAATTCATTAGACTTTATTTATCTATACCACATTTAATATTAATATCAATCTTTATTGTGCTCGATTGTCCTAGGAGCCTTAATGCATCTCCGAGCTGGCGATGTTGCCAAACTGCGGCCATCACGCTATACAAACAGCTGAGTAGATCTTTACTGCACGTTAACCTCTTTGCTGTAATAGACTGCCCCTCCTGAACACACAATATCTATCCCATCCCTAGAGATGCCATTTTGGAGAGCTTCCAGAACTTCTTGCTTTAATTGAGAATGACTTCAGACTACATAAGCAATGCACAGTCCTATGCTTTGTGTTTGTGTGTATGCATGAGTGTGCATGCTTGTATGTTACGGTGGCCTGAACAATAGATTTTTTTAAGTCAACCTGACACACAATTTTCGGCGTATTTCTCTTTTGCATTGCAAAAAGTGTCCTTATGTCATCAATATGCAAATGGATGATATCGGCAAGAGTGCGGCCCTGGTTCCCCGAAGTGCGTTCTTTAGAAACTGTTAGCATAATTGATTCTCAGCACTGCAATAAAACTGGTCACTTTGTGAAGCTTCTCGGGCCCTTGGGTATGCAGTCAGAGTTCATGGACTAACTTCCAGCATTAATCATTAAGAAGTGTCCGGGCCTGAAAGACAAAATTAAGTCCCCTGAGTCGCGCACACACATACACTGTTCCCATCATTGATGTCTGTATAATAACAGTATGACAGTTATCCGATTGACCGTCATCCTTACCAAATGCTTTCCAATAAAGGCTGATACTAAAGTACTTATAAAGCATCTTTGTTATTTAGCACATTAGTCAGCATTAAGCGTTTTTTTTTTGTTCATTTAAATGTATAATTTTTTTGTGACCCTGCCAGCTAAAGTCATTTTTTGTGATTTCATGGTAAAGTCATACATAAAGACCATTCTGTGAAAATATAACCGTTATATCTTAAATATTGAGTAAGGTCATGCCAAATATTGAAATCAGTGATTGAAATCAAACTGATGCTCCTAATCTAGATGATGATTTACAACTTAAAGTGCATTTGAAGAATACACGTTTTTTTTTTTTTTACATGCATTTGAATGAAATTAAACCCTTGACAGTAGTGCTACGTTGCATCCTCACATAGCGTAGATTTTATCATTCACCACAGCTTTAAAAATGTTATATGTTGTGTTTTTGTTAATGAAATCATTAAAATCAGGTGCAGTAATGCGCATTTCACATTATCCTGAAGTGGACTTTTTCCTTAGTCTTCCATAGGAGGACCATGGGGGAGGTGGGTGCCAGTGAAAACCATCTTTTATTTTCTAATTAAAATCTTCCACTTTTTGCTCCACAACACCTCGACGGAAAGGGGAATTCATGATGTATCGCTGCCTTTGCAATACAAACGGATCCATCACCTCCACCAGCCATAACCCAGATGGCCAGAAAATTGGCTTTGTGTAGAGATGTGGATCCAGGCATGAATATTAATAGATGACAGATGTAAACGTATATTAATATCCTTTCACATTTAGGACAGCCTGAAAATTATAGCACACTCACTTGGGAGAGAGAAAGGTTGCATCTGGAAAAATATGTTGTTTGGTCCACAACGGTCCAAGGAAAAAGTGTTGTACGGCTCATACAACATAGAGAAAATATTCAAAGGGTACAGTTCTTTAGTTTTTAGGGTTATCGTGAAAATGTCTCTGGCTTTTGGTTGTGATTTAAAGTAATAGCCACCACAGCATCTGTATAGTGAGTTTCTCACGTTCACAAGCTGTCTCCTCGGCTGAGCTTGTGTGAAATGACTGGTACCCCAGACACAAAAGCAGATGGTAAAGTAATGCGATAGTGTTATTGGAAAAAACAAAACAAAAAGCGCTTTAAATAAAAAAAAACTTTTGGCTATGATACGCATGCACATGATTTATATTTAATATATAAATCTGTTGAAACCAGCCTAACAAGGTGATTTTCTGGTCTTGAACTTTGCTAGTTTAAGCTAGTCTCCCAAACCTGGCCTGGCGTGTTTAGCTGGTCACAAAAGACAAACAACACAGCTTAATTTTCCTCTGTAGATATTTGTATAGGTAAATTTAACCATGAGATGGCAGTAGTGCTCCTCAAAAAACCCTTAAAAACCCGGTCCTTATTGTTTCTTTTGTACTTCAGTCCTCCATAAATGTGTAACATATGTTGTCTTTTAGTGTAACAGAAAAGCATTGAAGATAAAATAGGCTTTCTTTAGTTCCCGTTCAAAATATTTTCTAGTTGTATTAACACACATACTGTATACTGTACGGTAAGATGTCACTGTATTTCAGTGCACATCTATATTATTTCCATCCCCATTTATTAAGAGTGTAAATGCGTATAATAAACGCTAGAGTTAAATTATCACCACAGTGTGAATATGGGATGGTGGCAGAATAAACATGACAGGTTTGAAGTATCATAACAATTTACCTCCCACCCTCAAATGAAACAGAAGGCTCAATAAAACTCAATTAAGAAACTAGCCCCCCCATTTTCTTAGCAGTTTTACGAGCACATTAACATCACGGTGCCCGTGAGACCGAGGTCGCAGTGAGAGGATCCTTTAGGGGAGCTTTTATACTAAAACTCTATTGGTCATTGTGCCATTGTGTCATAAATATAAAGCATTTCGATTTACTCTGTCCGTATGCATGTGGCTATTAAGAGCATTCTTTCCTAATTGTGCTATTTTTATTGTACGTATAATTCAACCGGATTCTGTTGTCAGACAAACATGTTTTGAAGAACGCTGTGGGTAATTTAAAAGTTGGCAAAATGACAGCCACTAGTTAACCTAAACAGTTCTTAAAGGAAAACACCACCGTTTTTCAATATTTCACTATGTTCTTACCTCAAATTAGATGAATTAATACATACCTAACTTTTTAAATGCGTGCACTTAATCTTTGTACAGCGCGTCGTGAAAGTGTTAGCATTTAGCCTAGCCCCATTCATTCCTTAGGATCCAAACAGGGATGAATTTAAAAGCCACCAAACACTTCCATGTTTTCCCTATTTAAAGACTGTTACATGAGTAATTACATGAGTAAGTATGGTGGCCCAAAAGAAAACATGGTGATTTTTTTAAGTGGATAAAAAATGAAAACTGTATTGTATGATGGAAGAGCACTTAAGGGCTCGTTATAGTCGTGCGTAGGTCCTACGGCGTAGCAGCGCCGGCGTAGGTTCCGCGTCGGTTTTCAGTTATACTTTTGCGTCGTCGTCCACGTCGTCGTGCAAACACACGCGTGACCGCTGGTGGACAGTATCCACGCGTGTAACCACAGTAGCAGCGCGATCGTCAGAGAAGAAGAAGCTTGGCAAGTTAACCCACAAACGAAGAAGAAACAGCAACTTGTTGTGTATAATTTGAGAAGACCATCAATGATGGAAGTAAATAAACAGGGACTTTTGATGCAATTTGAGTTAAATCACTCCTCAACTTGGCTCTTCTTTGTTTTCACCGTCACAAACGGAAATACCTATGACGCAGTTTTTTTTACCTGACGGGAGGGGTTCTGGTGGACCAATCACAGCGCTTGCGGTGCGTGTAGATCTGACGCGTTGTTAAAATTTTTGCGATGTGTGCGTCAGGCTACGCAGAGCTACACACAGGCTACGAATAGCCTACGCCGTAGCTAAGGCGTAGAACCTACGCACGACTATAAATCGCCCTTAAGTTTGCAGCACTTCTACTGTGGGCGCAGTCATATTGACAGAAGTTTGAGCGAGAGAGGGAGTAGTCAGGAGTGAGGATGTTACTGCAAGCTGAGGTAGAAGTGTTGCAAATGAGTGCTCTTCCACCATACAATATAGTTCTCATTTTTTATCTGCTTAAAAAAATCGCCACGTTTTATTTTGTGCCACCATACTTACTTGTGTAATTACTCATGTTAGTCTTTAAATAGGGAAAACATGGAAGGGTTTTAGTGGCTTCTAAGTTCATCCCTGTTTGGATCCTAAGGAATGAATGGGGCTAGGCTAAATGCTAACACATTCACGACGCGCTGTACAAAGATTAAGTGCACGCATTGAAAATAGATAGGTATGTATTTATTTGTCTAAGCTGAGGTAAGAACATAGCAAAATATTCAAAAACGGTGGTGTTTTCCTTTAAAGACAGCGCTGATAGATGGTGAATGTAATGCGATTATCTTAATCAACTAATAATCTCAAGTAAAACAAAATATCAGGATATAACTTTTTGTTAGGATGTGTCTTCTCTGGAATTCAAACCTGCCGTCTTTGTACTGCCAAAATTAACTCGGTCTGTTCAAGTAAGAGGAGATGACTTTGACTTATAATTTAGAGGAATACTGGTCATTCAATTTATAAAAATATTGTCTTGAAGAGTGACACATTTGGACAGCAAAGGGGACAAAACCGCACAAATTGCAATTTTCTGTGTATCTGAAGCTCTAAGACTCCTAAGCCCATCTGGAAGCCAGGTAAGCTTACCTGCGGTGGTCCTGTTGTCGCAGTCAAACACAATTCATCTTTTATGGTTTGTGAAATATGTATGTAGCACAAAAACATGCTTGCTGAAGTGCCCATCCAAAATGCATTACATACAATCTAACAAATAGCTCTTAGGGCGAGATTGCATCCTGAATTCTGTGCCAGCTAACACAGCCCACAGCTGGACAATGTCTGGATAAATTACATGACTGAATAGCTTAGTGACCCACATTTTCACGTCTTTATATTTCGGCGTAGGAAACGTGAAGAAATATACAGGAGCAGAATGGCGACGGATGGAGAAACCTACAATTGCTGACAAAAAAGTAGACAAAGTAAACTCCAAATGTTAAAATCGTGTCGATCTTTCCATATTTACAGCTTTCTGCAGAAAGGCAGAGAAAGAAAGGAGGTGTGGCCTATGCCTGACAGTAGATCTTAATGACAGAATGGCACACCATGCCGTTGCCCCTGCGCTGGGCATGCACAGTAAGATTGCTAGTGATACGCCTGGCACAGACGGCAACAGAAATGACTGGCTCACGAGCCACTCTCATAAAGGCAATCTGTCTCAGGCTCTCATAATCACCATCTGTCATTCCCCTGAATCAATGGGAATGACAAACGAGGAGCAGAAGCCCCGCTGACGGGAGCAGAGAGCCGGACTGTGATATTCAGGGGTGGATCTACGTGTTAGGGCGGGTCACCATCACCATGCTTCATGCTTGGGTCTTACAAATAAAAGGTAACTTAATTGTGACAGACTTAATCTGCTTGTACAGTTTTACTCATTCGTCATGTATGATTATTATACAGCAGCTGTTATTTTATTGTTTAAAATAAAGGTTGGATAAAATGTGAAATCTTGTATATAATTGGTTAGGGACAGGCCAAAGTGTTTCCTCATAAAGAATCCATGTACTGTTTTTTTTTTGAACATGCATTGATCATGAACTTCAAACAGATTCTTTTATGCTGCATTCATAAGTAATAAAAATTTGGCTTATCTGTAGCATAGCCGAATTCAATTGCTTTAGTTGTACAGCTCATCATGTGCGCGGTCCCCAGGGAATAACCAAATTACATTCCAGTAGTCTCATCACAGCCAGATTTGTCTGTGCGGGTCTCCATAAAGCCGCATGCCATGACAGAGCCCCTAACACCCCTGAAGGTGCGCTGCATTGATGAGGAGCTTACTCTTATACATCAAAGCAACAGTGATTGACAAAATAGCATAAAGCGCGGTGCAAGGTCTGGAGACCCGTGGGCTAACAAAGCCTCAAAACCCTCAAGATTGGATCCAAGCTGGGTATAAAGGACACCAACAGATGAAATACAGACGAAAGCTTATCCCATCCCTGACCACTAACAACATCTAACCGTCGGATGACTTGAGATTCACATTCGCCTTCTCACCCGCGCACGGTTTCCCAACAAACACCTACATCATCCGTGTACACGTGCGCGCATAGGCACACCGGGATTCGGATTGCTTGAAAACAGCACCTGCTCCTCCATTTGAAAACTATTTAGGGAGGCATCAAACTCTATCAGAGCAGGTCTGATTGCGGTCGCCTCTTCACAGTCCTCCAATCACTCAGTGAGTCAATTAGCCCCCGCCCCAGACTGAAGCCCACCTCAGCTGTTCGCGCCGAGTCTGAGAGGGAATCCATTCAATGCCACCGAGCAACACCTGAGGCCCCCCTGCCCTTCTTCTCGCCCGCCTACCCCCTTCTCCTCTCTAATAGTTTGGCTCCAAGGGCAAACACTGCACAATGGCATTCAATTCACCCTATTGTCCTCCTTTGGTGGTGGAGAGGAAGCCCACCAGTCATGGCTCAAAAAAGCCATTTAGTCAAAAAGAGAGAAAAGAGTGAACTCGGGATGGGCCGCTGGAGCACTTTAACGTAACCGTCTGGTTGCTTGCGTGCGCTTTAAGGTACTTTATAGTGTCGATGCGTATGTTTTCGAGGGGGCGAGCCTTAGAGAAAGAGAGACCGCGTCTCGCCATTGATTTAGGTTAGCCCGCGCTCACAATTGGTTATTTATTCAGGGCTCTTTTGAAATAATCGAGTTGACACATCTGTCAGATGGCGAGGGAAGGAATGCTAAAAGGTCACGGGGAAAGATACCAGCTGCTCCAGACGAACCTTTCCTGCCTTCAAATAGCACAGTCATTACACTGGAACAGATGGGGTCCCTGAGCTTTCATTTCAGTCTTCAGGTACAACAACAACGGCTGCAAGGTCAGTTTAAGCTGTCTGGAGGTAAAGCAGCCCCCTCCTTACAAAAAAAACCCCCATAGTACTGACGCCACATCCAGGTACCACCGATGCATTAGAGGCCTGCTTGGATCTTTTTTCATCAGTGGCATGGCATCAAACAGCAGAGATGATGGTAATTGGTAACTGTCTCATTCATAATTTAGAGAGGGTTTTTGACGTGATGTGGCATGTTAAGGCATGCTTAAAACGCCTGCGGCTAAGCTCTGCACCTTTTGATGATCACACAAACATATTAAAAAACTGTAGGAAGAGAGAAATCTTTGACATTTCTATTGGCATCATCTCTGTTCTAAGTACTCATGGCAGTCTTGATCACTTTAAACGCATGAGAAGATGAGAAAACTTTGGAAAAAGATTGGACTTAAAGCACATGTGTCAACAAAACTACTTCAGAAAACAATAAATTATTAACACGTTGTGTACAGGAGCGCACAAATACAAAACAATTAAACACAAATGGCATTTTAAACAAGCTCTGAATAACTAAACGTGTGTATGTGAGCATTAGACTTTACACAGCGACCCATTTCTCTGTGTCTCTGTTCTGCATTAAATTCAACACTACAGATGCTATCTCCAGAAATGTTTACAAGAGATAATGTGCATTGTAGTGCTGACAGGGGATTATGCTGTTCGTTTTATGTTTTTTTAATGGATAGAAATAAGAAGTGCAGCTGTAGGTTGCCAGACATCTGAAAAAGGAGATGATGTAATCGTAACGATAACAACAACATTTAATACTGGCTGTAAGAAGAAATATAATGTTGTGTTTATGTTTTTATATTTACAATTATATTTAAAGTACACTGAAAAAAAATATTGTTGGATCTAAATAACAAGTCTGAAAGTAGGATTTTAAGTGTTTTATTAATCAAAATCAATGTCTTTATTCATAAATATGTCCTCATTGTGTTACCTACCCCTAAAGTGTTACCTTTTGGCGACACATCAATATTTTTAAAATATATTTACATTTTTTTTATTTTAATTTAGAAAACAACTAATCTTAACTGAAATTGTCCAGGACAAATAATAACACATAATTCGTGACATAATGAACAGAGCATGCAATGTGATACTGTCATATGTCTCAATAATGATAAAATATAACTACTATTTCACTGGTCCATGCATCACACTTTATTTCTCATGGATATGTGAGACACACATTGTTTTATATAAACATAGATCTGTGCACTTATAGGGTGTTATGTTATACATACAAGATGCAAACGCTAATACATTATAAATGCTGGCATCTCATCAACAAACTTACAAAACTAAAGTGATGACCGCGCTACAGTATGTCTGGCATTAATGACCTTCTATTTTGTGAATGATGATTTAATGAGCAAACAAACATGTGAATTAATGGATCATATCAAGTTTTGCTTCATTAGTGGCCTTATTATGTCATTGATCATTTTAAGGGGCTAATAATGCAATTAAAGGGATTTACCCATGTCAGCTATATTTTTCATTAGTTTGTATTAATTACATTTTGAGCATTAGCTCATTATTGACCTCATCTTATTTGTTTACCAATATGTTTTGATGTAAGGTCAACGAGTGGCTTTATTGGCAAGCTCATCGAGTTAGACTTTATGCTCATGGCCATTATTTGTGTTATTGATCATTTATTGTTATTATAATTTATCACCTAGTATGTTATAGATAAAATAACGCTTTTAAGTTGATACTTTCCAAAAATTGTACCTATAGCTGTCACAGGGCCAGTACCCTTACACATTTGCACCAGTAGAGTTCATACATGAGGCACATAAATGTATACATATCTGTACCTAAATGAAAGGACCTTAGGACCTTTTTAAAGGTACTGCCCCAATAACAGCTTAGGTCAATTATTTTGACAATTTATTTCTGACAGTGTAGTTCAGATCAGGCTTTAAATCCCTTGCTGTAACAGAAATCTTCAACCTGATCTCACAAAGTTCCGTGGGATAGACACAAAATTTTTTGCTAATTTTTCCGTGGCATTCTCACGGATCTCCGCATTTTTCCGTGGCAATGCTACGGACTGTCTTTTCCGTGGCATTCTCACGGATTGGTTACTCAACTGCTTTTTCCTATTTTCAAACCATTTTCGCTTCAGTTTAGGGTTAGATTTGGTGTTTGCGTTAGTATGTCACTTTAACTATTGGTTTATACTATTTTTTCTAATTTTTTCTTTTGTATTTTCTAAACTTTAAACAATTGTCGCCTGGTGTTGGGGTTAGAGTTGGGTTTGGGTAGGGATGTCATTTCATGTAAATCTAACCCTAAACCGAAGCGAAAATGGTAAGAAAATAGGACAAAACAGTTGAGTAACCAATCCGTGAGAATGCCACGGAAAAAGACAGTCCTTAGCAGTGCCACGGAAAAATGTGGAGATCCGTGAGAATGCAAAAAATTCCGTGACTATTCAACAGAAATTCGTGAGATCAGGCTGGAAATCTTTCATACTAAAAAAAAATTTAATAAATTAAAAAAACAAGAAAAACATTTAAATCCAGAGGAACAGTGCGGGTTGGTGAATTGTGTTTCAATGACGCCTACAAAAGATTTTCAAATATCAATTAAAGTGGATTGCTGTGAATTGTGGAAATGGGTCAATGAAAAGTTAATTAATTTAAAATAATAATGAATTTAATGAATTTAAAAATCCACAAAAACGGATAAACCAAGGGATATTTGAAAAAAATAACCCAGCATTTTTTAGAGTGTACTGTGTGGTAGTGCCGTTATTATCAAGAAGATGGACAGCAGCTGGCGATTCAAAGAGAAAAGCATTGTGTGTGCGACATTAATAGAATTAACAAACCAGAAAATTTTGCTGGATTCGATTAATGTGTTTGGTAGGCTAGGAATTTTACGGCTGGCAGTGAATGCAGCAAAAGCTGTGGGTTATTAAAACACGTTCAGTGAGAGAGAGCATACAGGAGTCTTAAGGCAGTTAACACATTGTCCAGAAAGACAAAAGAAATCTAAAAGAGACAGAAGACTATTTTAATTGTTAAATGAGCTTTCTCACTGCCTATGGCCTACATAAGCAAGCTGTCTCAACAGCAGCACTTGCTCCATCATGAAATGACCAATTTAAAACAGGAAACTCGACACAGTTTTTCTTCAGTACTTTTTTATGTTATACAGTATAATGGAAACAGCAGATCTATTTAAATAAAAGACATGTAGACCTCCTGTTTGCCACGTCACTCAAATTGGTCTTTTATCTAGAAGAGTAAATGCTTTTTGTCAGGGTTAAGATGAATGTGCCCATGGTTATAATACTGTAAGTCAACTGTTTAAAGTTTATTTGCTGCAGTCTTAGGTCTGTCATACTTTGAGTCCCGTAAATCACTCTGCTGAAGTCATTTCTTCTCAAGTGCTCTGTTGTCTCTCTTTCAGGGTGAGGTACAGAACAGATCTTCTTTGATCACATGTGACAGCTCCACAACTCATGCCGTGCGCTTTAGAGCTGTGGGCTTTTACAGTTACACACAGCTAAGTGAGGGTACTGAGGCTTTCATGGGTCAGCTGGTTATTGTGTCAATTTGAGAGTCTTTGTAGGTATGCACGGTATGTGTGTGTGAAAGAAAGTGACAAGTAGAATAAGAAACAAAGTGAGAGAAAGGGCTTTGTGCTAAACAAATGACAGTTGCCTGTGTAGATAGCATTTAAGACATGCAACCATTTGGTCAAAATTTAAGGCAGCAGTGCATGTACTGTATCCTTAAAGGTACTGTAAGTAGGATTTTAAGTGTTTTATTAATCAAAATCAATGTCTTTATTCATAAATATGTCCTCGTTGGTGTCAAATGACCTCTGCCAGTGATCTGACTTTTCTTTGTAAGCTCAGAATTTCTTCTCTTAACTTACATTGAACGGGTAAGTCCAAGGAAACTTCCATGTCGTTCCGCCGTATTGATAAACTATAATAGCAGAGAGGGACAAAAAGCACTAGTCTACTAACGTGTTTCCAGAATGCATTTTTATTCAGAACACGTGAACCAGCTGAAAAGCACAAGGAGATCAGTTAGTACATAACGGCTACCGTAGTTGCAACACGCATTTGGAAAGGCGAGGCGCTAGAGAGCACCATTCGTAAATCCTACTTACTGTACCTTTAATAAAAGATGCAATCCCAGAATGCATTGCCAAAGAAATGCTCAGTGGTAAACAATTTGGTATAAATCATTCTTCATATCTGACAAAAATTTTAACATTCTTAACCCCTTCAGACCCATTTTTCCAGTGTTTAATCAGTGTGCCTTATTTTGATTTGCTGATCAGCATTTTTATTGGTTTAAACCACAATGTGATACCCATTCCAGTGCACCCAGGTCTAAAGGGGTTAAAATGTTAATGGTTTTAGGAATAGTTTTGTATTTATGAGTTTAACTAGTTTAACTCATACGAGTTAAAACTGAATTTGTAAAATTGTCAACCTTATAACCTTTTTAAAGACATAATTTTTAAAAATAAATTGTAATAAATTTGTAATAAATTTAGCTTAACATGTCAGTACAAGGCCTTTTATTTAAAGGGTACATTTCACAAGACTTTTTAAAGATGTCAAATAAGTCTTTGGTGTCCCCAGAGTATGTACGTGAAATTAAAGCTCAAAATACATATAGATAAATTATTATAGCATGTTAAAATTGCCACTTTGTAGATTTGATGTGCTGTTTTTGGGTGTGTTCCTTAAAATGCAAATGAGTTGATCTCTGCACTAAATGGCAGTGCAGTGGTTGTGCAGATTAAGGGGCAGTATTATCCTCTTCTGGCATCACAAGGGGAGCCAAATTTCAATGACCTATTTTTTCACATGCTTGCAGAGAATGGTTTATCAAAACTAAGTTACTGGGTTGATCTTTTTCACATTTTATAAGTTGATAGAAGCACTGGGACCCAATTATAGCACTTACACATGAAACAAGTCAGATCCCCTTTAAATGCATACATTTGATAATTATTCAATGTAAGATGACTGATAGGGTCTAGAAAGTTGTGTTTAAATATATGAGCTCATATGCAAAAACCACAAAAAAAAAAAAAAAACACACCACCTCCTTCAAAAATGAGATAATGGTATTAACCGAATGGTTTCCCATTGTATATGTTCATTACCTCCACTTCAAATCTGCATAATCCCAGCCTCAGGTAATTTAGAAATACTGAACAGACACTATTCAAAAGTTGTATTAATCTCTTGCGCCAATATTTGCAGGTGTATTAAAGGCAAACAATCCAAAACCTTATTAATTATAAATATAGATATAGCTATTTCCCTGGAGTTCACCTAATTTTGTCTGCCCCCTGTACTGTATGTCCAGTAGCTGTGCTCCTGTGCTGAGGTCTGGCTGCACTGTGACGAAGATCCATACAGTACCTGTTGGCAAACTCATAAATCTTCAAGTGAAAATACGTCTTTGTTTATGTGTGTGTCTTTTGAGTGCAAAACCTTTTCCTTAATTCATTCTTAACACACCATGCAAGTTAATAAAAGGATGTATCTGTGGCGTAGACCCGAGCGTTGAAGTTTGATTGACAGTTTGCAGTGAGGTATCCCTGAGGGCAAACATGCAGAGACTGCTTCCAGTGGAGGTCCCATTTGTTTTATTCATGCATGTTGCTTTCTATTTGGATTGTAGTAAATGCTTACATTTTTATTTCTGAGACCAAAACATCTTGATATTTATGAAGTAAAAGGTGTAGTTCAAACTTAAAGTGCACCTATTTCATTGCTAAAAACAAGGTTATTTTGTGTATTTGGTATAATGTGTTCGCATGGTTTATGGTTAAAAAACACATTATTTTCCACATACCGTACATTTTTGTAGCTCCAGATTTTACTCTCTTCCTGAAACGGACGAATTTGAAAAGCTCTGTGTCCCTGATTGGCCAGCTAATCTGTACGCTGTGATAGGCCTGAATACCTCTGACGTCAGCCGGAAATGTGACGCTCCTTACCATGTTTGAAAGATTCGTTCACAATGCAATGCTAACATGATAATGTCAGTCTTGTCTACGTCATCTGGCCCAGGAAGTAAACTGTTGCCCTGAGATTTACATTGGCAACGATAACTCACATCAACGTTTACTTTGGGGTTTGTACCTTTTGCATACCGTTTACATGTACTACACTTACACACCAAAGGAAATGTAAAATCTTGAATCAGACCATTGGTGCTCTTTAAAATAATCCATATCAGTGGCAGCCGGTGACTTCTTTTTCGAGGGCTCACAATGCGAAGCTCGTCATAACACTCGTCATGTGTGTGTCTCCTCATTTAAAAATATGTGTTCGGCGCGTCATGTAAACTTATGTGCATCCCGCAACATGTCAAAATACGAGCCTGCGTATTTGTAATCAGAGTTTAGTGTTAAGTTAGCACAGTGAACGTGAGCGTCTCTTTTGTCATTAACCCTTTGACGCATGTGCAGCAGGCACGTATTTTGACAAGATGCATTATGCACAAGGTTCACATGACACTCCGAACACATATATTTTGAATTTGCGCGCCTTGAAAGAGAAGTCACAGGCCACTACTGATCCATATTTTGTTCCAAAAATGTATGACTTTTCTCCATGGATCACAAATTGAGAATTTGTTATATTTCTCAGTTTAAACCCCATCTGCTATTACTAAAAATAACCTTAAAGCAACACTATGTAGTTTCCATGTAAAAATGACTTACAGCTCTCCCATGTGGTTGAAAAGCGCAACAGTGCCTGGTATCAGACATTCCTGGTATCCTCCACCGCCACTTTCAGAGTGTGCTTGTAGCAGCTAGGAGGCTGCTCAGGTTGCAGCAACAGTACAATTTGTCCAGTTAAAAGTTGTTCTATCACTGAAATAATTTTAGAGACATTATTTAAAGGTAAAAAACTACATAGTGTTGCTTTAAATCTTTTGTGTTTCATAGATAAGTCATCTGGGTCAACTAACTGAATTTAAATTTGTGTGTGATCAACCACTTTAGTATACCAACACAGTGTTGTCATACAACAATAAGCATCTTCAACTTCCACTTCCAGATGAACACATGAGAAGACCTATGGTGGAGAAGAAGAGCGGATAGAGGGATGAGTAGAGCAGAAGAATGTGAAAACACATGGTTTACAGTGTGAGAGAGATTTGTCTCTGTGAACTGCAGAAAGGGGCTGGGTTGGTGAAGAGAAGCAAGAGACGCCATATGGCCCCTGCCAGGGCTGCGTTTGGGGTGACAGGAAGGAGGGAGGGTGAGAGGATGAGGCAGCAGGCACGAGAGATGATGAGAGGAACGCTTCCTTCTCCAGTGCAGGAAAGAGAGACTGCGGCCCGAAGGCCAAATAGAGGCCATTGATTGACACCAGATCTGATTGCATCCAACACAGAGATGCTAAACAGTGACAGGTGCCAGCACTGTTAGAGCAAAGAGGGATGAAGGGAGGGAGGATAGACCAGATTGATGAGAGGTGACAACATGAGGATGGTGGAACGTATGTCCAAATTATATAAGTAAAGTGTGCTGTATGTAAAGTGCAAGTCAATGCATTAGATGTTTGCTTGTGGATATTTAGAGCCAATTTATGTAGCTCTGTTGGTAGATCATTGGCAACACAACCTAAAGGATTATTAGGAACACCTGTTCAATTTCTCATTAATGCAATTATCTAATCAACCAATCACATGGCAGTTGCTTCAATGCATTTAGGGGTGTGGCACTGGTCAAGACAATCTCCTGAACTCCAAGACGGGCCGGTCTAAGTATTTCACAATCTGCTCAGTTACTGGGATTTTCACGCACAACCATTTCTAGGGTTTACAAAGAATGGTGTGAAAAGGGAAAACCATCCAGTATGTGGCAGTCCTGTGGGCGAAAATGCCTTGTTGATGCTAGAGGTCAGAGGAGAATGGGCCGACTGATTCAAGCTGATAGAAGAGCAACTTTGACTGTAATAACCACTCGTTACAACCGAGGTATGCAGCAAAGCATTTGTGAAGACACAACACGCACAACCTTGAGGCGGATGGTCTACAACAGCAGAAGACCCCACCGGGTACCACTCATCTCCACTACAAATAGGAAAAAGAGGCTACAATTTGCACGAGCTCACCAAAATTGTACAGTTGAAGACAGGAAAAAATGTTTCCTGGTGTGATGAGTCTCGATTTCTGTTGAGCATCTTTGGAATGTTGTGGAATGGGAGCCTCGTGCCCTGGATGTGTATCCAGGGCTCCAGACTGCCCCTAAATGGTGGCATTTTGCCCCTAAAATTTGAGAGTGTGCCACTGAAATTTACATCCAGTCGCACATGTGCAACCAGTAAATTTGACCTTTTTTTTCCAAAAGTGCACAATAAAATGTGACAATCAATTTGAAACTGCACATTGTAGTTTCTGCATCTATCATCAAGTATTTATTAGTAATACAGTGGAAATTAGTAGAAATGTGAATATTTGGTTAGCGTGTTGATTTACGGTGTGTGCCCCTAAATTTTCTGGTTGCGCCCCTAAAATTTTCAGTTGGGGGCCACTGTGCTCCTAGTGAAAAAAGTTAGTCTGGAGCCCTGGCATCCCACAAATCTCCATCAACTGCAAGATGCTATCCTATCTATAAGGGCCAACATTTCTAAAAAAATGCTTTCAGCACCTTGTTGAATCAATGCCATGTAGAATCAAGGCGGTTCTGAAGGCAAAAGGGGGTCAAACACAGTATTAGTATGGTGTTCCGTATGATCCTTTAGGTGAGTGTAGGTACAGTATAGTTGATGTACCCTTCAATTAGTGTCTTAATTGTACACAGTTTAACTAAACAGTAAATGCACATAGTATGCATTTTCTAATACAGTTTTCAAATGTAAATGGCACTGCACTGTACATAAACCCCAAAATAAACACACACAGAAATGTTTGTGTTCATGTACCAGACTATTGTGTGCAGTCGGGCACGATAGTTCGACCGTGTTCGCTTTCTGGAGTGTGCAATAGGCTGTACGTGCTTGCACGCGTGAAGGAGGAATTATGAGTATGTTCAAACTGGGCACGTCGGAAAGCAAGAGGGTTAGGAGCAAGTATGCATGCATGGCTGGGGCTCAGGAGGCCTGCAGCTGTATGACCCAGGTGCCACATGGCACACTCGTTTTGGCCTTGCTTACTACATCTCCACAGGCGGCCCTCTTCGAGAGGCTCTTATGACTTATCAATACGTACACACACATACACAGCAATCAGCTTCTGAAATACGGCTTAAGTATCCGTTGAATAAAAAGCATATATTTTGTACATGTATGCATTTAAATTCATTACAAGGTTTCATACAGTTTAACAGTATGTGTGTTACCTGGGAGTCGAACATCTTTCCCAGCTATGTGAACAAAGCATTTAGATTTGTACTGGAAGATACCAGCAATGGTAATTACTGTATAAGCAGTTTAATTACTCTAGATTAGCAGACTTTTATGCATGATAACATAACTCGACTGGATTCGATAATGTGTTTTAAACATCTGCATAGTGCACATTCCACAGTACAAGAGTGATTGACGGTTGCATCGCTACACCGATGGCTTCTTTGTATCTTCATTTACTCTTTCTTCTATTTTTAACATGCAGGTTTTCATTTTAGAGCCATCTAATTCAAAACAGGGATCCTCAATTATGCAATGTGTCATTTACATATGCTAATTAGTATCATATTAATTATCTTTAAATTGGGTAATTAGGCAATCTCAATTAAGACATTGTTCATTACACTAAATGCACAGGAAAGGTGTTTGAAGTTTTTTTTTCCGCCTTGCATGTGCCTTCCTTCATGAGTGTGTATGTGTGTGTGTGTGTGTGTGTGTGTGTGTGCGTGTGTGTGTGTGTGTGTGTTTGTGTGTGTGTGTGTAAGAGGGGAACTCGACTGGGCTCGCTGCCACATCTGAAACGGGCCTTGCCAGCACGCCGCGTTTAATAATTTAGCCGTCCCACATCATATAAGAGATGCACCCACAGCTTTCATGATTACCAAGCATATGGTTTGGTAATGAAGCTTCTGCTTGTAAAATAGTAATGACAGCAGAGAGAGAGTGAGACAACAGCTTCTTCATTTCACTGTAGCCATGCAGCGAATGCATTATATGGGCTTGTTTGGATTTGTGTGCAACGAAGCTGCCATTGATAAGACCCTGTTTTCCTTGCGCTTTATGACGAAGGCCAACAAAGCGTTGGCAGAGATTCAGATGCACTTGAGCTGCAAAACAAGCCAAGGCTGATGGAGAGGTGGGGGCATAGTCTGTCTGAGGAGGATGCCCAGACAATAGGTTTTCAAAAGTTTATGCACTTGATACTGTACGCAGTGTTATCTTTAGGGTTTTTTGTCTGTTTAAAACGGCAAAGACAGCAATGTACTTAAATCAAGGCAGTCTTTCCAAGAACGGCTGTTAATTTTTTTCTTAGAATACGTTCTACTGTATATGTATCTTGTAATAATACCTATGTATTATATACATTAAAGGTGCCATAGAATGTAAAACTTTATACTACGGGTCCGAATGCTTGAATCTGATTGACTGGGAAACGCACGGCGAACGTAGTTCCAAGCAGCTCTCTTGACCGCATTACAGTTCTATATCACTTTGCATAGTTAACCGTCATAATGGACTAACAAAAACAACATGACGGACGATTTTCCGAGGCAATAACAGCGCTGTTTAGAGACGCACAGAGGTAGCCTCCTTCACACAATGTCTCTCTCTCTCTCTCTCTCTCTCGCTCGCCCTCTCTCTTTTTCTTTCTTTCTTATTCTGTCGCTCTCTTTCTAATAACATCATTAAAAAGCTCAAGCCTCCATTGCCAGCTTTAAACGTCTGACGTTTTGGAACAAGCAAAAGAGTCGTTGGATGAGGCGCGGAAGAAGTAGACCTACTCACAATAGCAATTAAAATACAAAAACCGGACGAATTTCTTTAAATATATCATGTGATCGATGTCTTGAGGTGTGGTAACCGTGGTATAAGCGGAATAATTGACTCCCGGCCTCTGAATTATTGAAAAATAATGCACACCCATTATTTTCGCGCAGTGGCCGCATCACCACCTCGGGTGTGCTTTATTTTTCTAATAATTTAACAGCCCGTTGTCAATTATTCCTTACGTATTTACATAGGCATAGATGAATAATAAGAGACATGGTAATGATGACATATTGGGAGCCTCAAACGCTATTGTTTCCTCCTTATGTTAATGGAAAAGACAGACTGGAAGACAGACCAATCTCAACATAACACTAACTGTGACGTTACAGACGTGTTGTACGCCCCAACATTAAATTACACATTAAAGTCATTACAATGTTGTTACAATTCTAAAAAACAAAGTTGTGACTGCTGAGTTAGCGCTATATGCTAGTTAACTCTTTCCCCGCCATTGACGAGATATCTCGTCAATCAACAGAAAACGATTCCCCACCAATGACGAGTTTTTCCGTCTTTCCGCAATACCTCTATTATCTACTAGGTGGCGCCCTTCCGCAACTTTTAAAACCCGGAAGTATTGCCCTATGGCAAGCTGCTGCATGTCCGTGTCTGTTTTAAAGATCGCTCTGAATGGGAACTCTATGAAAAGTCCGTCACAAAAATGGAATTATCGCTGCTTTTTGCTCAAAATGTGGTGTTTTTGCAGAAACATACCCATATTCAAAAGCTGATTACAAAAGAACTACTACGTTTTTTTTTTTTTTGAAAGCAGAGGGTCTGTTCTTTCATTTGGTATATTGTATGTTTATATATTTGAAGAAGAACATTTTCTGGAAGACATTAAACTTTTGTGAAAATCATGAAAAACACTGGCGCTGGCTGGCAACTTTTTTTTAAAAACGCTGGCGGTGAAAGAGTTAATACTATATGCTAGGGTTTAGGTTGAAGTTCTACTATTGACGTTTCAGTTAAATTTTGCAGGTCTATACTGAAAAAAACAGCCCAGTCTCATGAGATTACGTACCTATAGTCATGTAATTTTTTACTTTTTCGTGGTACTTTCACAAATTTCCGCAATTTTCCGTGATCGTTTTATGAATTTCTGTTTATGTGTCATTGTCACGTATTTGTTACTAGGGGTGTAACGATTAACCTTGCAAATGCTTGTTTTCTCAATGAATGAATTTGAACGAATTACGGTGAAATCCCGGCACATCCGAACTCCAGGGGGCGCTCTCATGCAGAAACTCTCTTTGTGCCATAGAAGTAGTAGCATTACAAACGATATTCCAGGAAATGTCTACAGGAATATTTATATGGCTGTTCTTCATATTGTTTCAGGTATTTTCATGATAATAAAGAATATTTTGAATGATGTTGTTTAATGAGTGTTGCCTTTTTAAATTAACATTATAAATGACTACGACTCATAATAATTTTAGATTGATAAGGACGTCCTACAGTACTGACCATATGCCTTGCGATTCAGAATCGATTTCAGACATTCAGGCATTTTTAATGGGACCTGTGATTTAATTGTTACATCCCTATTTGTTACTCCACTGTTTTGTCTTATTTTCTTACCATTGTCTCTTCGGTTTAGAGTTAGATTTACATAAAATGACATCATTTCCCAAACCCAACTCTAACCCTAACCCCAAGCGACATGGTTTAAAATTCAGAAAATATATATATATATAAAAAATAGAATAAACCAATTCTTAAAGTGACACCCTAACGCAAACACCAAATTTAACCCTAAACCGAAACAACAATGGTTTAAAAATAGGAAAAGCTGTTGAGTAACCAATATGTGACAATGACACATAAACAGAAATTTGTGATACAATCACCAAAAACGTGGAAATTTGTGACAGTATCACGAAAAAGAATCAAAAAATTACGTGACTCTAGGTCAGTAATTCTCAAAGTGTGGTCCGCGGACCACTAGTGGTCCGCCAAACCCCCCTAGTGGTCCGCCAAAAGATGACCTAAATTAGGCAAGTGTTTATACCAGGGCTATTCAATTGGCGGCCCGCGGGTCAGACCTGGCCCCCAAGGTAATTTGATCCGTCCCTTTATGTAGTCTGTAAAAAAGACATCTCTAGAATAAATTTAGTAAGTTAGACAACGGGCCCTACAGTTACGAGTTGATGCGTCTCACGAAATGATGTACCTAGAGCAGTGTTTCTCAAACTTTTTCAGCCCAAGGACCACTTCATCTTTCAATATTTTTCTGAGGACCACCTAACAGAATCCCACTCTAACTAAATGTCCCTTAACAATCTCCAAACAATTTATTATTCCTCAAATTCCATATCTTCGTCTGATACAAACTCAAACATAAGGTTTGTTTACACACACACAGCTACTGAACTAAACTGCTCTGAGAAACAGCCAATCAGAGCAGAGCTCAACATTATTATTCATGACCCTTTCAAATAAGGTAATAATAGACCATTTCATTCTACGGGCAAATCGTAGAGTAAATGGATATGTAAAAACGTTTCTGAATAATTTTTGCACTTGATAAAGCCACATACCTTCTATGTAAATATCGGAGAGCAATTTAACATATTACTTCAATGCATTCTTTGGCACCTTTAAATATGAATTATTTACCATCCATAAATGTCATGTGACTTATCACTCGGGAGTTCGCATCACGCCCTAAAAATTGGCAAAACATTCACTATGACACTATATGAACTATTTACAATTTATATGCATCTTGCAATAAATATTTCATACAGCAGTTGGCTAAATTGCATTTTGCGTACAACCGGGAATCCCATGCAAACAGAGAATTTGTGCATATTGTGCACAGTGTACATACATACTATTTGCAGAAATAGTAAGAGGAGCAGTATGCTGTTCCAAGGAAGAAACACCTTAGTAAGATTATGTGTCACTTGATGCACAGAACAGCAGGGGATTTGGTTAATGTGATGGGTCAGAAGTTTTGCATTTCCTGAAGGAGAAGGTTAATGCATGATTCTCTCAGGCATTTCCGGCCCACTTCCTAGGCTCGGAGGAAGATGAAGGCACAGCAGGAGGTCCATTTATACTACCAACATCAAAAAAACAAAGAGACAGATGAATAAAGCATACATTTCTTGCTCTCTTTTTAAAAATTCACACCGCATGCTACATTCTATACTGCCTGCTACTTTCAATCGAGTTTTCTGTATAAATAATTTACAGGTTCTGGCCTCACCTTGTGCACATAATAGAAGATATATATACAGTCACCTGTTCTGGGCCAAAAATCTCAATGGCTGCTCTGTGAGGGAAGTGAGAACAAGTAAACCATGTAGCCATTGTAAAGTCATAATGTAAACGCGCATTTGATTTTTAGATAGAGCGTGGCATGCGCCTCGTGTAAAACACAGTGGTGTTCACAGCTGTATTTACTCTAAAAATGAACCTGCTGGAAAACTGCTAGGCTGTTTGGTGACACACAAGAGAGTTGCCTCACTGCCTGTTGCCTACATAGGCAACTGTCTTTATAGGGAGCACCCTAACCGTGAATGACTGATTTCAAATGCTCTGCATAGCACAGATGAATTACCGTCTGCAGGGATTATTCAAATAATAATTTTCAATAGAATTTACTATTAGCATATATAGCACATACGAATATTGAGTAAATTAACCTTAAATTTAAATAGTTTACAATAAATGTAAAATACATGTTTACGTACTTTTATCTAAGATTATCCCAATGCATTCTGGGATTGGCAGAAGACTTGGACAAACATGATCAGAAAAGATTTTATGAATCACAGGAGAAGAGAAAAAGATAAAAAAAACAAGACGGTTTCAGCAGTAACTTAAACAAGTGGCTTTCATCTCTTAAGAAAAATAACCATGGTTTTACTACAGTTAAAACCAAAAAACTATGGTTACTGTAGTAAAACCATAGTAACTACAAAATAACCATGGTTTGACAGGTTTTCAAAAATCATAGTTAAACAATGGTTAGTGTAGTTAAACCATGGTTTTGCTGATAGTAATTAATACACCAAAAAAAACATGGTTACTACAATTTTACCACAATAAAACCATGGTTAATTTTCGTAAGGGATGGTCAACACTTAACTTCTGGTAAACTCCGCTAAGAATAAATAACAACAAAGTCATTTTAAAGTAGGTTATTTATATAACAAGCAAAGCATTTCTTTGTTATTTTCGACAACGTATTTGTTCAAGAGTTAAGTTACAGTAGGCAGACCATTAAAAAAACGAAAAGTAAAGTTCAGACCAGACGCGTATCGCGTCACCGCACATGCGTCCGATGAAACCGTCTGTAACTGGGAAAATGCAAAAGACAGAAAGAGTTTTGATTTCTGCCATATGGGAAAGGATGGAGAAATATAGTGTATAAAAGATGAGAAACATGGACAGAGAAGTTTTCCGCACATTACACATTGACTTATTCGGTTGCCTTGGTGATTGTAAAAAAATGACATTAATTATAGGATACTGAATTGGAAAGATGCCAAAGTCAAGGGGTTAGATAGGACAATAGAAGGGGCTTTTAATGATGTGCACTAGGGGGAGCTGTGGTACTCCTTTTAAAACCCTTGTGACAAAAGACATAAGCATACAGTATGTGTGAGTGCCATCACATATACACAGAAATGTTCATTGCTCAGAAGACTCTGATAATATCAGAACAATAGCTGTGTTGAGGTTCTTCCCAGAACTTTATTGGGAACATGGAAAAGCATAACTATAACATTGCTATCAGTGCTCCTGTGAGTGGTTCTAGGTGGGATCAGTTGGCTTCACTCCTTACTGGTAACCTCATACTGGTTTATTGGAGTGGGTGATAAAAATGGTCTCAAATTCCTCTGATTCCTCCTCTTCCTCGCCTTCACAGTCAGCTCTAATTTAGTTAGATTCTTAGTTAGAAATATATTTTTTCTAGAAGACATGCTGAGGTGATCCCTCCATGTGTGCGTGTGTGAATTGAAATAAAAGTTTGTGATGTGGGTTTTAATACAGTCTGTCTCCATGGCTGTAACCTAAACATAGGACAAGGTGGTTGATCAGATAGTGTTTTTTTTGCAAAGCATGATTCATAAATGACCCTGGCAACAATGCTATTCTTAATGCATGATTTCTTGCTGTAGCTATCATCAAAATGTTCATTCTCCTTACACTATAGATTTAGGGTTACATTTTTCATGTGGCTACATATAGGCTCCAATATCTTGTTGGGTGTCCTCATCCTGTTGAATGTTGTTGTGTGGATATAAAGACAAACAGTGTTTGTAAGAACTCAATGATTGAATATCAATGCAGTGACTTTGTAGCATGATGACAGTAAGGAATAAATTATATCCAGATCAGCACATATAGTTTGATGCTTAGTTAGTTTAACATGGTCTGGTATTTAATAAGCTGATTTTGCACAATCATTTCATATTCAAAATGCAAGTCTTGCATTTTACTAGTACATTTTCTTCAACATTTCATTTAGGTACAAATGATGGTTTTCGCACATTTCAAAATAAATGAAACGAGTCACGCTTAAATAAATTAAAGGTACAGTGTGTCAATTTTAGGAGGTGTGTCAATGTAATATACATAACTATATTTTCAGTGGTGTATAAAGACCTTACAAAATGAACTGTATTGTTTTTATAACCTAAAGGGGATCACACACCGGCCGCGCAGCTCAGCGTTGCGCCGCGTCGAGTCGCGTCCAGGACAACTCGGAGGTATTGTAAAACCGGAAGTGCACATTAAATAGCGCAAGCTTCGTCAGATAGCGTCTACTTCAAAATGCAAAATATACGTTAGCAGCCAATGTTAAAGGTGCATAAGAGGATGTTTGTTTTATACATTTTTGCGATATTACTTGAAACTCTTTACTAAATGATAAAATACTATTTATTAGCTGCACTGAAAGTAATATTATTAATATATGTCATCTGTGCACAAGATAGGGCCTTAAAAACATCAGCCAATTCCTCATGCGGTCATCGCATAAGCGATTGGCCCTCTGGCTTGTCAATCACTGCCATTACGTTCCTTGTGAGAGACGTGCGCGCTCCAGTAACTAACCACAGGCGACGCATGCGCATAGCGCATAAAACTCCGTCTTAATTTTCGTTATGTTTTCATTGTCGATCCTGCTTTCCTCCTCGAATTTGCACCACGGTAGAGAAGAAACTCGAAGGAGGACGCAAAAGAAAGACTTTTTAAGCCGCTGGGAATAGGAGAAAATTGTCAGAAGAACGTAACTTAATGTAACCAGAGTCGTTATTGGAGAAACATTTCAACGCTGGAGAGCAATGAAGGAACAGAGAGGTGTCAAGACAGACGCGCAGTTCGCAAAATTCTTCCCGACAGTGAACAGTGATTATTCTTTCTTTGTGGAATAATTATTGTTGTACTGTTATTCAAGTATATTGACGTTGTTCTTGTACTGTAGCAGTGACCAGTCTGCTACATGCTAGTTGAAATGGGAGTAGCGTAGACTGATCTAACGTTTTAACGTCTTATTTGTTTATAATCATCATTTCACATAATGAATCCACTGACGCGAGTCACGCGACACAGCATATGCCGGTGTTAAACAAACACTTGTGTTCAAATATTCGTGCACGAGTTTTAGAAGGCGTTGCCTAGAAATGAGCTGTGAAGGAGGGAGGCTGTTCTTACGCATGCGCTCATTTAAAAAACTCAGTAACCGTTTTTGGATTCTCAGTCGGCGAAAAACATCCTCTTTTAAGCCTTTAATCGGTAATGATGTGGGACAAATATGATGTTATTTAATGTTAAACTATGTGACTGCCGCTGTGTGGCGCGACAGGGATTTGAGCAACTTCCTGAGTCACAGCTGGGTGGCGTGGACAGGCGCCACCTGGCGGCGGCGGTGTGCGTATACTCATAGAAAACAATGTGTTCGATTTTTTTTTTTCAGGCGCTGAGCGACACGGCCGGTGTGCGATTCCCTTTAGAGTGAGACGTTTTTATCTACAGTACATACACTGCGGGTCCGCTTATGGAAGTCGCCATTTTGCGCTGCCATGTTTCTACAGTAGCCCTAAATGGACAAACTGCTCTACAGAGCGCATTTCGTCACTATCTTGCCTCAACAAAGACATGTTTGTCATGTGGCGACTACCGTACCTTCTCTATGTGTATCGAACAGACTGATCTCATGGAAAGTTGTGTTATAGTCACGCAAAAATGTGATTAATTTATTCGTTTGTCCATGGCACGAAATTCAGCTTTTTTCATGCCTTGAGCACGAATGTCTTTTTACGTCCCACATACATTTCTATAAATAGTTTAAGAGTTTTTCGTGTCTATTGCATTACATTCTTTTTCGTTTCATTTTATGTATTGTTTTTCTCAGGTTTTTTCTTATTTTCTTACCATTGTCACTTGGGGTTGGGGTTAGAATAATTTCCTAACCCAAACCCCAACTCTGACCCCAACTCCAGGCGAGAATAGTTTTAAAAAAGGAAGAAAAACCCCAAATCCAACCCCAACCCCAAGCGACAATGATTTAAAAATATAGAAAAAATTAGAAAACAATACATATAATGATACGAAAAAGAAGTCGTGCCACTGGCATTAAAAAATATTTATAAAAATTCATACGGGTGACAGGAAAAAAAGCTGAATTTCATGCCATGGACACACAAATAACTTTGCGTGACTATACTGTAACACGGCTTTCCGTGAGATCTGTCTGTTCGAAACACATAAAAAAAGGAAGGGGCGAACTTAATTTGCAATCTCACCCCTAGATGCCCGTAAAATCTACACACAGCACCTTTTACTAAACTAAAATATTTCAGATTTAATCACATAATATTGTGATAAAAATTTACCTTCTCATAATTCATATAGTGAAACAAATCTGTGAAATATTCAAAGCATATATTCTGTAGGTTATATACTATATGTACAATGTTAAAGTAAATAAAAAAATGTATGCAGTTGTCATGTCAATTTCAAATCAACATTAAAGGTGCTCTAAGCGAATTGAAGCGTTTTAGACCATAAAACATTTTTTGTTACATACCGGAAACATCTCCTCACTATCTGCTTGCTGCCTGTCCGCTGATCAAACTGTAAAAAAACGCGATCTCTGTAGACAGCCCAGGCTTCACAAACGGCCATATCAACAAATGGCCAAACCTAGCAGCACAAAACAAAACAAAGTATTCCAGCCAATAAACGACAAAAAGGATTTGGGGGTGGGGGTTGGGCGCGTTCATGAAAGCACGGAAGGGAGGGGGAGGGGGAGGAGTTAGCTACGCTCTGTCTGTTTGAAAACAGTTCAAACATCAACAGGAAGTGACGTCACACATTATTCGCTTAGAGCGCCTTTAATTTAAGTCAAGTTCCACATGAAAAACTTTTCTATTATAAACATAATTCAAGATTTACATGATTTGAAAAGTTATCCTATTTGCTTTTTTGATATTTTTGCTGAAATATACAAGACAAAATACTGATTATATTATTTTTTGTGAACCGATGTTTGAGAACCGATGTTCAAGTGGTACATGTAGAAGGGGATCAGCAGGACTTCAGTGATGGTCCATCAGGTTTCATGATTCACTGCTCATGATTCATTCAAGCATCATAATTCACTGACCATCATTATGTAGCAGAATTAGGAAGACAAGGTCCTGCACTTTCAAGCTTTTACACCGGTCACCCACGGTCAATTAGGAGTCTAATGACACATTGCTGTCATAGCCCCGACACGCATTTTAATGTCAGCATTACGCTTTATTACACATAAGAATTCATGGCCTGTCGTTCTCGGCACGCACGGGCTCCAGCGAAGCGCTGGCAGGGTGGATCAACATGCAATGTGTTCTTCGACATTGCTCATATCACAGAAAACACAAAATGTGTGTGTGCATGTGTCAGCGGTGTCAGCCAGCAGATCCAGTGCCAGTCTGCACCGTGTCTGCTCGTCTGTGGACATGGCTTATTTTGCATGGCAACACACAAGGCACACTTCACAGGGGCTTCATAATAACACCCCCTGCCGAGGTGACAGCCTGATTGGATTTCTGAAGGAGTCGCTTGCATGCATTTGCATACTAATTGACTAAATGTTTTTTCTGCTCCATTTTTCCTCGACTCTCACTATTCTTTAAACTCTCATTAAATTATGGGAGCATCATCCATCCATGACACTTGAACTCAGCATTTCTCTAAATAATTCAAGCGGTACATTTAAGCCATTTCTTTTCCCTTTCAGAAATTTCAGCTTTACATGGAGAACATATGTATATGCTTTTTAGCTTCAAAACGCACAATAGACATACCATAAACTGTTTCATTGGCGAGACCTTAGCCTTACAGCGTTTGAACTGTAACATCATCAGCTTAAACAACTAGACTCTTTAAAATAAAGGTACTATAAATAGTTTTTGAAAAAAAAAAAATTACACTGGAGCACAAAAGCTGTAATACGTCGTGGAGGTATATGCAAAAGCCATTATCAAAAATGGGTCAAAAATTTTTAAATGCTAAAAATGATAAAGATATTAAGTAAAGATCGTGTTCCATTAAAAATATTTTGTAAATAAATCCAATTCTTAATTTTTTGCACCATCAGATTCTAGATTTTCAAATAGTTTGATCTCGGACAAATGTTGTCCTATCTTAACCAGACAATTTTTTTCGTTAAGAGAATACTATG
Source organism: Paramisgurnus dabryanus (assembly GCF_030506205.2). Lineage (NCBI taxonomy): Eukaryota > Metazoa > Chordata > Actinopteri > Cypriniformes > Cobitidae > Paramisgurnus > Paramisgurnus dabryanus. Next base: position 21,544,410 of record NC_133355.1, on the reverse strand, counting down.
TTTTAATTTTCAGTGTTATTGTGCAATTGTGTGTAAAATGTATTGTATTGCAGGGAACTACACTAACCTTTTCCACTGGTGGCACTTGCGCTACCAACTTTTTCAGTTACTGGCGCAAAATATGATTTGGTCGCACATATTTTTTTCAAGTTATATTAAGGCGCTCTGGATAATAATGAACAATAATGAAACTGTATTGCATACAGATATGCTTTTTATTTTACTTGCCATCTTTTAAACTACATGCCGCCTTGTTTTCTTAAACGTAGCAGTGTTTTCCACAGATCTGAAATTTACTTGGTGGTGGTAGCCGGTGAAAAGGGCAATTATTACCCACTGACAAATAATGGTCTACTATACATGTGACGTAGAACTAATAATGTGTGACACAACACAATACTTTGATTCATTGAAAATTAATATTAATTTCACATTATATTTCATCAATCTAACCACCCCAAACTTTCTTTGCCATTAACAAAGCTGACACTGTTTGTCAAAGCACCACGAAAACACTGTTTTTGCACTGATATATGAAGCAATTAGACCCCTTTTATCAAACTCAATATAATACAATACTATGTATAGTATATTAATAGACAGTGCAGGTCTATAGATTATAAATGTGACTGATGTTATAATGGTAATAATTTCTATTAGATAGAGCAGAAGCAGTAAAAGTGCCTATCTTTCTATTTCTCTCTTGCCGATTTAAAAAGCTTAATCCACTCATTATTTCAGATTTAAAAGTCTACTTGCTGTCCCGGTGACAAACTTTACATTGCTTTGCTCGTTCAGTGCAATTGGCTTGACATTAGCATTGCTTTTTGCTACAATCTCTGTCCAAACTTAATATGGATATGGTTTTAGAAAAGATATGGTTTATTAATAATAAGATCATTAAAAAAATGTGAGAAAGCAAATGCAGCGCGTGGTCGTAACAAGAACCATCGCCACAGAAACCGAAGGCACGCTGAATCTGCACTCGAGTTTTAGCGCGGTAGCGCTCATGGCCGTTTTCCGATCGACTAGGGTTATAAACACAACATTAATCAGACTTGGGACCCAAAGTAATTAAACTAGGACCTAACCGGACCCGACAGACCATTTAAAATATAAACCCGGAACCATACGGGTCCCGCGTCCTCAGTGAAGAAAGACCTTTGCTCAAGTTCAGAAACATGGAAGACACTGCGCTTGCGTCGCGTCCCATCCAATTCATTGAGAAACAGCTGAGCACGCAAACGCACACTGATAGGGAGAGACACGACGTGCTTTCACGCAAAAGGAAGCCAACGTGTTGATGGCTCAGAGCACGTTATAAAACGTATTCTTAAAATCCACATTTCTGTTTTAATAAATGCTCATACTAAATCATAGCATATTGTCTAAAACATTAGGTAGCACATTTGCGACCCATTAAAAATTAGGGTCGCAACGGCAGTTCAAAAGGTCGCATATGCGACCATTTTGGTCGCAGTGTAGCTCCCTGTATTGTCTTACTGTATGGCTGCTACCTTGGCCAGGTCTCTCTTGTAAAAGAGATTTTAATCTCAATGAGACTTCCTGGTAAAATAGAGCTAGTTAATTATTCAATTTCAATCCGTTTCAACCCTTGAAACCATTATTACTGGTTTTGTGGTCCAGGGTCACATTTGTGGTTCTTCACAGAAATTTTCATTCAAAGGTTTTAAAAAATATCCCTAACTTTTCAAACACTGTCAGAAAAAATGGTCAAAAACGAGTCTCTAGCGGTCACTGTGGCAGTACGCTTACAAAAGGTACACCTTTGTACCTAAAGAGTTCATATACCTTAGAGATACATACCAAATAGTGTAAGTATATTAAAAAAAGTAAATATTATAATTGCGGACATTGATGTTTCTTACTCATATCAAAGACATATTTTCAGTTGTATCGTTTACTCATTTCCCAAATGAAATGTTCATGACTTACAGAGAATTGCATAATATTAAACATGACTAGACTTTAAAACATTTACAGTCTTCTCCTATGCAACAATAGTTACACATCTCCGAAGAGTCTTCAGTTTAATCAGATTTATAAAAGACAGATTAGCTTTAGCAACTCTTTCTGATAACGTACAAAAAATTAAGAAGGAGGAGTTACTACCGCGGGAGGAACGAGTCACAGATTCACTACATGTTTATGTCATTTTATATAATATGCACTAAAGCCGCTTTTCCACTACACAAGACAAACGATGGCCGATAAGCCGGAAGTCATTCATTTCCTATGTAGAGTTGCAAAGGGGCTCCGTGAGGTGCCGACCATCTGTGGATGCGTAAATATTGGATCCGTTTTGAGCGTTGGATCCGTTAAAATTTTTAACTTGTGCGTCTAAACCGCATGCGATATCCCGACCGGAAGTGATGTATTTCATTGTATTCCAATCATAAACTCAGTGATTCTTGGGAATTTGGATAAAACAGGTTCAAATTTTGAAAAAAAGTAAGTTAAATTACAAAATCTGAAGGTATATGATTATAGACCAAGGTCTTGGCTGTTCAGCAATTTACTGGTGCAACCTCCCCTGTTTGTATTTTTTTCATAAAATAGGCGTTTTTCCAGTTATTACTCATACAGCATTTACTTTAAGCCTAAATAGAAAAAGTAATGATTTTTTATTTAATAAACATATTTTTGTATTAATAGAGAATATTCATTTAATAACTCAACAGCACTGAAGAAACATATTGTAAGCATATTCATTTAAAACAAATGAAACTCCGTCTGACGGTGGTGACACTAATCTGACGGTGGTGATATTGGCCTCATTATTCCAAAATGTATACCACTCAAGTCAATGACTTCTTGCTTAAGCTTTATGTAAATATTTGGTCCAAAAAATGTGGTTCAAAATCTTATCTAGCAAAATGATTGTCATTTTTGACAATAAAAATAACAAATATGTACTTTTAAACCACAACTTTCGTCTAGGTCCGGTCCAGTGCGACCTAACGTAAATGCGTAGTGACGTAGGGAGGTCACATGTTACATAAATTAGTATCAGTTGACATACAACAACGTAGGAACGGTCCTCTTTCAAAACACTTGTAAACACTGGGGCGGAGTTTCGCGTTCGTCCTCTGTGACCTCTTGACGTCATGACGTATTGCGTGGGGTCACGCTGCTGCGTCACGACCGTTTCTAGACGAGAAGTTGTGGTTTAAAAGTGCATATTTTTTTATTGTCAAAAATGACAATCGTTTCACTAGATAAGAGCCTTATGCCTCGTTTGGGATCGTTTAGAGTTCTTTGAAACTCCGTTGAAAAAAGTGTTGAGTTAAGTATTAAATGTTGGGCTCTATTAAAGTGCATTAAAATGAGAAAAATCCTGCAATGTTTTCTTCAAAAAACATAATTTCTTCTCGACTGAACAAAGAAAGACATCAACATTTCGGATAACATGGTGGTGAGTAAATTATCTGGATTTTTTTTTAAGAAAATGGAATATTCCTTTAAAACACACTGCTTTGTGGCTGTGATATCAATCTCATTGGCTCTTGTATGGTACCTCACAGATTTGCGACATTGCCGTCTTTCAGTCGATGTATGTTTATAATTTGAAATTCGCGCCTTCACAAAGAGAAGGCGAATTAACGTTGTCATTGAATTAATAATTTTAGTACTTTAATTTTGGTATAAAAAGGGTTTAGGGTAAGGTTTGGGGTAGGGTTAGGGTTGTAACATTATCGATACAATGGTTAAAGGGAAATTATACAACAATCATTATGGTATGAAAGATTTGTGTATGTTTTACATTTTGTAGTTAAAAATGCTATGATTAAATGTTGCAAATGTTGCAAATAGTGCAGTCTATGTATGCTTCAGCATCTATTTAAACATACAAAAAATACGTTTTGTGTTTTTGAAAGTTAATAATACTACCTATTAACAGTGAGACCACTGATATTCACTACAGCTGAATTATTAGTCTGTATTAAAGTGTGTGTGTGTGTGTGTTTAATGACTTAAAAATAGAAGATTTCTCATTGAGCTCAAAGATGAGAGCTACTCCAGCTGAGATCACGTCAAGTCGGCAAAATAAGTCTCTCCAGAGAGCAGACACCAGGCTCGGCAGCAACAGCAGTGGCAGATGTGTCCCTCTATAATGCAGTATATACTGTATAGCGCACACACATACAAACAAATGCCCTATGCCCTTCATTACACACTCACACACACACATATTCCCCTCCTACGTACCACCGCATACAAAACTGAAGCGGATGTCACCAGATGCTGCTCCTGTAGCCTGTGTTACTCAAGCGGTTGTTATTTTTTTTACTCCTACACGCGTGTAGCTTTGCCACAGTTTTAATTATAGGGTATAAAAAGAGCTCATAGTCTCTGCTGGATGCAACCAATTGGAAAGAGACCACACAGAATCAAACTGCTGGATTGTTTGTGCAAGTGCCAGCGTTATATACAAATGGCTCGCCGCGTCGAGTGGTGTTGGTGGAGTGCCAATGTCTTTCATAGCATTAGGTTATGAAACAAAGCGTCTCGAGTCAGGTGCGCAACACTGCGAGAAATTAACTCATTTTACCTCAGGCGCGGGGATAAAAAAGGCCTCAGACTAATGATTTGATTTAGACATTTAATTAGTTTAATACTGTATGTATTGCGCTGGCTTCTGCCCTGCTAATCTCACAGAGAAGCCCACAGAGGAAAAAGGACACTCGCGTACCGGTCAGCCAGTTGAAATATTTCCCTGCGGTTCAGAGAGCGGAGGTGGAATAAAATATGGATAGATACATGGCCCTGTCTTTCTGAAAGAACTGTTTCAAAGGCTCTGAAGGCTCCTGAAATGTTTATGAGGGGAGCTATGGTTTTTTGACATGCCGTTGCTGGAGTTTCTCCATAAGACATAAAATAGCACTCAGATCGGGAGGATGGATGATTGTAGATATGTATGCTCTTAAATTGCGTAAAAGCAAATTTGACTGAGTAATATAAGATGGGGCATATATTTGGATTTCAGTAAATGGAGTAGTATGATAAAGGCTTTGGGGGAAAATATAAAAGTGTATTATTATTTAGTATTATTAAATAGAGATTCAGCGATTTATTGTAAATTTATTACACAGAGAAGTCCCCTATCTTCTTTTTAAGTCTGATGTCATGCTTCGCTTCGGTATACAACCGATCTCAAATGACATAGAGAAATAAAAAAAGAAATTTTGATTTTTAGCCACTTTAAAGATGCCACTTTTTGTTTTGTGTCACCATATTTACTTGTGTAACTGCTCATGTAACACTCTTTAAATAGGAAAAACATGGAAGTGTTTGTTTGGTGGCTTCTAAATTCATCCCTGATTGGATCCTAAGGAATAAATGGGGCTAGGCTAAATGCTAACACATTCATGATGTGCTGTACAAAGATTAAGTGCACGCATTGAAAAAAGATATGCATTCATTCGTCTATGTTGAGGTAAGAACATAGTAAAATATGGAAAACGGTTGTGTTTTCCTTTAAGAAACATTCAGGGCTGTGTTTCCCGATAGCATCGTTAGCCAACTACTGTCGTAAGGTTCGTCATGACAAAGTTCAACAATTTGGTGTTTCCCGAAACCATAGTTCAAACGAACATTCGCAAGCTGTATCGCAAACTTGTGTGGTTTGAACGACAGCTCCTTTCCTGTCGTTAGAAGCATCATTCCTTGTTGTTATTATAATATGTAGACTTAAAGGACAAGTTCGGTATTTTACACTTAAAGGCCTGTTTTCAGATTGTTTATGATGAAATAGAATGGTTTTCACTGAAATTTGGACATATGATGCTGTCCCGAGAATTTTCGGGTGTTTGTTTTTCACCTCCCACCTCTATTGGTGTATAGGTGCACTGGAACAATCCTTCCTAAAATGCATTAAACTTTCGTTTACAAAGACGTGAAACTCACCGAGTGGTCAGGGGTGTTCACTGATATGCTCACACAAAAATCGCTGCAAAAGATGCTTTTCAACAGGTGTTTTACCATTCGTTGTTAACTTGTGGACCTATTTTTCCAAACGCCTCACACCCGTATATTCTTCCGCTTAGAGCTTGAATAATAGACACTCCAGCCCACTTGGTGGCGATAATCCGCCCTTTACCAATTGCAAGAATACAAACAAAGTTCCCGGCCGCGGAGTAATACCGTACCTCACAGGACATCTAATACAAGTCAATGGAGTTGGACAAAAATACGATAAAACCTGTTGGAAAGCTTCTTTTGCAGCGATTTTTGTGTGAGCATACCAGTGAACACCCCTGACCATTCGGTGAGTTTCACGTCTTTGTAAATGAAAGTTTAATGCATTTTAGGAAGGATTGTTCCTGTGCACCTATACACCCATTATAGAGGTGGTGGGTGATACAAGAAACACCCGAAAATTCTCGGGCCAGCATCATATGTCGAAATTTCAGTCAAAACCATTCTTTTTCATCATAAACAATCTGAAAACAGGGCTTTAAGTGTAAAATACCGAACTTGTCCTTTAAGTTGATCATGCTTTTGAACAAAATAAGCAAAAACATGTAGTAGATTCTATATCCATCATTCTAAATATATACAAATGTTATTTTATGGCTTTAAGTTTGTAATCAGAAATAAAGGGCTACATTTGAAAACTGCGCATGTGCGTAGTCCTACGAGCTTTAATGCTGCGTTCCAGGCAACATGTAACCCGTAACTCACGACTTCAAAACCACGACTCACGACTCTGAACTGGGAGTACATCGATCTAGTATGAGTTCACGGGTGGGAAGTCACGGGTTTGACTGCCGTTCCAGTGCACTTTCACCGGTAGAAGGTTGTAAAAACACGAGTTACAGGCTGCCTGGAACGCATAGGGTCGTGAGTCGTGGTTTTGAAGTCGTAACTCACGGGTTTAAATCCTGCCTGGAACGCAGCATTAGACCCTGGGGAATCCCTGGGAGGAGTGACGTAAGAGGGAACTTGCGCATTAATTAAATATTTTTAAAATAAACAACAGATAACTAAATCACGATAACAAAATCAGTCTTCCGATGTTATTTACAGTAATAATCTGACATTAAATCGATTTGCACAGATTAATTATTACTTCACCTCCCACGTGACATCATCAACTATGTTGTTAAACCAACATGGTCAAACGACGAATGTGCGACAAAGTTACTATGCTTTCGGGAAACAGTCGTGACAAGGTAATTAGTTTCTGCAACAATGTATTGTACTATGTTCTTTGTTCGGGAAACGCACCCCAGAGCTATTCAGCCATTCAGACTCGAACCAGCAACCTATCAGTCCAAATCTTTAGTTTTTATTTCATACCACCACACACTGTAAAAATGTTTTCAACTTAATTTTTTACTTGAAGTAACCAATTGAAGTAATTTTTTTAAGTTGATCCAACTTTTAAATTTTCGAGGTGCATGAATTAAAATAACATCTGCTTAGACTTTATTAGCTATACATATAATGATTTATACTATCAAAGCTATCAAAATAATTGTATTGTATTGTATTGTCTGCGAACACTTACAAAACGCGATAACCATTTACAATTGTCATTTAGATTAGCAAATAAAATCTACTATAAAACATTTAATTAGATTATATTACATAAATACAGTATTAACACTCTGATAAAATGTTTATTGTGTCAAAAATGACATTGCAAGCTATTTGGTGCATATACTTTACTGTTTGTAACCATGTCAACACCTTAAATATTAAATAAATATTATATCAATGTGATGGATCATTTTAGTGTTTTCTTCAGTAAAATATAAAGTATTTTTCTGTTAAAATTACTGAATTTTTTTTTACAGTGTAGAAAAATGATTTCTTTATTTGTTACACATAGATTCTGGCAGTGGCTGGTTTGCCAGATTTGTGTTTTTTCTGTTTATCAATAGCAATTAATTTCAGGGATCACTCGTACTAAATTGTACACATAACATGCCTTTTAACAAACAGCTCACACACACATACACACACACACACACACACACACACACACACACACACACACACACACACACACACACACACACACACACACACACACACACACACACACACACACACACACACACACACACACACACACACACACACACACACACACACACACACATACATTTCACTGTTCGACGAATCGAGAGCAAGACAGAAAGCTAGAGGAGCACCAAACAAGAGCCCCCGGGGACTGCATGTCTACTGCTGTGCTTGTTGTGTACTGGGTGAAATGTGACATTGACAGCGATAGCCTCGCCAGTCTCTCTTTTGTAAAGTGGTCGTCGCAGGTGATGGATTCACTTCTAATGGAGTGCTACTCCCACTGAGGGTTAGCGTTTACCCAGTGCTCTACCACCCACAGAAAGCACCCTTACACCACTCGCACATGAATAATTGCCCACTAGGGACTGATTTTTCTGTAGATACCCCAGTGTGCCCTCCCCTCCACGACCCCTCAAGGGAAAGTGTAAGGGAGGAGGTGCGTGGGCCCGGTGTCAGCCGCTAAAGGCATTTCGAGTTCTGTATTTTTTCTTTCCCCACCTCTGATACTTTTCTACTCTTTTATAGAAATGCCAATGGTTTCTCTTTGTTTGTGTGTATGTACGAATAGTGCAGTGCCCTTGGCTTTTAGCAAGAAGCAATAATGGTAGCAATAGAAGAGACCAAACAGTTTATTGTTCTCGTTTCATTGTCAGCGATTGGCTACCGTGAGAAACCAGTCGAGCAGTGGCCTTCACATAGACAGACTCCATTCATGCTTTAAAACATTTGTTCGCTTGCGAAATTGTGTATTACGTCATTGTTTTTTATTATTATATTTTTTAACCCCGAACCAGTCACAAAACCTGCAATATTTACACAAAACTGCATCATAGCTGTAGAGTATTTCATCGGATTTCACATTATGTCTTTTGCATTAAAAAGCTCGCCCATCTCTGAGCCAAGGGCGTAAGAAACTACAGCATTTTAAACAAACAAACATTCCAAGAATGCACAATGGAAATTATGTGATGTTAATATTTCTTTTCTTTCTTGAATCACAGGTTTGTGATTTATTATTTAAGTCTTTGTTTATAATTTTTCCATGCAGAAGTGATTAAAAATAACATGTATGCATTTGGCTATATCCAAAGTGAAAATTTTATCAGTACCTGTGCTTGCTGGGAAACAAACCCATGACCTTTGCAATGCTAATGCAATCCTTAACTTACTGATCTACAGGAACACTTATCCATATATGATGTGGAATATTACCACTGGTATTGTGATGCCCATTATTGTGACATTACCAGCTTGTGTGCTCTACAGTGGACACATTTTGTGTACTGCCAAGAATCATGTCATAAATATTACATCCGCTGATGATGGCTCCCAAGATGGATTGCATTCTCTTGCCATAAAACAGCCATGGGACACATGCATTATTCATATGGTCTGAAGCCACCTGCCCACCCCTCAGCACATACTCAGCACACATTTATGGGGTCTATTTACCTTAATTAGCCCCCTGCACGTTTTTTATAACCTCTGTATTTGGAGTCGAAGATAATTTACCATAAAATTGATACATAGGGGCTTGCACATGGACAACATATGCTTGGCAATTGTTTGAGGTTGAAAACCATTTTAGATATTGCTTTTGGATGTAGTGGAAATGTAATAACATATGCACTAAGACTGCCAAAGTTAACAGTTAGCTTTTGAAAACAATTAAATAGGTTTCATGCCTTAACGTGTCTGCCAAATTTAACCTGTTTACATCTGTAGTGTTTCTTTATAAATGATTGACTTGAACCAATTAAAACCTAAAGTGGATTTAATTATAATGTGTGAAATACTAAAAAGTGAAACACTACAAAGCGCATACAGATTAAAATTTCTGAGGAGCTCAAATGCAAAACCACTAAATGCCACCTCCGTCAAAAATGATATAATGATATTAATCAAATGCTCTCGGCACTTAAACCATGGAGCTGTTGAATGCTTTATTCTGATTGGTCGAGAAATGCTCCACGGGTATGCATTATTTTTTGATAAATGCACACCTCATCTGTCAAATGTCTCAAAATAACCACCAAAGATGTCTGTGGTAACCGTGGTATAGGCAGAATAATTGACTCCGGTCCTTTGAATTATTTGAAATGATAAAAAGGTTAGTTCCAATCCTTGATTCTGATTGGTCAATAGCTGTGCAAATAATTTTTCTGTAAAACGCACAGCTGACTTTTCAAATGTCTTAAAATAACACCCAGAGCAATGTTTGTCGTAACCGTGGTATAAGCAGAATAATTGACTCCGGTTCTTTGTATTATTTGAAAGTAATGCTCACCCGCGTCAAGTTGCATTACCACCTTGGGTGTGCATTATTTTCGAATAATTCAATTGCCCGTAGTCAATTATTCCTTACAAATTATAAGTTCATTAAATACTTTCTCTTCAAATCTGCTTAATCCCGGCCTCAGGCCTTTTATAAATATCGGTATGTTAGCAGAATCCATTAAATGCCACGTCGATGTTTCAGCAAAGTCTTCTAAGTGCACAGAAGATGAATTGGAGGACAAACAGCGCACAAAAATGCAGAAATTCATGTCCCTTGTGAGTACTTGGACATAAATACAACGTGCATGTGGCAGTCATAGATATGTATAATAAAGGCTAGATGTCTCGCCCGCGCTGCTGGCCAATGGAAGTCGACGTCCGCACCTGGCCGCCATCTTGTCTCAGTCAAACTCGCTCACTCGTAGGGTTGTGTTTTAATGGTGCATGTACTTTTAAATAACCATTACTTGCTCAATTTTCAATCGATTTTCAAATGGTTTGGTTTGATATAAAACGTCAGAGATATACCTATGACACTGTATACTTATGAATAATGTTCATGAAACATGTTTAGGCATCCATAAAGTTTGTAAGAAACCAAACCATTTGAAAATTGGTAGAAAACTGAGCAAGTTATTGTTATTTAAAAGTACATGCACCATTAAAACACAATGCTACAAGTGAGTGAGCTGACTGAGACGCGGGTGAAATGATTGGTATTTTTTTTTTTTTTTTTTTTTAACAATTTAAGACAACAATGAACATATAACAGGGGGTAGACGGACATCACAATTTACAAAACATACAATACAATCAAATATACTTTATAACAGAATTAAGTATATTAAAAGTTTTTTGAGCTCTTGAATTGAAAGGCTTTGTCATATTGTCAAAAGTTTTGTATAGAGACTTAATGTCTGTAGCAAACATTCTAAAATTAGGTTTAGAATGAATGGATCTGGCTTTATGAATATGAAATTTTCCTAGAAGAGAAATCAGAAAAATTGTGTTATCAAGATTAATGTCCTTAGAATAAAAATCTGAAAGAAAAATAATAGTCTCTGAAAATTCAAAAAAATTTTACAGCATAGAAAACCAAAAAAGTAACATCTGACCAAAAGGATTTTGAGAATGGACAATGAAAAAACAAGTGTAAAATAGATTCACCTTCTATATTACAAAATGAACATGGACGCCGGTGATGACGTTAGAGACTCCGCCGTAAGACATCTAGCATTTATTATACATATCTATGGGGGCAGTGACATGGTTCACAGCACCACCTAACGTGTGGTTCAGTTTCATTATTTTTACATTCTGACTTTCATCATTTGCAATGTTTCTAGTTGCATCTTTAGTGATTTTGCAACTGTTTACTAGGCTATGTCTTGTCCAAAGTGGATTTTTTTTTTTTTTTTAAGGTATTTTTTTAGCCATTTTTGCCTTTATTTAAACAGTGATAGAGGAGATGACAGAAAAATACAGGGAGGATAGAGGGTATGGGATTGGCAAATGAACAACGGGCCGGGAATCGAACTCGGGTCGCCGAAAGTGCGAAAGCACTACATGTTGGAGCGGTGCCCACTACACCATCAGCTCTGATGGATTTTTTGTTTTTAACCAAAAAAGCCTGCAGCGAAAGACAGTCAAATGTGTTAAATACCAATGAAATGACTAAAGCAACACTTGTGAAATAAAGGCATTTTAATAGCTGACAGCTTATTTACAAGAAAACATGTCAGACGCAGTCCAAGTCCAATAGAGGGTCAATCAACAAATACTTTAATTATGGTAACATATTTACATATTATTAAACATGTCATACATTACTGATAATGACTGCATAAAAATGCATAGAAGTAAATTCAATGAAAAACTATTCATTTAAACACAATCTTATTCAAAAATGCTCGGTATTATAGACTCAAAAATGAGTTTACAGAGTAGACAACAGTATTTAATTAAAAAAAAAATAAGTTACTCTCGCTTACTCCCTCTCTCTCTCTCTCTCTGTCTCTTTTGCTCTCTCCGTGTCTCGTTGCATGTGACGCGTCTGACATCTCAACACTTCCTCTGTGCCTGCTGTCTTACGTTATCTGACAGTCTGCCAATAACAGCACATGTTGAGTTATTGGAGCTTTGCTCGACATTAAACAATTAACCGGGTTTTGTTGTCCTTCCTCCGCCGAAAACACATGTACTCCACTCGCTGCAGTTCACCCAAAGCCTAGATAAACTCCCTGTCATTGCAGGCATTACAGTCTGAGACGGTGCCAGCACACGAGTCTCTCGACGGCACGTAGCTCCAATTAGCTTTGGGGCGAATGAAATGCATGGTATCTGTGACTCACGTAGGCATTAAAGGAGGGCTCTATTTTTAAAGCATGGAGGCTGTGAGTTGGACTTGGCAGACAAGCTAGTTAGCTGAGTGTATCCTGAGAGGGGTTAGTGCTGAATTTTAATAGGGATCCTGACAGTGTTGCTGTTGGAGGATTTTGTGACAGTGCTGCGGGTATAAAGCCTGCGAGCGGCTTAGTTTATGGAATGAGAATGGCATTTTTTTAGTTGAAGTCTCCAGAACTGGCCCTTCTCTGCATTGCTTGATCTTACTTAAAGGTCTACATTTACAAACTTTTGGATAGCTTATATCTACGACAAAAAACTGAGATATGGGGTTAAGTTCAATGAAACCATGCACAACTAAAGTGAATTCAACCCCGTGCCTTATTTCCTTGCTCCCTCTATAATTAATTCAGTGTTTGCATAAAGGGGCTCGGTGGCCCCGAAATGTAATATATCTGACATTGTCAGGCCTTTGAACCAGACATGACATTAAGAGCCAGAGCGGTGCAGTAAAACGTCCACACAGAAACATTTGCACTAATTGCCATCTCGAGCGAAGAATGACTCAGATGGAGACATGCAGAAACCAATGAGATTTTAAAAGGGTCACTGAGAGCCTCTTTCCTCATTACACAGACCCTGACAGGATTACTTAACCCTTCACTTAACCCTTAACTCTTCATTGAGCGAATACGAGAGAAATAGAGAGACAAGCGGGAGAGTGAGCAGACGGTTTGATGCGTCTCCACTAGATAGACATTAAATTTGCATCGAGTTGGGTTTAAGTGGCTCTGCCTAAACGCTCTCCCTTATGTTCACATGACATATTTTACTGCTGTTTTATAATTACTGTGAATTATTAAATGACTAAATATTACCAGTGCTTAAAAAGCTTTTGGAGCATAGCACAGGTACAACACAGGAGTCCTGTGATGAAATATGTGGGGTGAGCTTTCAGTATGATGGATTATTTACAGTAATTGCATAAACCTGTGCATATTCTACACTGGTAATTTATAAAACAAACAGTATTGGTCAATACATCATTCCAGTCATGCTAATAGGGTTAAAATATCAAAAAGTAGCCATGAATTTTAACAAAGATACTTAGTAACCATTTTATTAATGCAATAAGGCACTTTACATTGTATAGTATAAAATTGCTATACTATAAAGAGTCAGTTCAGACCCAGGGAAGTGCTTTGTTCCATCTGTTGATGTCATCTACTGAAATAGGACGTTAGGGCGGGATATATTAAGTGGCCCCTTCCATATTTAAATAGCCAGTTGCATTTAATTTACCTCACAGCCTGCAACTAATGAGAAGCTGAGGTGCAGAATGATGTCATAAAAATTGTTGACCCAACCTAGGACTCCACAATAATTCAATATGAATATATTTCGCATTATATTCTTTTCAATGACAGTGACATGGTTTTTAAACACATTTCCGATTGCGTCCCGTGGCCGTTCACATGTAACGTATAAAAATATGTGTTAAGCACGGGTCAAGGCATTTCTTCCTTTTAAAGCGTGGTCCTGTGGCGTCTTTCATAGCTACCAACCATGAGCCGCGCGAGGAAACCGGAATATCGGCTATAGAAATTTTGGTCATATCATTTAGTCCTAACCCATACTTGCAAAAGTGTACTTTTTTAAATGGTTTTTGAAAAAGGTCTGAGTCCAGCCGTAATTAACTCAGTAAATGTTTACATATGGCCCAACAGTGTGTTAAAACAACCCAGCATTCAGAGTTAAAACAACCAAGCACAGGTTCCCATAAAGCAAAAAGATTATTTTTAAATATATTTTAAAATATACAAAAAATGGGCCAAATATAAACTTGCTGAAATATATTTTGGAATATGTTTACAAAAATGTATTTTTCACTAAAATATTTTTTTGGCCATTTTTTGTATATTTTAAAATATATTCTAAAACTAAATACATATTAAAGCATTAAAAATATATATAGCCTACTATATCTACTTTGTTTATGTTACGAACCTTAAATATATTTGCAACTTATAAATTTACTTTATAGACGGTTTCAGCAGTAACAACATAAACAAGCGGCTGTCGTGGTCCGCACGTAACTTCCGGCAAACTCCGCTAAGAATAAATAACAAAAAAGTTCTTTAAACATAGTTTATTTATATAACACGCAAAAAAAAACACCACATAGATTACCTAGGAAACCAAAACATTTGTTATTTTCGACGAGGCTTTGTTCAAGAGATCAGTTTAGCAACTAGTCAGATCATTAAAAAAACCGAAACTGGAAATAAAGTTCGGATCCAGACTTGTATCGCCTAAGCGCACGTGCGTCCGATGAAACGTCTATAAATTTAACTTGAATTTAGCATATATTCTACATATATAGTTTTTTTTGCCATATGGGATGTAAAATTAGAAATGTATTTGCTTGCCACCCTTGAAATACATTTTGAAATACAGTATGTTGATATATGAAGGTTAAAACTAAATATATTTCCAAATTCAATTGAACATAACATTTTACAAAATATATGTTGCATATATTTAAAATATATTTCTGGACAGAGATTTTTTTTGCCGTATGCCTTACATTATAGCAGCTCGAACTGATTTGGCCAAGTGGTTGATGTCCTCATGGCAAAAAATTGTGTAGACCCAAGGACAACATTTTCTAAACAAAACCCAAACCCCAACCCTAACCATAACCAAACCCTAAAATCAGAGGGACATGATAAGTGAAAAACAATGGTCTAGAAACAGCTAATCCTGGTTGTAAGCTTAAACTTAAAACAAACTGTAACCCTATTTCTGAAATCTGATTGGTTGATTGAAATGTTGTCCCAGGGTCAACATAATGTTGCCCTGAGGACATCAACCACTTGGCAAAATCAGGAGAGCATTATACTGTAACCCAACAGACTGGGTTCGTCCCCCCATTTTTAAGAGTGAAGATATTCTTTATGTTGCAATTTTCATGCTTAAATGTCAAGTTTAGTTTCATTAGGACCACAACAACAGCCTTAAGCCTTGATAACATTCACAATATAGCCTTAAGTGCCTAATTTATAAACCAGGAAACTGTTAATTAAAGTTCATTTTAAGATGTTGACAGTGACTGTATCTTCGTATCCAACACAGTGACATGTGACTGTTGTTAGATTAAAAGAATTTAAAGCCACCGTGTCTGAAAAAATCTTATTTGACAACTGAATCGAGTGAGAAAGTGGTGCAAGAGACAGAAAGAGAGATAGAAAGTAAAAGCAAATCAGAGAAAGTAAGTCAGGGAGAAAGACCAGGTGCCCCCTCCGCCCAAGGACAGCTCAGAAACCACACAGCTGCTGGCATACGATTGACTTTCAACAGGCCTCTCCAGCTTTCTTTACTGCAACAGGCAGAGTAAAGCGATTGGTTTCGCTCTACCATAATGGCTGGCCATGAATGCTGAGTGTGATGGTGGGAGCCCATTAGAGCTTCAATGGCTGACAAGACACTTAGCGCTCCCGGGAGCTCAGACGGCCCTTTTATCACCGGCCTAAGGCTGGGCTGAGGCTTGAGAACTGGTGGCCAGCTGGGTCTTTACCCAACCCACACACATACACATACAAAACAACACCTGCTTGGTATTACCCAAGGGTTGAGATTCCCAGTGTTGCCCTCAGCTGGCATGGAGACGCAGAGGACGGCATACTGGGAAGCAGCTGTGAGTTGTGACAGAGGGGATTTGGGAGATACTGGAAAGGCAACAGCTTTGTACAGATAATCAGAATTGCAATGTGCCAGTACGATGTGTAGAAACAGAAGGAGTGTATTGACTGGAAGATTTAAAGATTTTTGTGAGGACTTCAATTTTGTTAGTGTTGCTTGCTGCAGTATACGGTGAGACGGCTGTATTATTTATCACTTGGGTTATCATTACCTTCCGATTCACATGGAAAAGACATACACAAAAGTGCTTTGCATTCTGGGTATTTTTCACAGCACTTTTCAACACTTGTCACTGCTGACCCAGCGATTTTCTCGCACCAAGCTCAAGCTGCGCTCTGGGATGAAGTGCATTAGTCTCACTCAGAGGTGAACACCAATCTAATTCTGCTGCTTACTTCCCATTTCAGTGTGCAACAGCACCGCATGAGGTGCATTTAAAATTACCTCAGTCTAACTGCAAGTGCCTCTCCAAAAAAGTTTTAGTGTGTGTCTCATGGATCAGCACTGGGGCAAAAACTTTTTGGGGATATTTTATGGGGCAGTGTGGAAGCTTTTAACTCGGTTGGACACGAAGATAGTTTCATAGTGTTTGTGGTAAAAATGTCAATGTTGAAGCAAAATCAGCAATTCATCTATAAATTGTGACCCAGTTTGTGCATTTTAACTGATTTTTTGTGAGCACTTTTACAGAGATAATCCATCCACCTATGGATCAAGATGCTGATTAGACAGCATGATTATTGCACAGGTATGCCTTAGGCTGCCCACAATAAAAGGCCACTCTAAAATGTGCATTTTTACTGTATTAGGGGTCCGCGAGGGGGGATTGTGTGTCACATAACCTGTCAGTATTTGGTGTGACCACCATTTACCTCACGCAGTGCAACACATCTCCTTCACATAGAGTCGATCAGGTTGTTGATTGATTACAGTGGTTCATGTAGATTGTCTACAAATCGGAAGGTTGGTGGTTCAATCCCCGGTTCCACCTGGCCAAGTGTCAAGGTGTCCTTGAGCAAGATACCTTACCCCAGCTGCTCCCGACGAGCTGGATGGCGCCTTGCATGGCTGACACCGCTGTCGGTGTATGAATGTGTGAGTGAATGGGTGAATGTGTGGCAATATGTAAAGCGCTTTGGATGGCCATTGGTCTATGGAAGCGCTATATAAATGCAGTCCATCCATTTAGGACTGTGGAATGTTGGTCCACTCCTCTTAAATGGCTGTGCAAAGTTGCTGCTTATTGGCAGAAACTAGAACACGCCATACGCCAATCCAGAGCATTTCAAACATGCTCAATCTTTGACCTGTTCGGTGAGTATGCTTAAATAAACCTTACATGGGGCCGTGCATTACCATGCTGCAACATGAGGTGATTGTCATGAATAAATGGCACAACAATGTGCCTCAGAATCTCATAAAATGCACCTGTGTTCGTTGTTCATAACATACGCCTGCTTATACCACAACCCCAGTGCCACACTTGATCCACAACGCTGACATCAGCAAACCATTAACTCACATGACGGCATAATGCTGTCTGCCATCCGCAATCAAAACTTGGATTCATCCTTGAAATGAATACCTCTCCAAAGTGCCAGACACCTTCGAATGTGAACATTTGCCCACCCAAGTAGGTTACGACGACGACCTGCAGTCAGTTCGAAACCTTGATAAGGGCGACAAGCATGCAGATGAGCTTCCCTGAGATTGTTTCTGATAGTTTGTGTAGAAATTCTTTGGTTATGCAATCCGATTGTTGTAGCAGCTGTCCGAGTGGCTGGTCTCAGGCGATCTTGGAGGTGAAGATGCTTGATGTGGAGGTCCTGGGCTGGTGCGGTTACACATGGTCTGCGGTTGTGAGGCCGGGGTTGGATGTACTGCCAAAATCTCTGAAACGCCTTTGGAGACGGCTTATGATAAAGAAATAAACATTCAATTAATGGGCAACAGCTCTGGTGGACCTTCCGGCAGTCAGCATGCCAATTTCATAACTGTGTTATAAAACTGCACATTTTAGAGTGGCCTCTTATTGTGGCCAGCCTAAGGCACACCTGTGCCATAATTATGCAGTCTAATCAGCATCTTGATATGCCACACCTGTGAGGTGGGCAAAGGAGAAAGTTAACAAAGATTTAGACAGATTTGTGAACAATACTTGAGAGAAATAGGCATTTTGTGCACATATAAAAAGTCTTATCTTTCAGTTCAGCTCATGAGAAATGGTGGGAAAAACAAAAAGTGTTGCGTTTTATAATTTTGGTCAGTGTAGATTATAGTCCTTTTCACACAGACATTCCGTTAAATACACGGAAAAGGCATCCTGGATTTTTCCGGAATCGTTAGATTTTTTGTTCATTCACACTGCCATGATTAGCCGGCATCTGATGGTCCCGGAAAGACACGCGATCTGTTGAAAGTCCTGCCCTCTTTTCTACACAGCGTCTTAAGTTTGCAAATTATTTATTATTTCTCTCACCAGAAACCACTCGCGTGCATTTTTGTTTATGATTAGACGATAAAGGAGCGCGTAAACGCACAGTTCTATGCTGATGAATGATCTCCGGTTCAGAGTGGATATTTGACGAGCTCCCTGATTTCTGCTTTAATACAGTTTTCAGACATTTCTCATCGTGATTGTTTATATGCATTTAAACCCTCTCACAATTTGAGAGGCTGAACGATATATCTTGTTGGGATGACGCGCGGGTATTTTCGTTTATTATAGCCCAAATGAGCACGTGAAGCGATATTCTTTTATGCTGCTGAATGATCTCCGTTTCAACGCAGTAAATGACAAACTAACTTACCTGATTCTGCTTCAGTCCAGTTTGCTGACATTTCTCGTCGTGAATGTTGTAAATCCCTCATTTTAAAGAATTGAACCAACTTCATGTTGCCATGGCACGCGCGTCCTCACTACGGCATGTGCGCCATTGTTTATGCGTCTCATTTATCATTTCCTGATAACTGCTTCAATCTAGTCTGCAACATTTCTCGTGGTGAATGTTTATATGCATGTTATATCTCGTTTTAAGGAGCTGAACCATAACTTTTGTTCCATTACGGCATTGTTTCGGCTTCTTGTTCACACAGAGGGTTTTCCGTGTATCTGACTAGGTCCTCTTTCCGGCAACGATCCCAGAAGATATACGAAACGACTTTGTGTTCACACAGACGGTTGTCTGGCAATTTTACAGGTATTTTCTAGGACCAAAGGTCTGTGTGAATGGGGTTCATGAGACTTTTGCCTGAATTTTACAGACTGGGTCACAAATGATAAAAGATATTCAAAACCGGCAACAATGGCCCCTCCCATTTTAATTGATTAATTTCTAATGAGCTAAATGAGGGAGTATAATAATGAGAGATATAATGATGGCTATTCTGTCATTGTATCCCTCATCCATGGATTAACACATAAAAAGTGTCCACATTTGCAGAACAATTAAGTCGCCACGCACTGAGAAAGTCTTCCCAGACTCATCCCACCATCCCTGACAAGAATGAGAAACTAATCTTCCTAAAGGCCGCCTCTGACGTCAGCACCAACTTCAACTTTCTTTGAGAAGTAATATGAGCAAACATTTCGTGTTTCTTCAGAAATAGGCGATTGCAGAACATGCACTAAAGTGGAGCTGTTTTCAGCCAGAGGTATGATAAAAGGCTTTGCTTTTGTGCTACCGGGCTCAGTTTCATTTGGTCAACTGAATGCTTAAAAGGAGAAGAAAAAAACTTTGGCTAATTGACAATGCCAGTGAAATTCAGCAGCTATTATGAGGACTCCAGCTGAAAAGCCTATTAAGAAACGTTTGTCTAATGCCTCTATTCACCGACTCCACAGCAGCTCTTTCACAGAAACTAAATTTGCTGATTTTCCCTTCCTTTTTTTTCTCTTGTGCAAGCTTGGCATTTGCCACCGCACTATAACAAATTAAGTCTTTAGTTTGTGTGCGCTGAAACAGAAGACCTGGTTTAAAGATTGCATGAAAACATTTCATACTAGTCATATAGTCTGAAGTCTGTCAACTCTTTCACCCCGCGGATATAAACACACTCTTGTTTCTTCCATTGAAGTTTTCAAACAGATTAATGTGAGGAGGACAGACTATGAAGATGTTTCGGCAAATTCCAATTAATTTCCAACAAAGGGACGAGAGCCAGCCAAGGTCTTTTTTAAATAGGTTGATCTTTATGAAAAGATGAGGAAGAACTCATTTGTTTAACAGGCCTTCCTGAAAGAGGACACAAATTTGATGAGATTTATATGTGGTATTGGTTTGATTCAAAAGGAATGGAAAGTAAATTCAATAGATATTTTGGATGAAAAGAAATGTTAAAAAAAATGAATTAGCATGAATTTTTTATACAAATATAAGAAGTCTGAGACCACTGGTGAAAAAATTGTATTTTCATTTTTACACTTACATTTTTTATGATAAATAGTATATTATTAAAGGGGACATTTCAAAAGACTTTTTTAATATGTCAAATAAATCTTTGGTGTCTCCAGAGTAGGCTACATATGTGATGTTTTTGCTCAAAATACCATACAGATTTTATACCATAAAAATACCATATAGAATTTATTATAACATGTTAAAATTGTCACTTTGTAGGTGTGAGCAAAAATTTGTCCTTTTAAATGCAAATGAGCTGATCTCTGAACTAAATGGTGGTGCTGTGGTTGGATAGTGAAGATTAAGGGGCGATATTATCCCCTTCTGACATCACAAGGGGTGCCAGATTTCAATGATCTATTTTTTCACATGCTAACAAAGAATGGTCTACCGAAACTAAGTTACTGGGCTAATCTTATTCACATTTTCTACGTTGATAAAAGCACTGGGAACCCAATTTTAGCACTTAAACATGAAAAAGTCAGATTTTTATGGTTGGCAATATTGATTTTTTAATTTAGTATGTCCCTGTTTAGCTTTAATGTCAGGATGCACTATGCTCACCATGAGTTGGTATAGACGTTGATGAGGGACTAAGAACATCTCCTGGTTTCAATCAAACCAAGAAAACAAATTATTTAACATCACTTCCTTTATTTGAGAGCATATTACATATTTGTACATCATAATGGTTCACCTATTAAATTTTTTTTACTTAACAATTCTAAAACTTTTTGGCATGGTTCAATTATATTTTCAGTTTCAGATTTTCTTAGGCTTTTGGATTGTGTAACATCATTAACAATATCCATTTATTGTCACAATGTCTATTTAAATATGATAAATACTTTTCCAAGTCTGAATAATTTCTCAATTGGATTCAAAAATACCTTGCACACATGCATAGGTTCAACGTGATCTCATGAGAATACGTGTGTATTTTTACGTAAAGTGTTGTTGCACCACACATACATTTTCTTATGTTTTGATACACACTGAACCGGATAATATCGACACGTTGACAGGACTAATACGTTAAATATTTACATATTAACAGCTTTATGTAATTTATTTTTTAAGTTATGTATTAAAACGTATTAACAGTGAGACCAGGCTGGTATGTTTATGTCCATCGCTTTATGTTTACTTCATAAATATTTGAAATCACACAATTTCCATTTTGCTATTCATTTGCAGTACACTGTCAAAGTCAGTGTATAATAATATTATATTATATACACTAAATAATATTAATATGTGAATAATATCGCAAGTCATCCAGTAAGGGAACTTCCCGCCCACTTCCTGTCACTTTACATCTTTGTGATGTAAATATAAAATAAGTTAATGTTTTAAAATTGATTTAAAATTGTTTTCCCCCACAGTCCCTGTATCTTTCTTTCATTACAAATTTCACGGGCAGCATCGTAACATTCATCAGGGGGAACGGAGGTTAATAAGTGCAGTCACCCTTGATTTATTCAATTTGTAGAATCCAGTCAAACAATGCAACAGGAGCTTTATTTGACCATCAGCTCAGTGTGGGTCTATTCAAAGCTTCACCCATTACAAAATGATGGAGTTCACCACCACAAACCTGACATGTTCACCCGGGCTTTCAATAAATCAGTACTGCTTTCCTGCACCCCTTGGAACCGTATGAATTATGGGACCTTTAGATATTTAGCATGTCTGGATCTCTTTTTTCTTATCAGATCTGGAATGTAGATGTACCCTTTGCATTACAAATAAATGCAAAGGCACCGTGTGATAATCAGATATGCTTGTTTGGTAAGCTTTTAGTCATGTCTATTTAAAAACAATTGTGTCAAAACATGCATGCCTTTGCCCAAGGGCGATCAAAGTCTTTTTTTCAACCTTGTTGTTTCTTTGCACTGCAGAGGGGGTTTCACGTGTGCGTGAATATAAAACAAACAGGAGGACAAAACCAGACAGTGGGAGAGCACAATGATGAAGCTTGAAGTTGGCAGCTCCATGGAGTTCTGCAGAGAGCACCAACAGAGAGATTCACAGCAGATGAAAGGTGAAGGTTGGGTAGTTGTGACATTGCTGAGGTCCTATAAATGAAATTTGAAATGCCAAAGAAAAATTAAATGACAGCTATACACTCACCTTTATTCAGATGCAGAGTTGTTGACCTTTTCACAAGCAACAGTCTGAATTCTATGTAATGTAATTTTATGTGGCCGAGAGAGGAAATCAATTTTACCATCTTTCACGTTACGTTGATCAGATTAAGGGCATTATTCATAAATGATACATTGTTTTGTAAAGATCCCTTTGGGCAAACTTGGAAATTTGAGAAATACTGATTGGAGGACAGACATTGACTTCTTTGTTGTTTTCTGAGGCTTAGAAAAATAAATCCGCAATTAAGCAACATTCAGCTCCTGCCAACAAAACCATTGGGCTTAATCAGTCGAGTGGGTTATTGAGTCTGCGTCAAATTAACTTACAAGCTCAAAGATTTTCTGCATGTTACAAATAACTTACAGATTATATATGTTCGTTTGTATAGTAGGTATTCCTGGTGGGAATATTTGCTTTTAATGCCCCCTCAGATTACACGATCAAAATATGAGGTGCATGGTATGGAAAAACACTAACCTTTAAACGTGTTTACTGGACAAAATACTGTAATTTGCCAAAAATGAAGGCAAACCACAGCATATTGGGGAATCTGGTTTTTATTCGGATATAATTGCATAGAATATCAAAAATCTCACTGGTAATAGTTTCATACATTACAATTATTTTTTGTTGAAAGTGGTAATATTTTGTCTTTATGAACTTTGCACATGTGTTATGTGTACTTTTTTGTCAAGTCTCCTTAAATTAGCAAAGCTGGGCTTTAGTCCAAACATACCAATGCAACATGCATACAATTTTTTCAATGCATCTTAAAAAAAATATTTGATTGTCAGATCACTTTTGGCCACTATGTTCAAATCAACATCTGAACATGTGTTGTATTATGATAAAAGCACTGGGGACCCAATTATAGAACTTACAATGCAAAAAATGACTTTATAACTTAGTATTTTTGTCTTTTTCTCAGTAGAAATATCTAAAATTCTTAAATAAAGATGTATTTTCTTGATGAGCAAAATGACCTAAAAAAATATACAATAATTGTTAATTTGTACCGAGCCCCTAAGGTGACATTGGAATAAAAAAAATCAAAAGTTTAGTTTCATGTGCTCACGTGAAACTTTCGCGTGCTCACGTGGAACTTTCGCGTGCTCTCGTGAAACTTTTGCGTGCTCACGTGAAACTTTTGCATGCTCACGCGAAACCTTCATGTGCAGAATTGTTTTAAAAATTCTTAAATAAAGATGTTTTTTCTTGATGAGCAAAATGATCTAAGAAAAAAATATACAATTTAAGTTAAATTGTACCGAGCCCCTAAGGTGACATCGGAGTAAAAAAAATCAAAAGTTTAGTTTCATGTGCTCACGCGAAACCTTCATGTGCAGAATTGTTTAAAAAAGTTTAGTTTTGTGTGCACACGTGAAACTTTCTTGTGCGCACATGAAACTAAACTTTATTTAATTTTTGCTCCATGTCCCCTTAGGTGCTCTGTAATTTTGTGCTTGACAAAAGCAAAAATATCTGCCTATGGGGTGAGAAAATTTAGCTTGAATTAAGTGTTTAAGAAGAAATCATAATTTAGCTTGTTTTAATCACAAATTCACTTAAATTTTATATTTTTTGTCTTAAAACTATACTTATTTTCTTAGGTCATTTTGCTCATCAAGAAAAAGCATCTTAATTTAAGAATTTGTAGATATTTCTACTGAAAACAAGGCAAAATTCTAAGTAAGAAAGTCATTTTTTGCAGTTTAAACATGAAAAAAAGTCAGATTTTTTATGATATGTCCCCTTTAACATTTGTTTGTTTTGTTTTTAACCAACATAATTTCATTCATAGCAAAACTTTTTTATTTTTTTTAAAGATTTTTTGAGAAGTGTGCTTTAATGGTTTTTAAAAATAAACATAAATAATAAAATAAACGCAACCTTTTTATGTCTTTATGCATATTTATATAGTGTTTAATAATACAAACATTTAATTGGGGCCAGAATATAATGAATGCAGAAATTGGGTCCAAAAACTATATAGCTGACATTATTTTGCTGCCACATTTAAAAATACCATTACTCTATATCAATAAGTAAGCTCTCCAATATTTTACAGTTTTTAGATTTATTATTTGTCACTTTGTATATTATAATAACTATGGGTGCCCACCCAAATATTATTGTGTTGTACAGTAGCAGTTTAAAAATATCATCACTGTAAAAAAATGCAGCATGAATTTAAAACAAGTTGACATAACTTATAAAAACAAGTTGAAATATTTAACCTCATTTGTTAAGTTCAAGTAACATACAATTTATATTGATTTGAAATCTTTTTTTTACAGTGCAGGAGTTCAGCCCAGAAAAAGGTTAAACATCTCTACCATCCTCCTCCCACCTCTAGCTTCTGATTAATTGTGTGTCTTACTCGCTGTGAATCTGCCGGTTTTAATTAACTCAGGCACGCTTTTGCATATTGTTTTTATTTAATTTCATCATGTACGAGCGACAACTCTCGGCATAATTTGGTAAATGAAAGGGCTAGCTTTTGTCAGCATGTACACAAAGGATTTGGGAAGCCACTGGAGTTCTGAGGTGCACACATGTTGCATCTGATGAGACGACGGCATCCCAGCATGCTTCAGTTCTCCTGCACACTGAGCTTTCTTCTAATCATGAGTGAATACCTGATGTGACTCATTAACTAAGATAACAAAAGATCACAATACTAATTAGATTACATTAAGTATAATGTGAGATATATGGCTTTAAAACAAGTACACTCTTGAAAATTAAGGCTCTTTAAAGGTCCTTCACAGTGATCCCATAGAACCATTTTGTCCCCTTAAAGAAGAATTCAGCCAAAAATGGTTCTTCTATGGCAAGTGCCTGTCACATGTGTAAACATAAAGTTGTTGCCAAGAAACACTGAAGAACCTTACTTATTAAAGCCACAGATTCTTGAAATCTTATTCAAATCGTAAAGAACCTTTACAGTATTTATACAGTAAGAGCGTACCGTTTTGAAAAAAAAGTGTGGTAAAGAAATAGAAAGTAAGAAAAATAAGTGAACAAGATAAGGTTAAAAGACAGATGACACTCTCAATAAAGAGTTAGACGACAAGCTCTGTCATCAGCCGCATGAGTTTGTATGGAGCAGATGGCAGAAGGGACAAACATGGCTTATTTAATCTGCTTGTGTTTGCAAGAAAGTAATTGTGTTTTAACCTGGGGAGAAACTGAATACAACAACCTGGCTAACAAATTACACTCACCTCACTAGTCCGCAATCATATTTTTGTTGTAGTGTACCTGTAGCTCATTTAGTTGAGGGTTTGATTCCAGATAAAAAGTATGTGCTCTCAGAAAAATTTCAAGAAGGTTCAAACGTTGTCATTGGGGCGGTATCTTTTTAAAAGCACACTATATTGGTACTGGTACCTCAAAGGTACATATCTGTACCAATGGTACATATTGAACCCATTTTAAAAGGTACCAGTGACAACTTTTGTATCTTATTTTCTAAGAGTTTGGATTGAATGTGTTGTAAGTCACTTCGGATAAAAGCATTTGCTAAATGCATGCATGTGTTTGCCTTTTACAGCTTTGATTTTTTCCTAAAAATCATTTAACTCTTTCCCCACCAGCATTTAAAAAAGTTGCCAGCCAGCGCCAGCATTTTTCATGATTTTCACAAAAGTTTAATGCCTTCCAGAAAATTTTCTTCTTTAAATATATAAACAAACAATATATCAGATGAAAGAACAGACCCTCTGCTTTCAAACAAACAAACAAAAAACTTTCATCCTATCTTCATTAGTTCTCTTTTTATCACCTCTCAAACATGGGTAGGTTTCTTCAAAAACACCCAATTTTGAGCAAAAAGCTGAGATAATTCCATTTTTGCGAAGGACTTTTGATAGAGATCAGATGCAGAGCGATCTTTAAAAAATACACAGAGTTCTTTCTATTTCACGATAGGCGCTACTTCCAGGTTGTATAAGTTGCGGAAGCCACCTGGTGGATAATAGCGGTATTGCGGAAAGACGGAAAATCTCGTCATTGGCTGGGAAGCATTTTCTCTTAATTGACGAGATATCTCGTCAATGGCGGAGAAAGAGTTAAATGCCTTTCTTGGTGTCAAAACGACATGAGGATGTTTTTAATCTGATAGATTTACTTTAATTTGGCAGGCGCCTTAAGTGGGTCACATATCGGATGAGAAGCGCAACGCCGCGTGTAGGATAACTCCTGAGCTACTCGCTATTCGAGCTTAGAATTTACTTCCAGATGCAAAATAAACATGAGCAGCCAATGTGAATCGTAAACGGTTTTGGACAAATATGATATTTAATGTTAAACTATATATGTGAGTGGGATTAGAGCAGGGTTTAGAAATGGTCAAAAATGGGCCCTAGCTGTCACTGTGTACCCTTTCAAAAAGTACATATTAGTTCAAAAGGTTCACATTGGTATCAAATGAATACGTAAAGTGCTGTGAAAAAGTATTTTCCCCTTTCTGATTTTTCAAATTCCTCGACATCAATCTGAAAGACTCTTTGCCAGTTTGACTGACTGCATTGGTTGCCGCAAAGGGAGGCCTAACTAGTTATTAGGTTTAGGGGGTAATTACTTTCTCACACAGGGCCAGGTTGGTTTGAATGGCTTTTCTCCCTTAATAAATAAAATCATGACTTAAAAAATGCATTTTGTATTTACTCAGGTTATTTTTGTGTAATATTAAAATCAGTTTGATGATCTGAATCATTTAAGTGTGACAAATATGTAAAAAATCAGGAAGAGGCGAACACTTTTTTTAAGCTGTTTACCTGTACATAAATGGTAAATTTTAGACTTTTGAAAGGGTACGACCCCATTGACCATTCTTCGATAATTTCTTTTGAAAGTGTATACAATTTAAACCCATAAACTTGAAAATAGTAGTGGAAATTGCTTGTACCATGCAAGCTACATGAATAAAGCAAAACTCTTGTGATTCCTTGCTTTCACTTAAACCTATAAACAGATGCACAGTGAGCACAGTTATTGTTTCCCATCTTATTGCTTTAATTGTATTACACTAAAGATGTTCACAAGTGAAAAATGCAAATCTATAACGAATATAACATGGCACTATCAAGTGTTATAATAAGAGCTACATATAATCTTGTTTCTGACTTTGATTCCTCACTTTTGATGCATGCAACATAAAGGTCGAAGCCTAGCACAAAGGCATCTTCACTGACAAAACTTTTTGTCACGCTCCATTGAGTATCTTCTACCAGATTAACTTTTGATTAGATTCAGACTAGATATCTGTTCCTGGAGACAGTTATGGAAATCACCCATGGTAATTATTTCTCTTTCTCGTCTCTCGGGCGTCTGATTACCCTCAGTGTGTTGTGAAGTTAATGTCGGCGGGCCCAGCAGGATGCTCCGAGTGATGAGACAGAGGCTGCCCCGCGGCTAACACTCCACCATTTCACACCTCTGGAGCCGCGTTCAGGCAATGAGATCTAACCCAATCAAATAGAGACAATAAAGAACTGCATTGCCTCTCTCTCACTACCAGCCTTTCGTTCGGGCAGGATGGGTAATTACCAAATGGAGATGGATTTTGATGCAGCGGTCAAAACAGAAGAAAATCAAGAGGTGATTGAAATGTTTAGAACGCCGTGAAGACAAATATGAAGGCACCGCTGTTGCTGTTTGTTATGTTGTGGCTTGGGATAATTGTAACCAAAGGAAAAACCTCACAAACGCAGGGCCTTCAAGCGTTTCTCTCAGCATGTGGCCCCTGTGCACATCATCGACATGGGGCCCGGCTCTCAGATGTGTGGCGTCTGTGCGACAGATGACTGAATGAAATATACACAGTCAAAGAAATCAGATGTTAGATTTACTCTAAATGGTCATTTCGAGTGGTTCCACACAAGCGTCTTCAGTGGCTTTAGCCGTAGTTTGTTTATTAGAAGGTTTGCGATGGATTTAAGTTAAACAAAACCTTTAATAACGTAATGCTTTTATTTATATGAATTGTTAAATGCTCTTCACAATAATATGTTTATCATTAGATGAATAACTGATGCTGTGATTATTGCAAAATGTAAACAAACATGGCAAAGCCTTATTTATTGAAAAAAACAATAGACAATTTTACATATCGCAGTGAAAGCTCATCCTCTTTCTGGTAGATGTGCTAAAGCACAATGCATCAGCTTTCAGTCTTTTTATATTTACCGGTCACAAATCAATTTAAGGAATCCGGTGTGATGTCATCTGTACCGTAATGGCTTATACTTTCGAATCATTTGAGGGTTGATGTCTTCAACATACCTGATGTTACATCTCTACTAGACAATACGAAGGGTGTTTCTCAAATGCAGGGATGCACTCTAGGAAGGCTGTTTCCTTCCTAGTTTGCCAGATGTCTTTTTATCCAAACATTGTAGATTCTGATGCGCTTGCACTGATATGGTTGCTTTTATTAGTATTGTACGAAATCGGATTGTGTGATACTGTTATTTTCCTCCACCTGCAGGTCACGCTTTGACATATCGATCATTATT
Organism: Paramisgurnus dabryanus; assembly: GCF_030506205.2. Taxonomy (NCBI): domain Eukaryota; kingdom Metazoa; phylum Chordata; class Actinopteri; order Cypriniformes; family Cobitidae; genus Paramisgurnus; species Paramisgurnus dabryanus. Next base: position 21,514,961 of record NC_133355.1, on the reverse strand, counting down.
GGTCACTTGAACATTGCGAAATGTGAAACTTTTTCTGGTCTGATGTATTCGCGTGCGTATGAATGGAATAGTCAACGGAACGAATAGTGCAGTGTAGGGCTGTGCAAAAATATTGATACAGCTTACTATCGTCATAGATTTTTCCACGAGAGTGTATCGATATTTCAATCTCAACTATCGTTTTTTTTTTAATAACCCATCAAATCCCTCTGTGTGCATCAAACGACCTCCTCCGCCGCTGCTGTAGTTGTCGCTGTCCAGTTGTCGCTGTCCAGTTGTCCAGTTGTCTGTCATATATGGCCATTCGACCAACGTCTCAGAAGTTAGCGGGAGTGAGAAAATGACAGAAACTTTAAAAACACATGTAGCTTTCAAAGCTGAAGTTACATTTTTTATAAAAAAAAGAAAAAGTATTGCCACATGCAACATATTGTATTGTATCAGGATACATTCATCGTAATACGTGTTGTATTGTGAGGCCTTTGCCAATACCCAGACCTAGTGCAGTGTGAGTGCACCCTTAAAGGGACGCTCCACTTTTTTGAAAATATGCTCATTTTTCAGCTCCCCTACAGTTAAACATTTGATTTTTAACGTTTTGGAATCCATTCAGCCGATCTCTGCATCTGGCGGTATCACTTTTGACATAATCCATTGAATCTGATTAGACCATTAGCATAGCGCTAAAAAATAACTAAAGAGTTTCGATATCTTTCCTATTTAAAACTTGACTCTTCTGTAGTTACATCGTGTACTAAGACCGACGGAAAATTAAAAGTTGCGATATCCCAGGCCGATATGACTAGGAACTCATTCTGGCGTAATAATCAAGGACTTTGCTGCCGTAACATGGCTGCAGCAGGCGCAATGATATTACGTGCAGCGCCCGAAAACAGTCCCCTTGGTAACTTTCAATAGCAGGGGACTATTTTCAGGGGCTCATTGCGCCTCCTGCAGCCATGTTACGGCAGCAAAGTCCTTGATTATTACGCCAGAATGAGAGTATAGTTCATAGCCATATCTGCCTAGAAAATCACAACTTTTAATTTTCTGTCAGTCTTAACTACAGAAGAGTCAATTGTGAAATAGGAAAAATATCGAAACTCTTTGATTATTTTTTTGCGCGATGCTAATGGTCTAATCAGATTCAATGGATTATGCTAAGCTATGCTAAAAGTGGTACCGCCAGACCCGGAGATCGGCTAAATGGATTCCAAAACTGTAAGAATGAAATGTTTAACTCTAGGGGAGCTGGAAAATGAGCATATTTTCTAAAAAGTGGAGTGTCCCTTTAAGGCACAACTTTTTAGAGGTAAACGGAAAGCATTTTCCCCAGTTTATTTTCGGTACTGTGACCTTAGAGATAAATAAAACACCACCCTGTCCTCACAAAAGACCTGCTTTGATGGTCTACTGGTTACGATCATCCACTGCAAAATATACATAATGTATGTGTGTTTGTGTATGTGTAGCAAAAGTGAATGTACTTGTGATTGAATGAAAGAGTCTTCCTCTGTCCAGCTGTAATGATGCACAACATTCAGCCATTCAGCACCTAGAGCAGAGTGACCCTACAGTCCATTCACCTGCCCATTTTACTCTCTGGGCTCTCTTTCACACTGCCCAGCCATCCGCAAACCGCCACTCCAATGAGGGATGAAGCCCATCCTATGGATGATGAATCGCTAAAAAAGAGGATACCTGTCAGGCAGACAGGGGGAGGAATGGGGAGCTCGGGCCGGGGGCCATCAGACACAGATGATGATCGGCCCTGCCATTGCTTGACAAGTGAAGTGTGAATACGTTGGGTGGAACACGGTCATCTAGGGGCCCCTTCAATGGCCCCTGCAGAGAGAAAGGGACATTTGCCAAAGTGTCAGGGAGATAAAAAATGTCCGGAAAATGCTAGGAAGGGAATGAATGGGGGAAGAAATGAAAAATGAAAAAGAGAAAGAACATGGGCTATAGACGAGCATAACGTGATGTAATGTGATCAGAAATTGCAGTGCAGTGTATAGCAATTATTCATCTCACGCTGAGCAAAGACAGAGAGGGGGGTACAAGGGGCGGAGGTGGAGGGAGGGAGTTCAGCGGCCAGTCTAATTGCCACCTAACTCTAAGCTTTAGCTCCACTGCCATTTTTAGGATGTTAAATGTCACCTTATGGCCCTCCTGGTAAGCTCTTGTGCAAGTTATTTCTTCAACAATGCACTTTTATGTAAGTGCCATATTTATATATTTATATGTATTTACTGAGCAATTTTAGAGGTGTTGAACTGATGTGTTTGTGTGTTGAACTATTAACGTTTTAAGTCAAGGTTTACTCACAAATAATGCAAAAGCTACATTCTGCAAAATAAAAATATAAAAACAACCTGACATTAGACACTTTAGTTATATCAGTTACATGCCTCTCAATAGTGTTCTTACAACTTGAGTTTCCAAATGCTCAAGTACCATCCTGTATTTAAGAGTAACCACTTTACTTAACAGCTTTAAACGGTGCAGCCTAGAATGGAGAAACAAACAGTAAAACATGCAAAATATAATGTGAAACATTTCTCACACAATACTTACAAAGCATCTATATGTTAGCTGTTGCTAAGTTATGCGGTGAAACAATTGACAGTGGCCATGGTGAAGGGTTTTTTTTTTTGCACATGTGCTTACTTGTTCATCAGTTTTTTTTTTGAGAATAGTGAATATAAAGGCAAATTTAGATTTTATTAGTGCACATGTTTACTGTATCTGTTTGTTAGCTATTAGTTAAAATGTCTACATGCAAAGCAATTAAATGTTAAGCTGTGAATATTCTAAAATAATAATGTCATGATTCTTATTATTTATTATTAATATTATTTTCATAAATAGATGTTAAACAGATGAGTGTAATGGTATGTGCCACTTTAGTATGACAATTTAGGATATTATATATAAATATAATCATACATTTTTTAATCTAGATCAATTGCATGATTGTCATGAGTTAACTTGTGATTAATCACAAATTAATCGCACATTTTTTTTAATTTCTTAATTTACCTTAATTTAACGCTTTTCAAGTTTTTATTACTCTAATCAACATGGGTGTGAACAAATATAGATGTTTTATGCAAATGTATGTTTACACCAGCCTGTTTTTATTTTCGACAGAACCATCAGCCATTGTTTTGTATTTGAATTTTCCTTTTAAAGTCAGAATGAGCACATTTACAAAATGAGTTATTTATATTTTGGCATCTCTATTAAAAAAAACTTCAAAACAATGATTATGCAAAGTTAATTTGAGAAAAATAATTATCACAAATATTATATTATCCATACCTTTAAATCACTGGTAAAACGAACAGATTTGGAGCACACCATGTCAAAAACAATATCAATATATGTTCTTTTTATCTTTAATTGTTTGATTGACATTGGCTTTAAGATCTACTATACAATGCAAGGATCCAATATACAGTAATGTTACACATTACATATTTTATTTTAATCCTTAACGTTAACCAAACATTCACTTAAGACATAACAGATTATATCTGCGTGAACTCTTGTCAAACAGATCTTTTTAAAACTGTAATTCTGTGGTAGATGTCTATATACCAACTTTATTTTCTAATTCCTACATGTTTTAAAACCAAAATGTCAGAAGCGCAAGTAGATGAAAAACCGTCCTTTGTGTATTTGTTCAGCATAGATGGTACAGCTTTCAGAAAACTTACAAATAAAGATCATGTTGTTCAAAGACCATTTAGATGGATTCGCTAGACGGGAGCTTAATGTTGTTATTTTTATGAAAACCTCCAAATCAATTAGACAGCACGTGTCACGTTTACTGTCTTAGGCTGTGTCTCAATATATCCAACTATGGGCAAGGGTCAAATCAAACAAGTTAATGCATCTACGATGCATTTTGTTATTTAAATGAGCTAAGCAGTGATTTATTTTCGTCATATGGTAGCTGTAGGTAATTTAGCTGCAGATAGAGTACTGTCTGTGACTGTGCAATACTCTACTTTTGTTTGCAATATAGTCAATTATAATGTATAAAAAAATGTCTTTTGCTCTGCTGGTTGGCATCTCTATTCAGTACAGAATCTTAGCCAACGTTCTGCATAACTGCTGTGTGTTAAAATTAGAGCATTTTAGTTTGGTGCCAGCACTCGTCTCCATTTAATGAACTAGCATGACTTAATATGCCCCATCAATGGCGTACTGTGCTGAAAACATTCTTCATTAAAGTAAACAAGATTGTAGTGCTATTCTCCTACATGGCTTCACCTAACTGAATTAAAGCATCATTTGCATAACCCAGATTGATGAGCTAGAAAGGGAAAAAATCAGTACGGTAAAAATAGGTGCTCTCTCTCTCTCTCTCTCTCTCTCTCTCTCTCTCTCTCCATCGTGCGATTCCTAGATGAGACGTCGCACTCCATTAGAATAGCAATACTTCATAATTTTTTTCCATTACACTTTGTGATAATAGCTCGGAGTCCTTTTTTCACCCACATATAAATACATTTTTATTGCTTTTAAATTCTAAATGTGATGGAAATGTTGTGCAGAACAGAATTGAACTGCTATATTTTCCTCATGCATGATGCCCTTTGTGAAGGGTTCCATCTCTAATACAAGCTGTGGATATTGGTCTACATTGAGTATAAATTGAACGTTCTTCTTTTTTATTTTTATTCAGTTATACTCCCATTCCCAAGTATTGCACTTGCAGAAGAATAATGACAGAATGTTGCCTTAAAACTTCTTTTTGACATTTTTTAAATGACCCTATAAACTATTTAAAGTGCCACTTATGTACTCCCGAGCACAAAAATAAGAAAGCGTGCATACCTTTATAGAATACTTGATAATCTCATTATCCACATGCAATACCAAGAAACACTTGATAAAAGCAGAATAAATAAATTAATAAATAAAGCGCCTCTTCATTTTCTGATTTTAGTAAACACATTAAGAGCAGGTCGTGCCTCTGCGGGTCGACAGATGTTATGTGTGTGTGTGTGTGCAGCAATCAGATGGTGGAGCTCAGAGATCAGGAGACTGTGTTGTTCTGGTGGTGAAATTGCAGTCGACCCTGGCAACAGATTGTTTTTCTGGGAGATTGAACTGAGGCTCTGCCTGTGGAGTCAGACGCCTTTTGCATTCACATTCAACCATCATGCTTCAACATTGCTTGAAATAAAAAAATTCTATGTCCTCTGTGCTTATCTGAGATAGAAACACAGATAGACAACAACAAGTGTTCCGGTAGTATGCATTACTAGTGCAATAGGTCATGGGTTCGATCCCATGAAATGCATACACTGTAAGTCGCTTTGAATAAAAGTGTCAGCCAAATGTGTATACACGTTTCGTCCTTAAATCTCTCTTAAATGATGCAGTTTGATTAACAGATTATTTTAAATAATAATTTGTGCTTTGCTGATTGACAGACTGTATCACTTTGATACTCATAGCACACAGTACCTGTCAGTCATCTGCAGATGCCATATGTCAGAAAGCCCTTCTAGTCATGTGTGCAAGATGCAATTAACGGACTGCGGCCGGTCTGCAGGTTTCATGTCTGAAGGCGAGACTAGTGTTGCACTGAATTACACCATCTATGCACTCTTAAACATACAGATGCGCTAGGTTAATGACTGGGAAGTCTGCAGACAGGGTGCAGCAGTGGACCACGTGCTACTTTTTTATAGAGTCACTGTAAGGATGTTACTTGACTGGGGAACATGTCACATAGGAAAACCACAGGCCTCCTTGGAGCCTGAAGCAGGCCACCACAGTCTTAAGGGAAAACAGATGTAACCCGGGCGTGGAGGGGAATGACAGGTGTTCGCTCTCTCACCACGGCTGATGATGGAAACGAGTAAACATCTCCGCATGAACATGCGCGTCCCAGCAGGAAGCACAGCTTTAGGTTGTCTCGCCAAGCGGAGTCAGTTGGCACCGTTTCAATCCGAGAATGAGAATCTGGCAGCTTCTCAAAATGCTGCAATAGATTTCTATAAAGCGTCGATTACATGGTGAAGCACGAATGAAGACGGGCGATAGCACAGCAGGTGCTTTCTTCTTATGTTTGGATGGAATTCCATTAAATGATGGAGGTTTGGGTTTATAAATTGGGTTGCACAAACATCTTGCCGGGCTCATTATGACTGTTAACGTTGCTGTAAGTGATTTTCAAATTGAAATGAAATCACCAGAATAATGATTGTTGACAAATAGGTTTACCAAACATTCATCTCATCTTCCAGATGATGTTAATCATGAATGCAATATAAATCAAAAATGCTGGTTGTTTCAACCTATGATTGAGTAAAATATATCCATACCTTGTCGACTTGTTTACTGAACCTACACTGTTAACGATTTCCCTGTATTTTTACAGTACGGTACTGGCAGCACGGTTGCCAGTAAGTTACTGTATTTTGGTTTTACAGTACTGTACTGTAATACCATTTTACAGTACACAAACTAGTACTGTATAGTTACAAAGCAGTACTGTACTGTAATTTTACAATATTTTATTACAGTAGTCTATTTTTACAGTAATTTACTGTAATGTCTATATTGACCCATAAATACTATTTATTACTTATTACAGTTAATACAATAATATTATATAAAATAGCTAGAGATTTAGGTTTAAATCTATAGTTATTAATATGGTAAAAATGCTAAATTAAAACATAATGAATTAAAAGGCAATCCAAGCAATGTTTGTATCAAAATTTTATTAAAAAAAACATTTAATTGAAACAAACATATTTAAAACAAGATTTTAAACAATAATAAACATATAACCAAGTAACATAAAATAAAATCAACAAGTATAAACAAGTTTGGAGACCCCTGCTGTAACATATTTAACTCTGGCAAATAGAACACTGTTCCATAGTTTGAAGTTTTCAGTTTAAAGTCCATCATCGACTAAAAGGTAACATTTCACTGTGGTAAAAACAACACTGGCCCATAGTTTTAAATATTATACTTGAATTTCATTGAACACTAAAAATAAATTAAAAATTAAACTGTGGCAGACAGACCACAGTGGCCTTTACTTTGAAGTCGTCCATTCGAACTCAATCAGGGACTGCATGAAGCTGTTCACATGGGGGTTAATGGCCACAGCTTTTCTCTGCACCAAGTTCCTTGTCTTTTTGCTTGCTCCTTGTCTGGATGTGCACTTTTTCCCATCTTTGGAATTAATTCTATCCAGAAACCTGTTAGAAATATCATAAACATTAAGTCAACAAATATAAGATAGAAAAAGATTCTTAAAAAATTAAACTCAGCCTTGAATTTACTCCTATTCTGAAACCTTTTGCTCTTATTCTACTGTTCCACACCTAATTACATTAAAATACAGAAGATTCACTTACCGCTGAACAAACTCTTTCCTCAATGGACAGCATCCACATGGATCATGTCATGATTGAATGTCCTGAACAGAAAGTACAATTGTTACTGATTTGGACACAACTTTTTATTCTGAAAACAAAATCTTTTGTCAATAAAGTCCAGGGACACCTCTGCTAAATAAATACAATTATTAAATTAAATTTCTTATAACCAAAGTCTGAATATTTCTGTTTGTATATTTCTACATGGCAAACTAAGACAATTGTGTACATGTTGTGTATGGTCGTGTTACAGTGTTGTGTGTGAATGAGTGAATGAGTGTATACATGGGTATTTAAAGAAACTGTAGTGGTAAAGTGCAAACTTACCAAACATAATGTGCTTGGTGTGTGTCTGGTATCACCCGTTGTGCCTCCACATCTGCCTTAACTCCTATAAAAGTGCAAGGACACTCATGTAAACTACAAATAAAAAGTCAGCCACATTCCTGTGTAATTTTGCATGTGACGTGAAAGCATTTAATATTGCAGTCGAAAAAATACATGACTTGTAACTGTACATCATGTACTTGCCTGGTGCCTTTAAAGATGATCCATCTTACCCAATCCAGCTTACAAGCAATGGTAAGACTGTAAAAAAGACAAATGTTACAAAATCTGTTAGCCATAGAAATAAATAGACATTGTGAAGGAAATGGTAAAAGAAAATTTAGTAACACTTTACTATAAGAGTTTATTCCTTAACATTTGGTAATGCCTTAGCTAATATGAACTAACAATGAACAATATATTTTACAACATTAATAATATTTGATAATGTTCATTGTGCAGAGACAAAGTGATTGATTTAAAAATGTATTAAGTGTTTAAATCTAATATCATGCTATGCTAACAAATAAAACATTACTGTAAGTGTTAAGCCAGTTGTAAAACAAATATATATATATATATATATATTAGTTGTTATATTATATATTATATATAAATATCTAAATAAGTCTTTTTTTAATTATAACATCTTGTCTACAGAAAATCTCTGAAAATGTCTCGTTTAGTGCAGAAAATAGCGATTTATAGTGAAAAGGTAAAAAGACTGTCCCTTTAATGTTTTACCCGGACCGGCTGCGGTGTAACACTATGTCACGCAAAGTTTTTTAACAAGTAGCTAGCTGCTCACTTTAAAGATAAACATGATCGCCTAAATCTGAGCAATCCTGGTGATGCCAGTTTCCTACACGATGTTATAATGGACTATTTTACATCCAGAGATGAAGGATCAGATGACAGAGACGAGAAGACAAAGGTACGTAAATGCGGAGCCCATTCTCTTTTCGTGCATTGATTTGATGTGTTTTGGAAACTTATATACAGCGTGTAATGCATCTGAAGTGGTGGAAACAATATGCCATAAAAATGTATTGGACAACTTACTGGACGTGTAAAACGCTTTAGAGAAGATATTCTCTGCTTTTGATGATATACCGTAATATAATAACAACAACAATACGCGCGGCAATCCCTTTCGTTCATCTGATATTAAGATGAGCCCAGGTCTGAATGATATTTGGTAGAAGTTAAAGCTGCGATGAGTTCGATGCATGTATCCAGTTAAATATGAGGTTTCTTGTTTTCACTTCTGTGGAGGAGTTCAGTACTACAGTATGCTGTGTACGGTGTGACAAGTCCTGACTGTTTACAACCACGAGTCAGCCTTACCAAACAGTCGAACTTAATACTTTTCTCTGACGCTAACTGAACGGATGAAACGCCGAGATAAACGACCATTATGCTGGGACCGCAAGACCGCGCTGGCGGGTTGTCTTTGTCCATTTCGTTAAAAATAGTTTCATTGTCACCACACTTTCAACACAATATAAACTCACCAAAACCCTCATAATTTAGTTAAAACAACCCTATATTCATTAAAAAAAAGGTGTAAAGCGAGTTAAAGCAGCGGTAGACATCTGTGTGTAAGCTTACTTTCTGAGGGAGATTGAAACTTTGTTGGCGACCGTTTTTCTCTCTCATTGCACGTTTAAAACAATATTGTGACTATTGACAACATTCTTAAACTAAAAATTAAGTTTTCATGAAACAGAAATATTTCAAACTTACCGAACTGCCAGAAATCAATCGTCCTCCTTCAGCTGCAGCCAGGAGTTGTGCTCTCTCTCCCTCTGTGTGATTTGACGTTGGCGCACTTTCTCTGATTATTGCAAGTACACCTGGCACATTACAGCAAAGGCTACAGCAAGGTTACATCAAGACCAAAATATACTGTAAAATTTTCCCGCTCAAACAAATTTACCCAGAATGCATTATGAACTGCAGTACTGTACTGTAATGTACACATACAGTATAGTACTGTGGATTTTTACAGTAATGTACTGCTAATCTACAGCGACATCTTACAGTGTAGATAATGTCCATATTTGACCTAAACCATGGATTGAACCAACCCAGTATAGGTTTATTTAAAACATTACGTTTGGGTTTGTCTATATTTTACCTAAACCAACCCAGCATTTTGTCAAGTGTTGAGGAAAATATATTATTTACATACTGTATCAGGAAATTAACATATTATTAGGCATAAATAATAATGTTATTCTTATACTGTTATAAATCTCCTGTCATTTTATTTTAAATTTAGTCCAACAACTTGTGAGGTTTGGACAAGCCAATTTTACAGTTTTTCTGAATTGCTAAAATACATCACTCATTTTCTCAATCCTTAAACACAAATTAAAATTTTCAAACAAAATTCACAGAACTCCTGACTAGCAAACAATATTTAAAACAATTTAATCTGCACTCAAAATTAAACTAAGCTTTCAAATCATACACACACTCACCTAAAAGATTAGTAGGAACACATGTTCAATTTCTCGTTAATGCAATTATCTAATGAACCAATCACATGGCAGTTGCTTCAATGCATTTAGGGGTGTGGACCTGGTCAAGACAATCTCCAGAACTCCAAACTGAATGTCAGAATGGGAAAGAAAGGTGATTTAAGCAATTTTGAGAGTGGCATATTGTTGGGGCCAGACGGGCCGGTCTGAATATTTCACAATCTGCTCAGTTACTAGGATTTTCACACACAACCATTTCTAGGGTTTACAAAGAATGGTGTGAAAAGGGAAAACATCCAGTATGCGTCAGTCCTGTGGGCAAAAGTGCCTTGTTGATGCTAGAGGTCAGAGGAGAATGGGCCGACTGATTCAAGCTGATAGAAGAGCAACTTTGACTGAAATAACCACTCATTACAACCGAGGTATGCAGCAAAGCATTTGTGAAGCCACAACACGCACAACCTTGAGGCGAATGGGCTACAACAGTAGAAGACCCCACCGGGTACCGCTCATCTCCACTACAAATAGGAAAAATAGGCTACAATTTGCACGAGCTAACCAAAATTGGACAGTTGAAGACTGGAAAAATGTTGCCTGGTCAGGTGAGTCTCGATTTTTGTTGAGACATTCAAATGGTAGAGTAAACAGAATGAGAACGTGGATCCACCATGCCTTGTTACCACTGTGCAGGATGGTCTTGGTGGTGTAATGGTGTGTGGGATGTTTTCCTGGCACACTTTAGGCCCCTTAGTGCCAATTGGGCATCATTTAAATGCCACGGCCTACCTGAGCATTGTTTCTGACCATGTCCATCCCTTTAAGACCACCATGTACCCATCCTCTGATGGCTACTTCCAGCAGGATAATGCACCATG